>NW_022194792.1:2081482-2342135 GCF_900067095.1 Fusarium proliferatum ET1 | reverse complement strand
CCCAGAAAATCCCCCCCCCCCCCCCCCCCCCCCCAAAAGAGAAAAAAAAAGCTCACCTCCCTCATACCTATTTTATCACAGCTTACCCATCATGGCTCCTGGTGGTCCCCCTGGAGGAGGCTCGCGTGGCCGGGGAGGCAAGTTTCGAAAGCCCGCACGAGGAGGTATGTTAACTACAAGCATGAGCCCAATGACCGGACTGACAAATTACCAGGTGGCAAGAAGTTTTCTCGCGATATCCGACCTCTCGATGCCGACGGAAATGAGGTTAGCATGTGGGCTGTCGACCCGAACAAGAAGGACGACGACAGCGACGAAGAAGAGTCTTCCGAAGAGGAATCTTCTGAAGAGGAAGAGGAAGAGGACAGCGGGGAAGAATCTGGTGCTGGCCCTTCTCAAGAACAAACCCAAGAGCAGTCACGCGAGGCTCGAAAGGCCGAGAAGAAAGCCCGAAAGGAGGCTGCCATAGCCAGACAGAAGGCCAAGACAGTCGAGGTTGGCGATCTGCCATCAAGCGACGAGGACGAGAGCGAAAGCGACGAGGATGACGATATGCCTGCAAACCCCAATCACTCCAAGAAGGCCCGCAAGCAAGCGGCGTCCTCTGGTGTTGACGAGATTACAGATGGTGTCGAGAACCTGCAAGCAGCACCAAGCCGACGCGAGCGTGAAGCTCTTGAGGCTGCAGCTGCTAAGGAGAGGCACATGCGATTGACAGCTCAGGGCAAGACGGACGAGTCTCGGGCCGATCTGGAGCGTCTCAAGGAGATCCGCGAGCGACGTGCTCTTGATGCTGCGCGCAGACAAGTGAGTTACCCACATAGCCGGTATTCTGTCCGCAGGGTGGCCTTACTAACATAATATCAGGCTGAGCGTGAAGAAAGAGAGGAGCAAGAAAAGATCAAGAAGGCCGAGTTCGAGGCCAAGGAGGCCCGTCGTCGAGAAGCTGCCGCTGGAAAGAAGGGCAAGAAGAAATAAAGGCCACCGAGAACATGACATACGAACTCTCATGAAAGCATTTGATTTGGCTATTGCTTAGGTACTATCTAGACTCAACTTGTTCAAAATATTGAACAGAAAGGCGTAAAGTGATACAAGTCTAAACGTGCTCTTCTAGCCCATGTTTCAAGTCTCTCACATGAGATCTTAAGAAGGAACTACTAGCTGCAATCTGTGAATCTCATCCAAGTATGGAAATCTGAGAGATTAGGGTGAAATTAGGATGGCACAGACTTCGATGATAAGTGAAGATATATGGCACTTAGATTACTTGTGGCCATCATCGAATCTCGTCCAGACTCCAGCCAGGCTTAAGGTAGCCCAAAGTTTCAAGTATCCCGGCGTAGCAGATAGCACAGACACCTGCTACGAGCGAAAGGTGCCTGAGTAGGTACTTAAGCGGTGTCTGTATTTTAGTGACATATAATTTGATTGAGGCCATTGGTGATCCTCTTGGATTCAGTCACACGATGTAAGTGTCTTGGCCTCCAGCCATCTACCAAAAGCCACAGAGTCCTATGCTGCCTGGATTACTAATGAACTCTGGAGCGACAAATCGTATAAGCGCCCCTCCATCGAGGAGTTTCAAACTTAGAATCTCCTTGGTCGTGATATGATTCGCGATCGATTCATACAATGCTTGATGGGGCTCAGAGGACCCTGAATATGGCGTTGGTACGTACCTCGGCCTGAACCTATGCGCTAGGCAGTACCTAAGGTACTAAGGTAGGTAAGTGCAGGGGGTGGATCGACTGTCTTGAATGGGCCTTCCCCACACAAAGCCGGTCATTCTTTAGCGGGCACCTCAGGAAAAAAAAATTACAACGATCCTCCCCGAAAAACTGAAGTCGCAAATCACCATCCAAGCTTTCTTTTCCAACCTCTTTTTTGTTATCGAGGACATTTCGTCAGCACGACTCTCCATAGCTGACTTTCTCGAATACTGGAGATACGACGGTATCACCGATATCCTACCTTTTCAATCACCAGTTAATATGACAGAGTCTGAGCTGCAGGTCCGTTCTTCTACATGCCCTCCAGCCCCGCCTGTGATGGGACAAATCTTTGAATCATGGCGATAGGGAACCCTGAAGCTGACTGTTTACGCTTTAGGATTACCTGTCCGGCCAACGCGGAGCCTTCGAGGGCATCCTTGGCCTCATCCCAGCCAAGATGTACTATGAACAAGACAACAGTGTACGTGAATCCAATGCCTTGTCAGGTAAAAGCCAGCCATATCACCACCTGGAACAAACCCATCACATGCCTCATAATATATCATATGCATCGCAATGAACCAGAACGAGGCTAATACAAATGCAGGATCAATGGAGCAAGAAGAAGCAGACAAAACAACAGGCTGCCGATGCGCGACGCGGAAAGCTGGATCCCGACAGTGAGCGGAATCGAAATGCCAAGGAAGTCTTAGATGAACGGGCCAAGAACAAGCGAAAGCTGCGTGAGATGGAGAAGCATGACGATACTGATAACGAAGATGATTGGGAAGACCAGGAGCCCGTCCCTGGCGTAGAGACGGAGAAGCCTGGCGAGGGCCTCAAGGTCAAGACAGCGGAGACCAACAAGAAGAAGAAGAAGAAGCTCAACGACTCGACAGAGACAGAGACTCAGGATATTTCAGATACCAACAAGAAGCTGAAGCTCAACGACGAGGGAGAGACAGAAGCTAGGGACACAACTGAGACATCTTCCAAGATGTCGAAAAGGGAAGAGAAGAGGGCGGCCAAGAAGGAAATGAAGAAGGAGAAGAAGGCCGAGAAGAAGGCCAACAAGACAAAGACTGTTGAAGCCGAGAAAAAGGATACACCAACTCCGACAACAAAGGCTCAGAAGCAAGCCGCGAAGAAGCAAAAAGTAGTTGAGGAGGAGGAAGAGACAACTGCCCACGGTGACGATGAGGTTCTACCTATGGACATCTCGGGTCTGGAGAACGAGGATGAGGTCACCGCCAACTCAAGTAATGAATCCGGGCCACATTCTCCTACCTTTGACACCAACGATTCTACGACAACTCCTGCTGAGACAACCGCCGAGCCTGCCAGCACGACTACCTCCACCTCATCCACTATTCCTCCTTCGGAGAAACCTAAGTCTATCAAGCTCCCTGCCGACACCTCTGCGATCCGAGCACGTCTCGCTGCCAAAATTGAAGCGCTTCGTGCCGCCCGAAAAGCTGACGGACCTGATGGCAAGCCAATTCGTACACGCCAAGAGCTCATTGAGTCGAGAAGAAAGAAGCAAGAGGCTCGAAAAGCCCACAAGCAGGAGATGCGCAAGCAGGCCAAGCTGGAAGAGCAACGAAAGCGTGAGGAGGCTTTGGCATCTAGCTCGCCAGGTGTTATGAGCCCCGCGGTTGAACTTGACGAGACTGCTAGCAACTTCACATTTGGTCGTGTCGCTTTTGGTGATGGCGCTCAGCTCTCACGCGATCTCGGCCACGTGCTGAGCCAAGGCAAGAAGAAGGGGCCGTCTGACCCCAAGACAGCCCTCATCAAGGTCCAAAACCAGAAAAAGCGTCTTCAGGAACTTGACCCCGAGAAGCGTGCTGATATCGCCGAGAAAGATATCTGGCTGACAGCCCGTCGCCGTGCCGAGGGCGAGAAGATCCGCGACGATGAGGCTCTCTTGAAGCGTGCCGTGAAGCGAAAGGAGGCCGCCAAGAAGAAGAGTGAGAAGGCCTGGCGCGAACGATCTGACGGCGTCAAGATGGCTCAAAAGGACCGTCAACGCAAACGTGAGGATAATTTGCGTCAGAGACGGGATGACAAGCTGCTCGGTAAGGCGGGCAAGAAGAAGAAGAAGGGTGGAGCCGCCGGAGGCAAGAAGAAGAGTCGTCCTGGTTTCGAGGGAAGCCTGGGCGTTGGGGGCAAGAAGAAGTAAACCGAAGAAGTTATGACGCGGTGAGGGGGAGGTGGAAGATGAAGAGAAAGGCTGGTTGAGTTTTTATCCTTCGATTTATTCAAGATACACGGCGCTGGCGGAGTTATGGTCGGCAAAATGGAGAGGAGCATGAAAAACATCTTCAGGACTGAGCTCGGCGATGCATGTACTACCTTAGTTGATATAATCCATCACTATACGAAAGCAGAGAGCGTGTCTCGAAGGTGCTGTCAAGCCTGTTCATGCTTCAAGTCCCAGAAGTGCAAGTTCCCCATGTTGTCTTATCCAAAGTTGTAGTGTTTTTGCGTTGAGTGTGTAGATCCAGGTCGTTCATTCATACTTAAACTATTTCAAGTCCATCACCAGATGCGATAGCAAATATCTCAAGGCCCCAAGTTTTCATAATAGACAAATGCCCATGCAAGGTGGCTTAAAAGTTGTCTGTGGCATTTTCTTTTTCATTACAATGGAGATACCAGACCCAAATCGATGACAAAACAACAACGGCTACCTTTCACACACCGAACGACCTATGGATTTCGCCCCCTTTCCCTAGCCTTCCAAGAAACACATCGACAGAACACACACGCACACACACATACACAACAAAGCCATGGTCAGAGTCAGAGTCAAAGTCATAGTCATCCCGTCCACCTCCTTTTTTGTTTCCCAAAAGTAAAAAGGAAGAATAGATAAGTCCCGACAAAAATAAAAAGGACATTAAAAGAAGAAGTTTGGGTGGCTTATGGAGTCTTACCACCAACACCACTTGTTCAAGCGCCCAACAAAAATAAAACTTTGCGCTGAGTTGATCGATTGGCCAAGCTCCCAAGTTCTTCATGTCTTAAACCCAGCTGCAACCCAGTTCAATTGAGCAGCAGGCAAGTTCCAAATTTCCGGAATTGCTCCATATAGTAGCGGTGGTGTGTAAAGACTCGTTCTGGTTTCATCTGGGCGAAGGGAGCCATGAGACTGTTGTCGTCAAAATCATTTCGTAAGAATGGGTTTATCAGGGATTAGGATCGGATAGTTGGAACAAGGGATTTCGAGGGAGGGAGCTTGGCCTGGTTGGGAGCTGGGTAGTTGAACGAAGGTGTAGCCAAACGTCACGTTCGGCAGTGGTGGACACGCATGAAGCTTGCACGAGTACGTCTATAGGAGAGAGTCGAGTCTAGTGAAGACACTCAAGCAAGCTGCAACCACCTCAAGCTGGAGCTCCTTGTCCTTGCCGCTATTGACCTCCTGTAGCTACTGTCAGTTATGGAAGTCTCGCATGCATCACACATTACCCACCTCGTTAATGAGTTGAGGCAAGTTGGCACCAATGCCGTTCTGTGTGGCCTTCTTGCCGAAAGGCCATTGGCTGTAGTCGGCGAGTAAATCATCAGTCTGCGCAAAAGCCCGTTCCCTTGCCTCGTGGCCAAGGGATGCGAGGGCGTTCTCGAGGACATTAGCGGCGTAGGCGGCGCAAACCATGGCGATGCTGCGCATATAACGGAATTCGAGCGACTCGGGGAGGAATTGGCTACCATTGAGGACGACGGTCCGTTGGGTAAGGATGTTGCGAACCCGGCGGCGGATCTCCTCCTTAGCACCACCGTCGGCGACGGGATGAGTTGCCATGTCGAAAAGGAGAAAATTGCGCTTCTCGGTACGGAGGATGCCCTTGTCGACCAGGCCCTTTGCGAGCCGTTCTCGAACCTGCTTGAGCTGGTATCCGATCTTCATCAAGTTCCAGGTTTCGCCTGTGATTCGCGAGGCAGTCAGCAACGGTTGCTTAGGTATTGGGAGAATGGTGGGTAGGGTAATTTACCGCTCATCAAGTCAATCCAGGTTGCGACGCTCATCTTTTCGCTCTGCTTCATCATCTTGAGAGCCTCGTCGAGAAGAACCTCGCCAGTAAGGGTGTCGTCTATGACCTCGATGTTGCGGTCTGCGAGGGGGAATCGGCGTCTTGAAGCATCCTTCTCCATTGCAATGCGACCACGGAAGGCCAGTTCGATGACAATGCATCCTCGAAGGGCGTAAGAGATGTTGTCGTTCCAGAAAGAGAGGTAGCCCTGTGAGCATTTGAGAGTCAGAGGTGTTGGTCCCTTGAGCACAAAGGGCACGTGTATGAGCACGAGTGGCAGCCTACCTGCTTATCCTTGAGGCCAAGTAGCAAGACCTCCTCCATGAGGGTGAGCTTCGGCTGCTTGCTCCGCTCGGCGCTCTCACTGATGTCGCGAGGGTCGAATGCGATCTTGTGGCCATTTTCTGTGCTCTCGTAGCTTGTCTCGGGTCCGTTGTCCCTGGCGCTTGGTGTGCTCGTTCTAGGGGCAGTGCCGTTGCTGGAATCGCCCTCAGCCGCAGGTCCTGCGCCGCCCGCACCGCGGCGTCGCGTCAATCCCGAGGACATTTCGAGTAGATAGAGATGATTAGTTTTGGTGCTGGGAGGGAAAAGACGGAGACGGAGGTGGAGGAGAGGGAGCGACAGCAAAGTCGATTTCCGGAGTCGAGATGAGGTTGAAGGGGTAGTTTGATGGATGTCCTGTCCTGGAACTTTGATTGACTGGGCTGAGCCTGAACGGGGCTAGTTGCGCGTTCAGATTTAGGGGTTTGGGACTGGGGCCCGCGGGCTACTCTTGATAAGTGAATGAGCTCCCCAAGTTATAGGCGTCTCATTAGCTGTTGGAGCCAATAGATCGCTGAGCCGTTGGGGGACGGAATGTCCTTGCATGGGGGTCTAGGACCAACTATTGATGCTATCGATATGGGCTGATTCTCCCTTGTTTCCCCTTCTCTTTTGGTTGACTTTTTGATTTAAAATGAAGACCCAATGCCATCCAGAAGATACTGATAAACGACCTGGCTTCTTTTGCTTCAGAAGCTAACGCAGGGGGGGGTTGACCATCCATCAGCCGACGATGATCCGTCTTGTGAGACAGTTGGGTGGCTCGGACATATGAACGAAAAGCAGCAGACAATAAAGACTCTCTACACAAAAGACTTTACAAATAATAATTGATTTTTTGAGGATTGGTTTAATTAAGTGTACGAAAAAGAGGAATGAATCTCTCCCACCTCGGTAAAGTTGGAGGCATAAAAGGGATCTTATACGAGGTTCAAAGTGTAAGGGGGAAAAACTATGTAGGTGTGCCATTTCCCAACGAGTACTATCGAATAGCTGTTTTATGATAGTATGCTGACTTCAGTAATAACTCCCTTTCACTACAATATTTTCTATTTGCAAGATTGAGTGGAAAGGCGCATTCAAGAATTGCATGAAAGGATGCCCAAAGGATTGACCCAGCTTACACGGCCAACCATAAGCTCGAGAGGCTTCCTGGTGCTTGTCCAACCCAATAACCAAACAGCTCATCAATGTTACAGCAAGGATGATTTTTTCCTGTCAGCATTCCCCATACAAAGTATGTATATTGGCTTCGTTATTGGGATGTAGCCAATGAAACTCGTGTTCTGAAGCCAACTTCCTTCCTCTGCTTCCGTCTGCCATCGTCCAATTCTTCCTATTGAGGCTCTATAGCAAGTATAGAAAGAAACTTGTTTCACCGCTCTATGTCCGGTCCCGTCCTGTTGCACTCCTACTCTGCTAGGATTCTCCGCACGTGAAACCGTGGAAGTCCACCTTCAACACTAACATGTGGCGTTAGTCAGCCAGACACGACACGTAACTCCACCGCACACTTCAACTACACTTCATCCTGCCATCTAACAATACCCTTGGCTTTCGATGGCTATCTTAACGCCGCGTGGACAAGAAGCTCAATCGAGGCTGCACATCCTCAATCATGCACCAACAAAGGCATAGTTGTTTCCCCTTAGTTCGCATCCCTAATTGTGACAGACACGGACGCAACGCATCAACTCTAAACCAGGCAGCGCCGAAAATCTCTTTATTTAACGACTATACACAACTGGAGTGTAAATACAATATTTCACAGAACGCAAACCCACATCAGAATCTCAAGTTTGAGGTGGTAAACTGTTGTCCTTGGTTACCTTCTCGGCCGAACCCCCCCCCCCTGAAGTCAGGGGTGCTTCTTTATATGAACGAAGATCAGTTCGCATGCTATGCGTCTGTGTTTTTCTGTTCAACAATTTGATCAGATGGAACTGGCTTTGGCTCTCAATTATGCAAGCATTGCAATAAAATTGAGCCGCATCGACCTTGTGAGCGGATATTGCACAATCGGCATTTGGCATAAGGTATATCAAAGTGGTTGTTAGTTGATCACATGGCTTACTACCACCAAACTTTGATATGATCTAAGAGGACGCAAATATCCCTTCTCCTTTAAGCATGTGACACATTCACTGCTGAGCCATGCACATTGCTGCCTGGTGTGGTGATTTTGACTTTGTGTTCACCACAGTGGAAGCTCAGCGTGAATCAGACAGCTGCCTGCCAGCTGCACCCCGTGCCTACCACCGTCACCACAGCACATACCTTCATTAACGATCACAACAGAGTCTCTTTTAACAAGTGGGGGGCCTCTGGGGGTGACCTGGCGGAGTGGTCGTCCACAGGAGCTCTGGGTACGCCCAGAGCTCCTGAGTTCGAACCACACCCGCCGGGTCACCTTACAAACCCCCCTCAGAGACTCTGTATGGCCCCTGGCACCCCTAGCATGGGGACGCCCGGACTAGGGAAGCAACGAGGCCATAAGTGTGAGCAAAGAAGTACCCAAGCGAAAGCAGGGCGCGCAGTAGATCCACCGCTATAGAGTCGGATGCTGGGCGTGTAAGTATGTGAGTAGTTAAATGATAATAATAATTCTTTTTGACTACTTTGTTTATATTATTGGAGTTTATATAAGAGTAAGAAGCGTTATGTCAATGAATTTATGTCCTCCTCAAAAATTATATTCCGACGCTCTTCTTCCAAAGTTCATCGAAGTCGATGTTCTCATTCTCAAACAGCTCCCTGATTCTCTTGGCTGCTGCCTCTTGCTCCTTTGGACCAAATCCGCCTGGCTGTGTCGCTTCAAATTGAACAATCTCAACCCAGCGATAGAATAAGTCCTCCTTTCCAAGCGCAATGAGCACGTCGCGAAATGCAAAGACTTGTCGCCGTCGCTCATCCTCACTTGACGCACCACTACCGCGCACATCGTAAGATATCCAACCGTAGTCAGCGTGGTGGACAAGAACCACGCTCTTGAAGGCCTCCAGTGCAATCTCCTTCTTGTCTACTAGGCGATGTGCGAGTATCATGTGTGCCCAATCCAAATCCCAGTGGCCATTCATCAGGAGATATCCGGTTTTTTGCTCTTGAAGAATAGGAGACGTGGCATGATTGATGTATGTGAGCAGAATCTTCTTGGAGCCTTCATCAGTAAAGATGTCAGTGAGAGCTTGATCCCATTCTCGGCTTCGGCGGACATAAATCTCCTGCTCGCGGAAGCCGACTTGCCATCGCCATTGACAGGGATTACCACGGGTTCGTCCAGCGACAAATTCCACAGGCCAGGGCCAGACAAAGACGAACAGAATGAAATCAACCATCATTGTCCCCGAGCGTTTTCCGATCTCCCAGGCAATCTCAGACCACGTTGAGTCAGCAGTGTTCCAGGTGGTCTCGTTGTCGTGGCCCAAACCAGTCATGATGAGCGACCAATACCAGGGGAGAATCCACCACATGCGAAGGACAAAGAGAAGTACAACGACAATGTTCATGCCAACAGGCACGAGGAAGATCTTTCGTTTGAATTCGGCAGGTTTGTTATCAATGTGTGTGACATAGACGTGCTTCTTGTCCAGAGCATTGATGAACGGCTCAAGGACCTCAGGGGGCCGCTTGAATGGTGAAGGGGGAGCCTCATTCTTTTTGTCGACGAACTGGGCCGATTTCTGTTTCCCTCCTCTCTTATTCGGTGCCATTCTTGATGAGATTCGGCCTGATGATCACCGAGTTTGGGTGAAAAGGGGTGATATTAGGTATTGTGGTAAGGTATATATGCAGGCGGGAGTTGTAAGTTGGAAATGTGTTCTCCAAGACTCAGTAGAAATCATGTTCGAAGCTTGGTTCCACAAAATATCCATTGGCTGGAAGTGTCCATGGACATAGCGTTTGATATTGCAAAAGATGTCTGATGTAATAACTATTAAAGGGAACGACCAAAAAGAGCGTTGCCGGTTAGACAGGGTGAATCCAAGATTGCTCTTCTAGAACACCTAAATTTGGAATTTAATATCCTCATCTTGGCTCACTAATTGAAGCCCAAAGATAGGTCGATTTGACAAATGACGTCCATTCATTATCCGGGCTCTAACTGTGGCGGACAATCCCGGCGCCGAGGGTGCCCTGTGGTTAACTACTAACCTAGAACTCCACTAAGTTTGGATTTCTGTTGTAGCGGGACGAACTTATAATTAGCACGTTCAACTTATTCGGTTGCAAAGCCAATGTCGAAGCAGATTCACTCCAAATCTGCCAATTCCCCGTCGCGGCAATGTTGAGAGTGCGCACCTTACAGGTTAGTTCTCGACCATCGGTCACTATTGGCAACCGTCTCACACAGTATCCAGGAGCGCAGTAATTCTTACGTATGTGCCCTCTGCCGTCACAAACTCTCGCCCAGCGATTCGCAGTCCAGAGATCGCCATGTATCCAGCGTCGGAGCCACAATAACATCAGTTAGAGCCACTCGGCCATCTTCGTGTCACTATCTACGATTATCTGGTGTGCGCGCCTTGTCGACGAGCTCTATACTCCACGGACCGAACGATAATGGCAAGCCGGGAGGCTTACCGGGGCGTGGTTTTCCTGGAGGGTTTGGAGCTGGATTGGGGTCTTTCGGAGCATTTGCGAGCAAACCATCACCGGATGCTTCGAAGCAAAGCGTTGACTTGCTTCCTCATGAGCAAGAAGCTCGTAAAAAGATGGGATTGCCTGTGAAGAAACCTCCCAAGGTTGAGGCTGCCCCCACCCCGCCACCTGCACAAAACAACGTCAAGAAGCGATCAGACCCCCAGAACGCAAATCAAAACCAAAGCCAAAGGAAGAATACATCTCAAGCCAGAGACAACCAGCAACCAAACCGATCGAACGACGGAAACAAATATGCTAGACAGCAGCAGCAGCAGCAACAGCAGCAACAGCAGCAACAGCGGGACGCAAAGCCAACAACGCCCCCATCAAATCTGTTGTCAAGCTCAATTCTTGCTGAGGCTTTCAGAACAGATCGTACACCGGCTCCAGTGGCAACGCCCAAGTCATGGTCTACTAATGAGCCTCCCAAGCCAGCTGCACCCGCTTGGGGAGCCTTCAGCGCTCGAAAGGTTGATACTCAAATACCCCTCACCAGCAGAAAAGCGGAGGCGAAACCTGCGGAGAGCAAAAACAAGAATAAATCGCAAAATGTCGCACCAGCAACAGGCCAGGAAGAGGGTGAGAGCGTATGGGGGCAGCTGAAGCGCTCCCGCAAGCTGGAAGAAAAGCCAAGCCGCGGGGAGGATGGTTTCTGGGACGCACTCGAAAGTCGAGTCACAAATATTCGTAGCAGACCTGGCCCTGGGGGCCAATACTTGGAAGCGCTTCAGGGGGCAGATGGCATGTTACGAGGTGGTCAGCAGTCGCAGGAAGATCAAATAAGGCGCAAGTCACGTTTCGAGATGGAGGAAAGCGATGTGTCTGATAAGCGGAGAGACAAGAAGGACAAGCGCTCCAAGAATGTTCATCGGAACGAGGCTGAAGACGATGACTTTGACGAAGATTCAATTCGACGCTGGGAAGCTAGACAACGCAAGAAGGCTGAGAAAGAAGCGAGAAAACGCCTTGAGGAAGCTACAGAAGCTGCTCCCGTACCCATCTTTCTCCCCGAGTACATTAGCATCTCCAACTTGGCTGGTGCTCTCCAGATCCGCATAGCCGACTTTTTGCATGATCTGGAGTCCATGGGATTTGAGGATCTCACAGAGGAAACCATCATGACTGGTGATACGGCAGCCCTTGTCGCTCAGGAGTACGGCTATGATCCCACAGTGGACACTGGTTCTCAGCGCGACCTACAACCTCGGCCGGCGCCAGAAGATCCGTCATTGTTACCAAGCAGGCCTCCTGTTGTCACCATTATGGGCCATGTTGATCACGGAAAGACTACTCTTTTGGATTGGCTACGCAAGTCTTCCATTGCTGCCCAGGAGCACGGTGGCATCACACAACACATCGGTGCCTTTGTCGTTCAAATGTCGTCGGGCAAGCAGATTACCTTCCTTGATACGCCAGGTCACGCTGCGTTCTTGTCTATGCGTCAACGAGGCGCCAATGTCACAGACATTGTGGTGCTGGTCGTGGCTGCTGACGACAGTGTTATGCCACAGACTTTAGAGGCACTGAAGCACGCTACGGCCGCCAAGGTTCCTATCATCGTGGCAATAAACAAGATCGATAAGGAAGACGCTCGAGTGGATCAAGTGAAAGCTGATCTTGCCCGCCATGGCGTTGAAATCGAAGACTATGGCGGTGATGTTCAGGTGGTACCCGTAAGTGGCAAGACGGGCAAGGGCATGCAAGATCTCGAAGAGAACATCGTCACCTTGTCTGAAATCCTCGATGTCCGCGCCGAAGCAGATGGCATGGCCGAGGGCTGGGTTCTAGAATCTAGCATCAAGCAGACTGGCAAGACCGCCACAGTGCTTGTCAAGCGAGGAACTCTGCGTCTTGGTGATATTATCGTGGCCGGCAAATCATGGGCCAAGATTCGTGGCCTTCGAAACGAAGCTGGTGTCGAGATCCCTGAGGCACCCCCTGGAACTCCTGTCCAGATCCTTGGCTGGCGCGAGCTGCCTGATGCTGGAGAGCAAGTTCTCCAGGCGCCTGATGAGGGCAAAGCTAGGACAGCGATCGAGTACCGTGAGGAAATGGCTGAGAGACTGGAGAGCTCTAAGCAACTAGCCGAACAAGAGCAGCGCCAGCGTGAGAAGGAGGCCGCTGAGGAAGCCGCCGCTGCTGCAGAAGCTGAGGGCACTGAAGCAGAGCCTGCCAAGACTGAGCCCGGCATCATTTACCAGAACTTCATTGTCAAGGCTGATGTCGCTGGGTCCGTGGAGGCCGTTTGTGGCACTGTCCAGGAACTCGGAAACAACGAAGTCCAATCCAAGCTCTTACGATCTGGCGTCGGCGCGATCTCTGAGTATGACGTCGACCACGCTGCTGCATCCAAGAGTATCATCGTCAACTTCAATATGCCTATCCTTCCTCATATTCGCCAGCGTGCCGAAGAGGCCGGTGTGCGCATCATCGATCACAGCGTCATTTATCACGTTGTCGATGATGTTAAGAGTGCACTGTCGGACCTACTACCACATACTATTACAAACAAGGTCCTTGGCGAAGCAGACGTATTGCAAGTATTTGGCATCAACGTCAGAAAGAGGGTGCAGAAGAATATCGCCGGTTGCAAGATCCGCAACGGCACTATCAAGCGGACGTCTATGGTCAGGGTTATCCGTGGTGGAGAAGTCGTCTATGATGGTAAGTTATACATTTCTCCTTTTTACACATTCTACACATCCTGCCCGTCTCTTTCCTCCTTGTGTGTCTCTTCCTGATGCTGACTCAATCCACAGGCAAAATCGACACACTCAAACATGTCAAAAAGGACGTCATGGAGATGGGTAAGGGCACCGAGTGTGGTATCGGTCTTGAAGACTTCCAGGAGCTACAAATCGACGATCAGATCCAGACTTATGAGGTAATCAAGGAAAGGCGAACGCTGTAACAACAGAACTGTAAAATATGTACAAAAGGCGGAAATCAAAAGGTGGTCGCTCTCTGAGGAAAGGGAGTCGTGTATGAATAGATGCATATGAAGACATGGTCTTAAGACGGAAGAGCATGCCAAGATTTGGGTGTTGGATAGAGGGACGATATACCAAATTTCACTGTTAACACTAAAAATTACAATTCCATGACCTCGGTGTTCAAATTGGTGAGTAAGTAATGTTGGTTAGAGTGATACGATTTCTGTTTGGTAATCTTCTGCTCAACTTCGAGATGGCGCACCCACAGCATTGGATGAGAACGTCCTCGTCGTAATGGTAGCCTGGTTACGCTCCTTTTCCAACTTGGCCAAACCAATACGATCAGTCACAGGCGTAGCCTCAATGATGTTATCAAATTCATTGTCGTCATCGTCATCGTCATCTTCGCTTCCGCTCCTCTCGTTATCCGAGTCAGGCTGAACACTGGTATTAGGCTTGAACTGCTGCTGGTGTTGATGTGGGTTGGGAATGGTGACAGGCTTCTTATCGTCTTGTTGGTTGGGGTTAGTGAAGGTCTTTGAGGCGAGAACTTTGCGGCGAATCTCGGCCATTGCGTCCTCGTCATCTGAGTCGTCAGATATTGCATAGCGATCCTTTTCTTCCTCCTCCTCCTCCTCCTCCTCTTTTGGCTGAGATTTAGGGGGCTTCTTGCCAAGATATATGCCATCCACGCTTCCCTCTTCCTCTTCCTCTTCGTCACTGTCATCCTCTTCATCGTCGTCGTCGCCGTCATCAGAAGATTGAATACGTCTTCGATTGGTATTTCCGCTGGTCCACATATCGTCGTTTCCTTCCTCCCGACTCTCCGCGTATTCCTTCTCCAGTTGCTCCATCCACTCTTCTTCAGTCTTTTTGATCTCGGCCTCGTCAGCACATGCAGCATATCGCTTGAGCAAGCTGTGGTTGATCTCGAGGAAGGATGGTCCGTATGAAAAGGGGGCAAGAATCTGCTCCGCCCAATCTGAGTGACCACAAATGTAGAAAGCTGCAGCCAGCGCTTCAACACAGTTCAGACGCCAGGGCTTGCCATAGTTGACCGTATTCGCAGCGACGAGGTACGGCAACAACCGCTCACACTTCCCACCGACTTTGTTCCACTGAACCTCCTGCGTCCTCGCCCAAGAGCACTCTACAACAGCAGCGCCGTACTGGTCCATGAGCTCGCGATCGGCGGGGGATACGGTATGTTTGCCGTTGGGCGTGATGATGACTCCGTTATGGCGTTGGCCGAGATGCAGGTCGCGCATCATTCCAAGTTTCATGAGTTTCTTTCCGGAACAGCGTTTAGGATCGCAATGGCCGAGATCCCAACATGCGGCTTTGAAAGCTGGGCGCGAAGAACCATCACCATCATCATCAAGGCGGGGTCCTCGTCGCGGGGTTGGGCCTCCCTTTCTACCCTTGGAGACGAAATCCTTTTTGTGGCGAACCATTTTGGATGGGTTTGGCGAATACCTGATGTTTTATGGTACCTATTGTTCGGAGGGTATGCGTTGTTGATGTTTTAATACGAGTAATGCAGACGTCAAAATTAATTTTTGCCTCGTCCAAAAAGCTATGGAAGATGGGTTGATAAGGTTCTCATAGTGGGGTTGATTTATTCCGTCAGTCAGCGAGGGGCAGCAACTCGAGAGGGCACTGAGCGCTGGGGTCCCCTAGCACTTTGTAAGCGACGAGACCTACCTAATAATGGAAGGCTTCAGCATCAAATCCGCCATGACGCCGCTGTAAGAGGGGCTTACGGAAGGGATGCGAGAAAACCTACCTCCTAGGTAGGACCTTGATCTCAAGCTAAATAAAGACTTAGATATATTAGCCTAAGTTTAGAGTGGCTCGTTGACGAGTTTATTCTGGCATCCTATCTCGATTTTTCTCGTTGTGACCTCAATTTACAATAGTCAATTCCTGAACGTACTAAGCTGATTGGCTGCTTTTTCCATGTCTGCGCCACAGAGCCACATCTTACCTCTTAATAGGTACCTGGAGCACCTACCTTACTAACTTCCGTATCATCGTGTTGTCTACAGGTCCCTTGGCCGTTGGCGACGTATACAAGTTCGAAGACCATGATATGGCAAGAGAGGTTTTACTTTAAATCAAGAACTTATGCCCTTTTCTTTTCTTTTCTTTATCCTTGTTTCACGTTGATTGCCGTATCTACTTGTCTTGTTTGTTCTTTTAAGCTGTTTCCGTAGGCTTGCTCCGTATTCGGTCGACCACTGGGCTACCTACCAGGAGCTCCCCGCCAGACTCCGAGGGTACCTATAGTACTGGACTCCGTCCGTTAGTAGGTCCAGTTGACCAGCTCACCCTTCTATCAACGTAGCACTACCTCGCACCCGTCGTCCTCGACCAACGCGCGCACGCAAAATACCGCGAATAACATCGTAATTTTGTGTGTGCACATCAGTATTTTATATTCGCAATGGAGGCCGCTTCAGCTCGCGCAGCGGCTCGCGACCGTTGGGGCGATCTGCCATCATCTGGCAGAACCCCCTCCCAGCTCCAGCGCTTCATCCAGGCTGCCTGCAGTCCCGAGAACTACGAACCCAACCTCGCCCTCAATCTCGAGATCGCCGACCTTATAAACTCAAAGAAGGGAACTGCTCCTCGCGAGGCTGCTACTGCAATCGTCAACTACATCAATCATCGCAACCCCAACGTGGCTCTGCTCGCCTTGGGCCTTCTTGACATATGTGTTAAAAACTGCGGATACCCCTTTCATCTACAAATCGGCACAAAGGAGTTCCTCAATGAGCTCGTCAGAAGGTTCCCTGAACGGCCGCCAATGCGCCCTACACGAGTCCAGGCCAAAATTCTCGAGGCGATTGAGGAATGGCGAGGGACGATATGCGAAACGAGCCGATACAAGGAGGATCTAGGATTTATTAGGGACATGCACCGATTATTGAGTTATAAAGGATACGTCTTCCCTGAAGTGCGGAGAGAGGATGCTGCTGTATTGAACCCCAGTGATGTAAGTTAATTCGCTTCTGCATGATGTGTCCCATACTGAACAGATCATGTAGAACCTCAAGTCCGCCGAAGAAATGGAAGAGGAAGAGCGAGAGGCGCAATCAGCTAAACTTCAGGAACTCATTCGTCGCGGCACCCCCGAGGATCTCCAAGAAGCCAACCGACTTATGAAGATCATGGCTGGCTACGATACACGGTCAAAGACCGACTACCGCGCAAAGGCCGCTGAGGAGGTTGCCAAGATTCAGGCTAAGGCGCGATTACTAGAGGAGCGACTCGACTCCTTCAAGGAGGGCGACAAGATGGAAGATGGTGATGTCTTCAGCGAATTGGCTGCTGCCCTACAGAGTGCACAGCCTAAGATCCAGAAGATGTGTGAAGAGGAATCTGACGACCACGAGGCTGTCGCCAAGCTGCTCGAGATCAACGACAGCATACACCGAACAGCAGAGCGGTATAAGCTGATGAAGAAGGGTGATATAGAGGGCGCTGCAAAGGTTGCCGCTGGTGGGCCTCCCCCCTCTGCTGCTGGAGCTACAGCATCGTCTTCAAGCGCAGCGAATGAGCTGTCTCTCATCGACTTTGATGTTGATGCCAGCAGTAATGGCGCTCAGCCAAACAGTGCCGCTGCGCCCTCTGCGAGCGCTGGGGGCCTTGAGAATGACCTCCTTGGCCTAGATATTGGTGGAGAGTCGAGCAGTTTCGGGCAAGGCGGCGGTATTGCTTTGGGCTTTGGCGCAAACCAAAGTAAGTTGCCAATACAAACTCCCCGTGCCCATTGCTATACTAAACCGTTTACCAGATATTCCTGGTCCTGCGTTATTATCTTCCATGACCCAGGACAACTCTGCCCGAGGTCAAGTTTCAACTCCAACTCCTCCCCCCTTTTCACAATTCGCCTCCTTCTCACAGCCCGTCTCTCAATCGACGACACCTCAGCCTCGCTTCCAACAGCAGTCTCCTCCCCCATCACAGCCCGCCTCCGATCCATTCGCTATTCTTGGTGCTGGTAACTTTAACTCTCAACGTGCATCTCCTGCGCCCCCTCAACCACAACCCGCTCCTACAGCCAACGATGATGACGAGTGGAACTTCTCCTCTGCCCTACCCCCAGAGCCAAGCAAGCCAAAGGAGCACCAGGCTGTTGTGAGCAACACAAATGTGAAGATTGAGATGATTGCCAGGCGAGCACCTGGCAATGAGAACGCTATTAACATCGTCTTTGCCTTTTCCAACAACGTGACACAGCCCATCGGCGAATTTCACTTCCAGCTCGCCGTGACAAAGGTAAGCATACCCTTCATGCTTGCTGACATGGCATGAACTGACATAAACCCAGGGCTACGAACTTCAGCTCAAGCCTCAGACTGGTCGCGATCTTGCCCCCCAGCAAAATCGCGGCATCACGCAGGAGGTGCAGATCTGGCACGCGGGCAACCGGGCTCAAAAAGTCACAAGCGCCAAGCTGCGGTGGCGTGCCTCATATAAGACCGGCGAACAGACCGTCAACGAGATGGGTGAGGTCACCGAGTTCAGCCTCGCATAAGAGCAGTGGTTTGCTTCCCGGGATAGAGGTAGGCAGTATATGCAGGAAGTAAGTGAAAGAGTGGGATGGGGATTTTAAGAAGGGTTGAAGGAATACTTTCTCGTTCGTTTGTCTGTATGGACTGGAGCATAGGACAGAAGAGAAAAGCGAGACAGCGGATGCTTTCTGATTTGTCAAGTGGGCAGCTAGTTGCCTGGAATGATATGCGTATTGTGATGGTGACAGGCTTGTTCGCAAACTTGAGACGTTGGAGAATACATTGGATTCAGATCATGAATGACAGAAATTTGTTCACAACGAAACGCTATTAGAAGTCCGAGTCTGTGATTTGGGTTACCAGGGCAAAGCGCAATTTTGACATAGGCTCGTTACTGCTATATTCATCAGACCATCATCTTTTACAATTGTTCAACTCCAACTCTAACATCTAATACCGCTGAACTAGTCCTCTCTTGTGGGAAGTGCCCGAATGGTTGTAGCCCCTTGTCTGGCTATTCTCCTTTCAAAAGCTACCATTGTCTGAGGGCGAATTATCAGCCATCTCTGGTCTTTTCTTGCTTCATGACTGGGGCCACCCATGTGTCATCCCTCTGCAAGCATATAAACCAGGTAAACGCCTGTAGTCCCAGGATCAAATCTCTCACACGCCAATACTCCCACAAATCTGGAAACCGCATAAGGAGGCCATGCCGGATCATCCATGATCCGCAAAAAAGCCTCGGAGAGTGCAAAACAAAGGAAAAAATGGGGAGGACTCGGGATTCCCGGTGTAAGTAGTTGTGGGCGGTGTATGCTGCCATAGCACGATGACAGAAAGTTAAGTGTGCTGAGTTGGAGCACACCTTTTGTTTGAATGTTATTTCTCTTTTCAAGAGTGTTACGCTCAACGCTGGCGTCGAAGATTTTATGGCGTGAAACGAGAACCATTTACAGATGACGAAGGATTCTAAGCCCCTAACTCGCTCACAGCAAAGGATGGCGTGGTTGGGTTTAGTGAGTAGCCACCCTGGGTAGGTGTCTTGGCCATTTGGGCCATTGTTTCGCGCTCAGCCTTCTCGCGTTCCCGTTGCGCCTTCTCCTGCTTAGTGATACGGGGTTTTCGGGTGACAGAGCCACCTCGAGATCCAGGCCCTCCGCCGCGGCCGCTGCCTGTCCCGCCTCTGGTCGACGCACCTCTTCCACCTCCTCTGCTACCTCTTCCACCCCGTCCGCGCTTAGGGGGACCATCATGGCTATTACTTGTTATTACTTGATCACATAAGACAAAAAAGGAAGATACATACCCAGCAGCTGGCTTCTCGACCTCGGGTACAAGAGGGCCAGAGTAGACAAAGAACCCGTCACGGCTTGCTGCCGCCTGAGCTTCCCATAGGAGCTCTGAATCGTCGACAAAATCATCATCAACATCGTACTGATCTTCCTTGAAATTACGCTTCTTCTTGGGCTTGGCCTGGGCATCAGGGCCGCTGGTCGCGCCGTTGTCGGGGTTGCTAGCCTCGGCATCGGAGAGATCGACGGACATTTCATCACCAGATTCGCGGCCCGATTCCGCCTTTTCTAGAGAGGCAGCCGCCGCAGCGATGCGAGCCTTGCGGTCTCGGTTGGCAGCCAGGCGAGGGTGAAGAGCATCCCATCCATACCGTTCCTCAGCCATGCGCATGAAATTGACATATCTGTTTGTCTCGCCAGCCTGGATAGGTATACTGAGAACAATGGTTGGGGCCTGGGCTTCTTCCCCTGGCTTAGCTCGACCAAAGTCGAGGATGGAACGGCCTTCACTTTCTCCCATATCATCGAGGGTGTCAGTCTTTGGCGTGGAAACTCCAGTGTGAGGCTTCTGCTTTGGCGATGACTTCTTGATAGGGCCATTGGAAATGGTGGTGAAGTTAGATTCTTTGATGACTGGCCTTTGAACGGGTGGTGGTGGAGGTGGTGCATCCTTCTTTGCTTCCTGCACTGGTGGTCGCGAAGAAGGATTTGGTGTCAATATGCCGCGAGGGTCTTTGGATGGTGATGGTGGTTGAGATGGTTCATGTGCCTGGAAGCGAGACTGGTTCGAGGGTGGCTGATATGAGCTGCGCGATTCATTCCCACCAAGAAGGCTAGCAATGGTTGGCGATCGATTAGGCATTTGAGAAGCAGGTCTTGGTGAACCAGAAGTAGACGGGTAAGGGCTATGAGAAACCATTGTCTCACGAACAGGATCGTAGTTACCACGGATAGGATCGTAGCTTTGACCGCTGGTACGAACAGGTATAGATGTAGAGCTATTATGCTGAGATTGAGGTTGGGTCTGGGGTTGAGACTGTGGTCGTTCCACAGGCGTATCCGAATTTAGTATGTTCTGCATAAAGTGTTCACGCTTCAACATCTTTGGTGAATATCGTTGTTCAGGTTGATGTGATGAAGACGATGTTTGACGGTTATGATGAGCAGGTGACAATGCTGATATATGGGAGACATCCGACATGCGTCCCTGGCCGGCGGATGATGCAGCGTCGGCAAGAGACTTTGAATCTCCCGGGATTTCACTCTCGCCATCTGCAGGGGCAATCTTTCTCTTGCGTGGCAATGCTGGCGCATTAGGATCGCGAGGTTTCCTAGGCTTTCGAGAAGCCTTAGCTGCATCGGCACCGTCCGAATTTCGAGGTTTCACAATGGTACCAGGTTTGCGTCCAGGCTTCTTGCGCGGCACACCTGCAGCGGTTAATTGGACCCATTGGTTGTCGACAAGTGCGTATCGTCTAGGGGGGCCTGTGCCTGATTGGGGTGGCATAGGCGGTGGAGGGCGTTCGCTGTGATTCTGGTGGCCGATGTGTTGATATTGGCCATCGCTGGAAACGACGACGATCTCGTCATAGTCTTGCGGTGCTCGGCTACCGGATCCATTTCGTGATGGTGAACCAGGTTCTGATAGCGATCCGGAAGGAGGCGATGATAGTTCGCCGGCTGATGAGTCGTATCGTGACATAGACGTGTCGGCGCCTGTCGCAGCCATGCCGAGGTGTAGAGAGGCAACGAATAGCCTTGTGCAGCGCGTATTACAAGAATGTGAATAGAAACACCAATACAGGCGGTTATTGCATCTGACAAATTGATTGCCAAAATTGGAAACAGGGGATATTAATGCTAGAAGCGGGCAAAGGAACCTCGCATTTGCAGCATCAAAACCCAAGGATCAGATAAAGCGTCGCGTAGGGCAAGGCTGTGATTCAAACCATCGAATGTCGATAAGGCAACGAATAGCGGTCGACGGGTGGTAGTGAGTGGTACACGCTAAATGGCACCGAAATGCAGCGTCAAAGTGAGTACCAGGTACAGCGAATAGAAATGCCTGGATCTATAGCGTGCGGGCCTCGTCAGAAACGGAATGGTTGCAAACGGGAAAGCGTCCAGTCGGAGAGTGATGAGGTGAAACGAGCTGTGAGTGGCCAGAATGTGGAGTGCAGGTGCGGGCGGTGGAGTAGGTCGAATCTCTGAATAGCCTCAAGATCTCGAGTTGGGAAACGACTTTGGCAGTGAATGCAGCCTTCCAGAAGGAAAAAGTGAGCCGACTGCAGGGTACACGTCGCTTGGAGGACGTCAAGAGGTACTGCCACACCAGGCGCAGAGAATAACGACAATTTGGAGATGATTGAGACGTGCGAATAGTGTCAAATTGATGAAATCCGACGAATTCGACAATAAAAACCACTGGTCGTTGTTGGGAAAAATATGTGGGAGGTGGATGTTTGAGTGAGGGAGAGGAGGAAAAGAAGGGAAGAAAAGGGAGGAGAAATGAGATGGGGATGGCTACGTTTTTTTTCGGGGCGACGACAATATTTCTTATTTTCCAGGCCAGGAAGGAGAAAAACGGGGCATGCCAACAGCTTCTCTTGTTGCCAGCAGCTAAATAAGAATGCTACGACTCGGAAACAACAAGAACGACGAGACGAGACGAGACAGACAAGGCACGAGGTACGGTACGAGAAGAAACGAGCGAGGGGGGAGGGGCGCGGACCATGACAAGCATCACCAGAAGAAAGGGAAGGGAAAGGACAAAAGGGAAATTGTATTAAAAACCGCCGAGGGGCGTGGCTAACTAACTCTAGAACAACCAACCTAATGAGATGGGACTCAAAATAGGCATCGACAACACCAGGGAACCAGCTAAGTCCATGGTGATAGGGGGTCTACCAAGTAATTAGGTCATGCCATGGCATTGGATGCTGGGGACGGATGGGACAGGACAGTGCAGTACAGAGTCAAATCCATCAGAGGGAGCAAGTGAAAAGAGCCAGCAGACCCGAGCTTAGCGGGGGGGGGAGAATGAGTAAGATGTAAGTTAATGGTAGACTCAAAAAGACATGCATAGGCGGAAGTGATAGAGAAAACAGACTTCCATGGCCGTTGACGCACGGATACATATTTTCTTTAGAGTAAAGGTAAAGGTAAAGGTACCGACCGACTCAGATTCCATGTGTAACATCCGTAGAACATGACCAGGGGGGTCGGGTCAGCTTTCGCAGGTGAGTTGGTTGGATAAGAAAAGGCGAGACTCTGAATATATTACAGGGTCTGTTTATAGTGGAAGTCTGGTATGGCACTTGGCCAAGTATTTTTGACACCCTAATTCAACCACGGAAGCTTTTCTTACTCCCCAGGGCAGGGTTGAGGTTCCATTCTTAGGTACCTTAGTACATACCTTGGGTTAGGGAGCGTGGGGAAAACTGCCTGCCTGTAGTGGACTGTGGACTCCAGGAATATCTCTCGGCTTGTGACATGTATCCTTTTGTACTACCTCAGAGGGCTATCTCTTGCAACACGTCATTTATCCGCTCACCTCTCAGCTGCAACAGTCATATGAAAATCACAAGCAATAACGGCCTCGTGATATTGATCAATTCGTTCAGAGTCAGCAACAACCAACTTGACTAATCACCTTCTTGCCCAGTGACAAACATCCCAGTCCAGCCCAGCCCAGCCCATCGCAGCGATGAACTGCCCCCCCCCCCCTCTCTTGAATGGTGTGGATCATCTAATCCCGAAACCAGAATCGTTGAACCAAGCTTAGGCGCGGCACGTCGACAGGGATCCAACGCGGCTGCAGTAATGGCTGCATCAGCCACAAGTTTGTTTTTTTCGGTTAAGGTACTACTTGAATGGGGCTTTTTTTGTAATTTGTTCTTTTTCCAATATTCTGAATAGCCTCCCAATTTGCAATTTGAAGCTGATATGAATATGTATCGTCATGGACTTCAGAGGGATTTTTTGTGGGTTTCTCCATTGATGTTGAAGCTATCGGTCGTTCGGCCATCAAATGATGTTGCAGGGATTGGAACCCTACACGGTACTGTACGCCATAAATATTGTACCTGCCATCCACTGTTGCCTCTTGGAACTCATTGCTTAAGTCCCAGAGATTCGTTTTTGACTTTTCCCTTTGGTAATCTCTATTCATTCCACTCAATCCGACCGCGTCAACCTTGACTCCACCCGGTTTTCAGAGGCATTCATTTCTTGACGACTAGCGAAAATACAAACACGTAAAAGTGCAGCATGAATAGGGGCGCATAATAAACACTCGAACTCTCCTGGGGCTTGCTTAGTTACAAACAAATTGCACCGAATACCACATCAGAAAGCTTAACGATTGAAAGCCACAGATGACAGTCTGAGCATGGTTCTGTGGCACAAGGGTTCTGGAACTCAAGAGGAACGAGAATCGATCGGCGCTAATGCACCACTATCCCGGTCTAATCTGTGGCGGTGCGACATACCCTCACAATTAAAATCGTCTGTCTCAGGAAACGAAACTCAAAAGCCCTGTTCCAGTAATAAATGCACATATGATGTTATAGCAAATTCTTTTGAGGGTATCAGGGATTTCGGAAAAGTGTCAAGGGGTTTTTTTCTTTTTTAATATTGGCAGGGTCTTCTTCTTATTTGGGCACAGAACGATCAAGAGAGGAAAACCGGGGACTGAAACTCGAATTTCCAATCCTCAGTACCTTTTACGAGTCATAACGTGTTTTCGCCTGATAAAATACATCCACAAATAACAACTCGGGATACTTTCTCCTTGTCTGGATAGACTGGCATAACATTGATTATTTTGTATTTTGTCTTGTCTATTCTTGGAAGCTTAGTATTGGTATTTCCATAAATCTCCATTAGTCCAGGTTATTCAAATCCTTGCACGTGGCACATTCAAACAAACGCGCTACTGGATGTGGGGTCACACAAGGCCCCTGACCCACAAGCATTTCTCCGTGGTTCTCTCCACTGACTAAAGATAAAATAAAAAAAAGACGTCAGATCCAAAGCTTGAGAGAGATCTTGTCCATGCTGACTGCATATACATCACCAGAATGGATCCGACACTTTTGATCAACGACATCGTTGAGCACGATACTTCCACGAGGAAGCCTGCTGAGTTTAACGACCTGCCTATATCCTCTACCGGCTTCCCTCAACATAAAAGAAGATGGAAGACCTCCGCTTTCAAGCAGAAGCGCGCCGGAGCAGCCGGAGCAACAACGCCTGCCGAACAACCTAAAGCCGGAAAGCCATCTCAAGCTTCGTCTTCAGATGTAGATTTTAAGGATATTGAGAGACAACGCATAGACCAGGAGAACCAGCAGAAGATTGCAAATATGACACCCGCCGAGATCGCTCAAGCCCAAGAAGATATCATGAACGGTTTGAACCCGGCTCTCATTCAAAGGTTGCTATCGCGGGCCAACATCGAAGAGCCTACTGGTCCCTCGCCTTTTGATGCACCAAAACGAGAGAAACAACAAGAAGCACAAGACCCTCCACCTACGATTAAAGTCGAAGACGCTGCCACGAACGAAGCACCGGAGAGCACCTCAGCGACTACACCCCACGCTCGCAAGGCCTCAATAGAATCGGCATCGCAAAGTTCCCATTCAGTTTCCCAAGAACCTTCATTGAAAAAGGTGTCGGATCACTACGATGAAGACAAAGCTCCGACGCAAATACCACCCGATCTGTTTCCTATTACCGACCAACCCAAGTCGGTTCATTTTCCTGTACCACCAGCTTTGGCCGATCTCGACCCTTCCGACCCGAATTTCTTAGAATCGCTGCACAAGAAATATTTTCCCAATCTACCCGCCGACCCTAGCAAGCTCGCATGGATGGCACCCATTCCTACCGAGGACAGTCCGGCTGACAAAGACTCCTCATACTATCCGCATCCCGAGATTGCTGTCAACGCTCTGCGCTTCGACTTTCAGGGCCGATTCTTATCACCAAGAGTCAGCCGATCCATCCCTTCTTCGAAGGGTTTACACCACCACGGCGATGCCCCCGAGGCTGCAGGATACACAGTTGCGGAGCTAGCTCATCTTGCCAGAAGTGCTGTTCCTGCGCAAAGATGTATGGCTTTCCAGACATTGGGGAGAATTCTCTATCGTCTCGGACTCGGTGAGTGGGGCAAGAGTGAGGATGACCCTATTGCTATGGGAATCTGGGCAGCTGTTAAGAAGGGAAGGGTCCTCGATAGCTTGACTGAGGCTGCCATGAACGAAGGCGGTCACAGAGGAAGCCGAGTCTACGCTACTGAGGCGTTATGGCTGTTTGAGAAGGGTGGCTGGAAGGAGGAATTCAAGGGCAGGTGATCGTGCCATTTCCGTTCTATAAAAATTTGGGTTCATGACCTATTCACGATAATGAGACAGCAAAATACAACCTGTATTTAATAGAGGAACAGCACCTTGTCTGATGTTGGAAAAGCTCGGCACGTGCAGACTCATCGATCCAGTTTATTGACAGCATCGGTGCTATAAACTCGGCTCGTCAATGCCAATTGGTGCCACGTAGCCATGATAATGAAAGATGTAGCAGGTGCTTGGTGTGATAGACATCGGACCATGCATTCTTTGAGGAATAACAGAGTCCATTGGTTTTGTTTTGGGTGGTAATTCACTTATCTTCCACTACCTGACTATCAAAGCTTAACCAGGCGTAGGGTGAAGGTTGACGCAATACCTTGTCTAAAAGATTAACAGAGGCACTACAGACAAACCCTACATACTACAACTAAAAGGGGGGACTATATGGTTGATGGCGTGACTATAGCTAATGTTAACATGTTCTATGGAGTTCAAGCTGATGAATGGAATAAACACGCTCAAAACAACTCTCTATATTGAAAGTACAAGGGGCTCTTGTGGCTCGAAGGTAATGGCTTATTAGCACTTGGAATAGAATAAAGGATCTAATGCATTCGGTGCTCCCGTTGAAAGAGTCTAACAGATAAGGAAAGGTTCGCGGAGCACTCGACGATCTTAGCACAGTTGGCTGTGGTTTCTGATCAAAGAGAAATCTGGAGCCGCATGCACTGTGAAAATAGGTCAGGTAAGTAAGGTAGGTTTCTGAACTCAAGTGAGACAGTGTGAAGGCTGAGCCAAGGGCGAACGGTTGGCGGTGATTATGCGGTGTGTGGCTAGGTTGTACCCAGCAAGAAACAAAAAGGGAGGCCACCTCAGCGGGAGCCTCCACTGGGCCTGGGCACTGGGCTGCCTACCACCTACCACCCGGGCTACCTTACGTAGGTACGGAAAAAAAGAATGGGAACCTGGTCCGGCCTAACGAAAAAAAAATCCATATTTACCTATACTTGGTGGCCAAAGCCGTCAACTTCTTTCTCTTCCCTCTTGTTTCGTTTCCCTTCAACCAAAAACATCACGGCACTGCCGCGCCAATTCCTCCTCCTTCTCCCTCCCTCTGGGTGACTTGCCGTCTTCTTTTTATCTTCCTTCCGGTCATCGAATCAGTCAGTTCTTGTCTTATTACTTCGCTTTGTCGGCTTCGCTCAATCGCAATCGATCGATATTCCCCCGCCACTTTTTGTTTGTTGCTCCGCGACGACTTCAAACAACAACTCTCGATCCAAACCTTTTGCGAGTCGGATCCAGCGCTCTTGATCCCCTCTCAAGCGACTATTTGTACTGCTCTTCGTTGCGCAGTCAAAGAAAAAGTACAACGCTTCCTTTGGCATTTTGCTCTCCCGCTTATTCGCCCAATCCGAATCTGAGCCTAAGCTTTCTGCCCCACGATCGCGATCTACATCGACCGTCGATAAGTGCACGCACACGATACAACAGAACTTTTTGACAACCGGCCCCAAAAAAAGACTTACGCAAGACACGAGACACTGTGACTTTCACTAGCCATGGCGTCTCCGCTGCAGTTTGCCTACCGAACCCAGAGGGACATCGGCATCACCGACGCCGCGCCCGTCTATCAACCTCTCGCTGGGTTCAAGAAGCCTGAAGGTAACCTCCGGTGCTGTACCTACTCGCCATGTGGTCGCTACTTCGCTTGGGCCTCTCCCGAGGCTGTCACTATCATTGATCCCTCAACTTCCCAGCAGGTCCTGTCCCTCCCCATCTCCAACGTCTACGAGCTCGGTTTCTCTCCTCGAGGTACTTTCGTCATCACCTGGGAACGCCCTGCCAAGGATGAGAACGGGGATGCCACCAAGAACCTCAAGGTCTGGCGCGTTGTGGAGGAGGATGTCTCTGGTCAGGACAAGCAGCCCCTCGGCCGCTTTGTTCAGAAACAGCAGCAAGGCTGGAACCTTCAGTACACAGCTGATGAGAAGTACTGTGCTCGTCTCGTTACAAACGAAGTCCAGTTTTACGAGAGTCACGATCTCGTCAAGGTCTGGAACAAGCTCCGAGTCGAGGGTGTCACCAACTTTGCTCTTGCTCCTGGCAGCCAAAACCACGCCGTTGCCGTCTTTGTTCCCGAGCGTAAGGTCAGCAAATAACCAAAGCAATTTTCAAGAAGTGTATACTGACAACTTCCAGGGCCAACCCGCTGCCGTCAAGGTCTTCAACGTCCCTCTTTTCACCAATCCAATCTCACAAAAGACCTTCTTCAAGGGAGACAAGGTCCAGCTGAAGTGGAACAAGCTTGGCTCCAGCCTTCTGGTGCTGGCCCAAACCGACGTTGATCGCTCAGGCAAGAGTTACTATGGCGAGACCACGCTGTATCTGCTCAGCACCACCGGTGCTTTTGATGCCCGCGTGTCCCTGGATAAGGAGGGTCCCATTCATGATGTTTCTTGGTCCCACAACTCGAGAGAGTTCGGTGTTGTGTATGGTACCATGCCTCCCAAGGCCACCATCTTCAACCACCGGGCCGTTGCCACGCATTCCTTCCCGATTGCCCCTCGCAACACTATCACTTTCTCGCCAAACGGTCGCTTTGTTTTGGTAGCAGGTTTCGGCAACCTTGCTGGTCAGATCGATGTTTACGATCTCGAGAAGGATTTCCGCAAGATTACCACTTTTGAGAGCGGTAATCCCAGCGTCTGCGAATGGAGTCCCGATAGTCGCTACATCATGACTGCCACAACCTCTCCCCGACTCCGTGTTGACAACGGCGTCAAGTTATGGCATGTTAGCGGCAATCTCATGTATAACGAGGATATGGTCGAGTTATACAATGTTGTCTGGCGACCTCAGGGTCCCGAGAGCATTGCTCCCGGTGACCCTTTGGCACCCATTCCTACGCCTCATGCCTCTGCTACGGCCTACCTGGGCTCGGTCAAGACTCCCAGCAAGCCCGCTGGTGCCTACCGCCCTCCCGGCGCCCGTGGCCTGGCCACTCCTCTGCACTTCAAGCGTGAGGATGAGGGCGGTGCCGCCCACGTTGTGAGCAACGGACTACCCAACGTCGGTCCGAACGGTTTTGGTCGCCCTCGCCGCGCTGTGCCCGGTGCTGATTTAGCTGATCAAGCTCCCACGGTTAGGACCGTCCCAGGAGCTGAACCCTTGGGTGATGAAATCTCGTCCAAGTCTAAGAACAAGAAGAAGAGAAACAAGAAGAATGCCCAGGGTGAGGGCCGGCCCCAAGGCGAGCCTAACGGCGGAGCTAGCCTGGCGCCTCCTCCTCACGACCGAGGCCACGGCTCCGGCCACGAGGGTCGCAGCCCCGAGCGACGAAATCACCGCAACCGGAGCCAATCGCGTAACAATCAGGCCCGAAGCCGCAGTAACACTCACCGCAACGGCCATGGACACCATGCTCATGCAAGCCAGGGTGCCGGAAGTGGTGCTCCTGATGCAGCACAGAACCCTAACGCTAAGAAGATCCGCAGTCTCCAGAAGAAGGTTCGCGCCATCGAGGACCTTGAGATGCGTCTGGCTGGTGGAGAGAAGCTCGAGGATACCCAGCTTAAGAAGATCAACACCAAGTCGTCCGTGCTTAAGGAGCTCGACGGATTGGAGAAGGGGAACTAAAGGACGGACGACTTTGGGGGTTGATAGGGGACAATACTTTTAGGTGATTCTTTAGCAGAAGTGACATGTAGTAATAGGTTGGAATCTGTCAGATTGGGAGTGTTGGCGAGCCACAGCGGACTCTGTGATATTGGGCTGTACTTTGTTGGACACCTGCTCGGCGTGGATAGGTCGACTTTGTGGTTCTTCTTATGAAGGCAGTCAACCAGGGAGTCTCAAAAGTCATCAGGATTACGGGAGACTTGGTCGGCGTACCATAGTCTGACAGTACAAAATCGCAACAAAAACGAATCTTTTTGTCTACATAAATCTTGAATTCCTACGGCGAGATTTTGCAAGACCTTTTTGTGTTTAATATGTAGATGCAATACCCTGTGGCTGGCGATGGAAATGATCAGAGTTCATATACATATCTTTGGCCTCTCGTATCCAATATCAAGCCTCGATACGAGGCCCGGTTAGCTCAATCGGTAGAGCGTGAGACTCTTAAATGAGTACACTATCTCAAGGTTGCGGGTTCGACCCCCGCATCGGGCTGTTCCTATGTTCCAAATGGGATTGAGTAATCGTTAATTTCTTTTTGGAAAAGTTTTTGAATATTGAGTACAAGTGAACTTGAGGTTGGTGGTTAACTGAACCGTAGTGTTGTTATCGCAATGAGTCGTGTGTCCTGGTATTGTAAATAAGGCAGCCGCTGGGTTTACGGTTGAAACATAAAACAAGTGATCACCTAAACTTTATTGTCCATGGAGCAACAAGGCAACAATTTACAAAGTGGCATATATTTCCCAACTTCTATTTCAGAGTGCTTTATATACTGTAAACGATTACGCATGCTTTTTTCATCATCAATCGCCTGCTGTCTTCTCCAACACTCCTTCTCCCTCTGTCTTTGGATTCTCTGCTTCTCGTTGCTGCTTCTTTTCAAGCTTCTTCTGATACTTGGCTCTCTTCGCATCAAGTCGATCCTGCTCCTCTCTCAAAGCTCTAATGGTTGGGCTCTTTGCTCTGATCTTGGCCCCGTATCGCCAGAACACGAATGGAATCGGAATCATAGCTACCTCGAGGAGGCCCAGAAGTGTTCCCGCCCATTGAGGGGTCATGGCGGCGTACATCTTAGGACCAGCCAGGGGCAAAACACCGCCAGCAATACTGCGAATGACAGCGTTTCCGGCGAGGGCACTGGCAGCGTATATGGAGTACGCGCCAGCCAGATAATTCGAGCCGTAGATGAAGCTGATGGTGTTGCCTGCACCGAAAGGGATGCCGAAAGCGATCGGAATAGCCCAATGAATGGTCGCTGGCAGGCATGTCCACGAAAACACAAGCTGGCCGATCGGGGTCAGGATGGCGCCAATGGCCATGACTAGAGCCGTTGCTTCAGGCTGAGGCCTGCCAGTGACTGGATCTCGAGGCTGAGAGTGGATCAGTCGCCGGAAAAGAGGCTCTGCGAAGATGGCAAGCATGGTTCCGACGCCGATGCCCACAAAGGCCAGTCCTGACATGCCTGCATCCCATCCACGGTGTTGGGAAAATACGATAGGGTATGCCACAAAACACAAATATAGGATGGCATAAATCAGCGATATCCTGTGATGCCGTCAGGGTTAGCACACAGGAAACAGGTACGCCAGCAGGCATGGGACTACAACTCACCAGATATCCATAAACCACAGAATAGGTTCAGATGCCAACAGAGTAAATGGCCTACTCATGTTGATCTTTATCAGGTGACGGGTGGAAACCCTTTGGTCATACTGACACCAATACCGCGGGTCATCGTTCTCCTTGCGCAATCGTGCCGCCTTTTGTTTCAGGATTGCGGGATGGTATGTCTCCTTCACTGTTATCATCATGAGAATTCCAACTCCACCAAGGATCAGAGGAATCCAGTTATCCCATCGCCATCCCAGATACTGGTACACAAAGCCGCCAATGATTGGGCCAGTAGATGGTCCGTTCAGGGGCGCGATGGACCACATGGACATGGCTGCAGCCAGATAATCTGGATCCGAGATATCGACGATAGTTCCAGGACTGTTTGAGATCATAGCGGCACCAAAGACAGCACTGAAGTTGTGTTAGAACGGCTGTGACGAGGTTGGGAGACACCACTTACCCAAAGAAGCGTACAACAATGATTTCTGTTAATGAAGTCGCCAGAGCACATGGCAAGATCAACAAAGCCCATACAGTCAAGCAGACAATGTACACTTTTTGTCGGCCGTACAGCTCACTCAGAGGTGCCACAATCAGACTTCCCGCAGCAAGACCAAGCAAATATGTTGTCAAACCAAGTGTGGTCACAGTCGTTGACGCCCCAAACTCCTCGGCCAGGCCAGATATCGATGCAGTGTAACATGTGCTATACAAGACGACGACCCATGTGGAATACGAGACACAGACGATAATCCATGCGCGATAACCCTTTGACCAGTTTCGGGGATTATCTGGATCACCGTCCTCAAAGAAAACCTCAAAGTCTGGGGGGCGAGAGGCGGCGCTGGTCACACTGGTGCCAGTTCTGGTGTAAGCAATAGGTTCGCGAGCCTCGCGCTCTGCCTCTGTCTCGACATCTGGAGTGAGGGCGTGCTCCAGGGCCTCAAAGACATCAAGGTCGTGTGTGCGGCTGCGGCGTGTTTCAATGGTCCTGATGGGCTCTAGGATTGGCGACGACCCTGTTGAAGAAGCCGAGGAAGACGACTCGGCGCCATTGGCTGGCGATGCCTCCTCGAGATCTTCTTTCATGACTGTTTATATGCTGCTCCCAGACCTGGTTGTTGTGAGTTGACCCGTCAGATGGAATGCGATGGCGACTTTTATAAGCAACTGTCGTCATGTGCCGACTCAGGTTGGCTGCCCTTGGTTTATTTATAGGACAATGCAGTTCACGACACAGAGGGGGCAGTAGTGGAATGTCTGAATTTTCAGATCAGAGATAAGGATGAGATAACATTGACAATGACCGGAATACGGCACACAAGGGAATCAGTACTACAAACAGTTACACTACATGGGTAAGTGGTAAATTGCGCCCTAGGCCTAGGTATGTCCTACAACCGATGTGGGCGCCGAAGGAGCTTTCATCAGCAGTTTAGCCTCTTTCAAGTGGAGATCAACAAACTCTTGTCAGCGCCGGGTGGACCTTTTGGTGGGCTTGTTGGATCACATCTGTTAAGGATGCTGTGGGCAGGACTGCAAACACTTAACTCGCCGCAACGGATCACGGATCGGCCCCGTTTTCGTGGACCCAGCGGAGGAGATAAGCGTCTCAGGTCGGCGGGAAAAGATCTACACGAGTCAACTGACGACCCTGCAAAATCTGAATCTGACTCTAATTATTTCAACCAGATCAGAATTCGATAGGATATGAATGAAGAACCAGGAGCAAAGCTAGGCAAGAAAAATTGCGCACGCTTGATGTATCATTATAAACAGCAAGCCTTTATTCACTCTTAGCGCTGTTTGCAATATCGACCTCCCCTTAGTCGGCGCCGAAATCGGCGATACTCGGCCGAATGGATCCCCTTTTCGGAGCCGCACCGGCCCCACAACGGCCGGATCTGAACCTTAAAAGTGGTAAATGCTTGATTGAGCCTTGATCGTGAACGAACTTTAAGAGTTACATCTGAAGTCTGCCCTGACCAATTCTGGGGTTAGTACAGCTTTATTACAAGCTCTACTATGTAAGCCTCCGAATCTTACAGAATCTATTTATCAAGGTAAGTCACTTGTTCAGCTGGATTTTAAGGTTCAAGGGAGCAGCTGCGTGATCTGCTGACTTGCTATTAAGGTTATTGTGTATTTTCTGTGCATAGTGTATGCCACCTTAGGTGTATTGTGGTTCTTACTAAAGGAATGCCGTGTTGCTTCATGTGTAGTCACGATATCACTACCCTCTTCACCGACATCATTGTTTGGCCTTAACTACTAATACTTCTTTCAAGACCTGGTCAAGTGCTCTAACCAAGATTTACTATGTGTTTCATACAAGCCCGCTGAGGCTGACTAGGCTGCTAGGTTAATCTTGTTGTTTTCTTTACGTAGATTTGTATGTAGTCTATACTACAATTATGTGTTATTTACATGTCGGGGCGGCGCATAGGATGCAAGTGAGACATAATGATGTAGGCCGTGGACATGACTGGACGGCCCTCAAGATTGACATTTTTGGGTGATGTATGTCATTGACACTGAGTTCTGTATATATTGCTGACAAGTATTCCTTAGAAACTATCTTCTAAGCTTCGTTCTGTCATGCATTTATCTCATCGATTCACGAGTTTACCTAAGTAAAAGGGGCCATTATTTTGATGAGGGACTGAACACTTGCCCCACGGAACATGGTCCAGTTAGTATCAGACTAGAATCAGTTCTCTAGGCGTTGTTTGGCTGGCATAATTCGCTCCATTTAAGGATCATCAACGTGGGGGAACCCTTATAGGCATGGCCTAGATGAGTGTTTCCTAGACGTTCTATCCACGAAACAACGGGGTTCGAGTCTTGGTAGTATTTTTTATATTGGCGAGTCTTCCCACAGCTTTCTAGGATGACCTTAGCACCCCTAATCATATAGACTTTGCTCAACTAGATAGCAGGTGTATCCTTACTTATACATGAGACCTCGTCCATTCCCACCGAGACATTCTTTTTTCCTGTTCTTCCACGAGGTATTATACTTGTTATGGTTTCCCTCCGGTACGCCACGCACCCAATGAGGTCTCAAAACAAGACCAGTATCAGGAACTATACACATATGTACAATGATTATCTTCACCCAATTTTGGGTCTGGTGTAACGTAACCAGGGTAAGTGCATGCCTTCCAACGTTGAGATAAAATGATGGCCGCCGTGTTGCGCGGTTATAGACTATTTCTAATAGTAATGCTGAAGATCCGAGTTGTTAGTGGCTGCTTGGGCGCCCATAGGTCGTCCTTGTGATGGTGCTGGACCTCGAGGCGGTTGCCGGCCTTGACTGGGACCGCTGGGCGCTGATACGGGAGGGTTGTTGGATTTGCTGAGTGGCGGGTAGGCGTCATCATAATCCATCTGTGGCCCGTAGCTGCCCTGCTGGTTCTTTGGCTCAACATCGTCGAGAGACCTATAGTTGTAGCCTCCTCCTCTACTACGACCGCCACGGCCGCCTCTGGCATTACCACGACCGCCACGGTTACCCCGACCTCGACCCGCTCGGCCACCTGAATGATAGCCTCGGGACTCGTTGCGTCCGCTGTAGTGGCCATGTGGGTTTCTCTGGTTCCAGCCCTCATCGCCATTATGCTTCCGTTTAGATGTTTTGTTGGCAAACAAACTCTCGTACTCGTCTTCCCTTGGATCCTCTGGCTCGATGCGTAGAATGACCTTCTCACCAACCACAGTTTCGAAAACAAAAGACCTCTCCGGCGGCAGGGGTTGCCAGTTCTGAATCTTCCCTGCGTCCATGGGTTTGATGCCTTTCCTCAATGCTAGCACGACGAGCGGACTGGGGTTGTCGGTATGGAACTTGGCGTGTTGGGGGGTAGGTCGAAGCTGGGCCGCCCAAATATTATTCTCAAAACAAGCTGTGCCCACTACCTCCCACTTCATCTTACTGCCCATGCCGCCGACCTTTTCCAGGATACTAGCTGGACACGGCCGGGGGCAGATGAGAATGTTGTTGCCGTGGTACTTCAGCTCATGCGGGGGCATGTTTGGTGGTATATGTGCGAGCTTGATGAGCTTCTTGGTGTCCTCGGGTCCAATCATGTAGCCAGTGAAGTACACAGTCTTCTTAATCCTGAGTCGATTCTGGCGCCCTCGCGGGGATTGCTTCAAGACCATCTCGTTGTGGATGTTTATCATGTGCTGAATCTCGGCGACCTCGATCACGGGATCTAGAGTCGTCGCGCAATCTGCCACCTGGATCACTTCAGCTGTAAGAGGGCCGCGTGTTGGGGTTATATTTTGTTGGCGGTTGAACTCAGCGAAGAAGTCGCGGAAGCCTTTGGTGTGTTTTGGTCGATCCTCATATACGCGGATCTCTTCTGCTTGCTTGTATGTCTCCATCAGGGCCCCGAGAAAGAGTTGCTTGAAGTGCATCGTACTTTGAAACTTCTGGTTCGAGGGGCTCACGGCGGGTTTGAGACCAATCATATCGAATTCGAGTCCTTTGGCCGTCACCATCTTCTTAATCAAATCAGCGAACCCGCGTTCCGAACGACCCGTTAGTAGAACGCAGAGGGCGTCCTTCTGCTTCATGCTCAGCTTGACAAGATCCACGATTTTGTCGTTCCACCAGCCATCCCAGGCACGCTTTTCCTCGATGTCGATGCCTTCCCCTGTCGCCGCGAGGATGCGACTGTCATGCCACCAGCCGCCATTGACGAACGTTTCCTGATTCGATAGTGTCCCAATCGTGGGCCCGTTCCAGAGTTGGGGATTCGGTAGAGGGGTCTTGAATACTGCTTGGTGTTAGATGCATGTATGTTTCCATTGACTGAGGCGCGAACTCACGAGTATTGTCAAAATCGTAGACGTGCAAGGATTTGATCTTGTCGACGGCTGTGGAGGGTGAATTAGCGTTATGCATGAGAAGCAGATGGGACGAGAGAATGGACATGATGCAACACGAACCTGGTAATGAGTTGTTCAGAACGGACCATCGCCCCAGAGCTGTGATGGTGTGTTGCGACGCGGTGGCTGCAGGCCCATGATATGCGCTGAAGGCCGAAGCCATGGCGCCTGAGATGCTGAGTCTGCGAAGGCGAGAAGATGCTGTTGTCGTTGCTATCGACGGAGATTTAGCGAGCATACAGCTGGTCGTAGAGTATCGCGGCAAATTAGGATGGAGGAAAAGCGAGGCTAGAGTTGAATTGGCGTTGTTCGATGATGTAGTTGAGGTCCAAGTTTGTCGACCCTGGAGGATAAAGTGACGGTGGGGCCTTGGAGTTGTGACTGTGACGCTACTGGCCCGAGGCGGCTCCAGGGCCTGTACAGGCGATAGTCGCCGCATTTCAGGTGCCTACTAACTGTGGAAAGAAAATCACAGGCGGGGGCTAGGTGTTCAATCAAGATGGAACAATCAAATGAAGTAAATTTAAAAGATGCCTGTGAATCATATTTTGTGAGCGTATCAGCGCAAGCTCAACAAAGACAACCTTTCACCCGAACTCCATCCATTACATACTTTACCTTATTACCCCTCATTGAACTGAAGTGAACTGAACTCAGCTGGGCTGGACTGGGCTGGGCTGAGCTGAGCTGCATTTACTTGCATTTCACCTGACACTCTCTTCTCCTCTGTTTTTGATAATGGCGTCGCCTAGTGCTATTCGCTTCGTCACTGGCACCAAAAAGTCTCCTCTGGGCTCTCTGCATCTTCAGCTTCGCGTGAAACCGGGAGCCAGCAAGAACCGCGAGGGCGTCATAGCCGTCACCGACGATGCAGTCGAGCTGTGCGTTTCTGCTCAGGCGAGAGAGGGCGAGGCCAACAAGGCTGTAGTTCAGGTCCTCAGTGGTATATTGGGCGTGCCAAAGTCTAGTCTTCAGCTGACACACGGCATCAAGTCACGCGACAAGACGATTGTGCTGGGTGAGATCAAAGGGGATGGAGAGGATTATGCAAGGAGTATACGGGAAATACTTGACAAGGCAGCGGAGGAATAATCAAACACGAGCGATATGATCGGATATGTATGCACCTATCTACCTATCTACCTCAGTAGGCACTAAGGTATACACTATTGGTTGGTTTGTTTCTCTTGAGATATGAGCTTCTCATTGGTTGGTGCGGTTCTTTTCGAGATACAGACTATATCACTGGGTTGTTATTGTCCAGAAACGTTTGGGACTGGCTGAACATGTCCGTCCACTGGTTTCCTCTCGTCCTATCGGTTGTGTATGGGATGAGGGTGGCTGACGTTAGAGTATGGCTTATATTCTATCTTACCTACACTTCATTCATGCTCACGAAGAATACCCTAGGTTTCACTCTGGTTGGGGAAAAGATTCTTCGAGTTATCCACGTTGATCGTAAAACACCACGTCCCCTACCCGGAGGACTTGTAGACTACATCTGGTGGACCATCAAAGCATAACAGCAGATGATTAAGCGACTGTCAAGACTCTCCATAGCTCCTCTTCATGTCAAGTATTGACGTGGCAACGGATAAATACACTAGCTTCGCCAGCCATTTCTTCCCTTCAGAATCCACAGTTGGGAGCATCTCGATGATATCGCATGAGGGGGTGTGGTGGTGTAGGTAAATACGTGTATGTATGTACTGCATCGCTATAGCTGTCTGAACCTTAAACGCATGAATGCTCGGCAGTGGTATTTGAGCATTTACCGTCTTTTTCCTATCCACAATAATGTTTCATAGAGAGAATGCAGGGCTGCATATCAAACCCTGGGACTGAGAAGGAATACGGCCCACGGACTACTGAACGCGTATGCGTCTTTTTTTTTTTTTTTTTAATAAAAAAATTTAAATTACCATGGGCTGCGCATCGACCTTTCTCATCATCATCGGCATGTTAAGTTTCGATCGATCGAGGGGAAGGGATTGTCACCCTGTCGTTCTGGCCGTGGGTAAAAGTGAGCCCAACTAGAGACAGAAAAAGAGCGATGCCCGATGTTTGACAGTCCCTTTGATTTGGCCCAAGCGGCTAGGGCGTAAGTGTCCGCTATGTCGGGAGGATTGACAATGTGCTGATCAAGTTGAGGTTGAACAGAGACAGGAGGTATAACCAACGTCCCAACAAGAGATGGGACGAAGAGCTTTGAGTATACGGGAGGCCTCTGGCACTTACATTAGGTATTGCAACGCAATAGCACCAAGTTGTCCATGTACTTGGTGTTCAATCGCTTATCGGAATCTCCAAACAGATTATCAGAGCATGCAACTTGAGGCCCAAAGGATCGGCAATCCCTCACTCACTCAGGTCTAGTTTGTAGATCGATATGTACTTCTCGACCCTTTTGACCAATTTAGACACCCAATACTTACATACCGGCTGACCGGTAACACACAAGATCACACACCCCATCCCGCAGAAAGTTACAGTGCAGAGTAACCGATACTTGTTGCCCAGCCCTTGGGATACAGCCCATTGCTTCACAGTGCTCAGCGTCAAATCGGTCGCTAGAACAGAGGAGCCACAGTAGCGAGGGGTTCTCCTCTCGAGCCCCAGCGAAGTCGCACTCCCTATCTTGGTGCTGAGAGTGACTCTACTGTGGCTTAATGCCCTCAGCTTGCCAGAACAGGATGCATGTCTGGCTGGTTGACAAATACCATTGGACGCTTGTTGCACAACCCACGGGCGGGATCTTCTCAGTCCCTGCGATGTATATCACAACCCCTGGTCTCTCTTTCTGCCCTATGAATAGGCAGGCTCCAGGGAATGTATCGACACTTGTCGAGTGAAATGTCTCCAGATACCTTTTATCTTTCTCACCGACCTTTTATCACACTCCTCGCAAAAGAACCGCCCCTCAAACGTCGCCCACAGTTGTAGTCTTTCTTGGCCGCTAGAGTCACTTAGCATTGCACCACGGGATCCCTTCAGGCCCAGGGTTGTCGTGAGTTTGTTAGCCACAAGTCTGGCGTTTTGATCGACGACATCCAATGATGGCTCATGTCGAAGTGACTTGTGGCTCATAGCTCATCGATCCCCTCATGACAGCGCACGCCCCCTCAAAGACTAGACTAGGTAGGCAAGTACTCAGACTCCAATCACCTATCATATGGATGCCGAAACAGTCAGCGTGGTAAAATATCATAGGAGGTTTCACTGATGTCGAAACACATGTACAGTATCGCCACCTATGAGGGGAATATGATGTGAACTGTGGCTTACGTTGCTCCCCTGCTGTGGCGAGTTGAGTAATTAGTATGTCCCTACGGAGTAGGCCTAGGTCCCATTGAAGCACACCACAATTGTCGGGGCCTAATTGTTATGTCTCATCCGGGCCGTTGTTGAGTGACCCTTGCTCAGCTCAGTGAGCCAGCCGAGTTGAGGGGGAGGTGGCTTGGGAGAGCAGGTGAAAGGTGTTTGAGTGTGTTGCGTACCCGCCCATCACTTTCAATCGACAATGGCGATCCAATTCCCCTGAGGCGCGAGCTTAACCTCGATTGTGGCTAGTAATGACCAGTTGTACGATCATGACATGGGATTGGGTCCCAATGTCCGGGCACCGCCAGGCGCCGGATCCAATGTTTGCATGATAACACAATTTCCCATGTCAACGAACGGGCACCGGGAGTATGTTGCCGACCGAGATGTTCTACTTGTCTGCACTTCAACTGGAGACACCGTGCACATAGCTGGGTCATGCCATGCCATGCCATGCCATCGCCGATGAATCGAGACTCATCCGCCAAGCCAACAGCCAACATAAGCGACGCAGCAAAAGACCAAAAGACAGTTCTGAGCCAAAAGAGGTTTGTCCCGATGTGGAAGACATATTCCATGGGTGTCTGGATCGTGCGTTACTCTATTACTCTATCATTCTCACGAAATGAGCTGAGTGGGATATTTCACTGCAACCGCCTCCAGTTCCCCCCCTCGAACTAGACAGCGCATCGCAGATTAGAGCAAACAGGTGCGACAAATCATATTCCAAGACGCGCCAGGCACCTTATGCCCATGAAACATCGCTAACACGTCAATGTCCAAGACCATCCATCATTCCTAATCAAGTTGAGCAGAAGCTTGAGTCACTTATAAGCCACAACGTTAAATTGATCCTCGACATATGTAACCCCAGAGAGGAGACACAGTATGATTAGGTTTGTATAGTCTGGGGGAACACGCAAACCCCCTCGCCACAGGTGGCTAAGCTCGGCACTTTGTTCCTTTTGACTCCATCTTGGCAAGGTACTCGGTCGACCAATTGCTGTCAACGGACATAGTAATCTGCTCGGAAGACGGCTCGAGGTCCCCTTGGCGAACTTGGTGTCCCTGTGGCAGTGTGGCTCATGTCGGTGTAACCCAATTGCGTTGCTATTTCCGAAGTCTCGGGCTTCGCTTTCTCATAGACCATCTTTTTGAGTTTGTTGACCTATCCTTTCTAATTATTCATGCCGCTTGGCGCTTGTGGTCACCGGGTAGAAAGTCCGGCTTGGCCAGGATATGGCTGTTTGGCACTTGGATTCCTTACCCTTGACGCTCATTCGAAACGCATTATCGATGTGCTAGCCACGAAGCCGTAGCCTGGGATCGAGTCGTTATGATTTGTCCACGACACGCATGTAAACAATGCTTCGAATAGCGGCCGTTGAGTGTCAAAATTGGTCCGCCACCAGTATTTGGCCTAAAGGACTCCACAAACGGTTGAAACTGAGGCCCGAGCAAACCGACATGCTATACTACATACCTCAATGCCTCTGGACCTCACTTTATGATGAGCACTGCTGCTGTTAAATGAACCATGAAGATGTTGAACAAGTGTGGGTATTGTATATGGAATTATATGTACGTTGTGTTCCCCAAGAACAAGCTCGCCCAGCCTCTTGCTTGCATTACTTCGTAAGTCCTATTTCGTGTACGCCGGACTCATCCGCCCATTGTATAAGAATGTGATGCATATACGCTTCTGTGTTTTGCTCGAATGCTTCCAAGAAAAGAGGTAATATCGCAGTAGGAATATGATGATGTCGCCTCCATGCCCGAGGTTGGACAGACTGACGAGGCCGTCCGTATAACGTGTTGCACAAACGAATATGTGTTGCTTGGCAGGATGTGGATTTATGTAGTGAAGATCCACACTCTTATATGATTTTCGAATAATGCGGTAACCGGCGCCAAGAGTGTGCGCTCATCTTCGTATCTGGCAATCCGGCCATTCCACATGACTGCATCTCGGCTGGCCAGGGTACTGTCTGTCGATGAGAGAATTAAGAGCTGTGCAAAAATTCTCACTAGTACTTCTGCTCGGCGCGAGAATAGCCGGCCATCCCATCCATCGTCCGCCAAATCCTTATGGCATATGTCAAACAAAAGGGGCACTGAAATAGTCGGCACTGCTGTCACAAGTGTGGCAGCAAAGAATGAACAAGAAAGATGAAAATAGAATAGTAAGAATAAAAAGAAAAACCGGTGGTATCATTTTTCAACAAGAGTAACAATTGTCAACGCCCCGGAGCCAGCAATCCCAATCCGTATATGTATGTGATCGTGTGTCCAACCTGGCGACAGGCCGAGAGACCCCAGCAAAACAGTACAAACCCAAGTCTAGACCCATATGTTGCTTATCGCCGTAAACTCATCGCCGTACGTGCCCAAGGTAGCATGGCGGGAGTTGAAAAAAAAAAGACACAAAGGAAAAGGGAGGAATAGTGCGATTAGAAACTAAGACGGAGAACGAAACCACTTGTTGCTTTGTCGTTAGATTCTGCAATATCTTCGGTGGCATCGACAGCCATTTCCCATTCCCGCTTGACTGCCGGTCCAGTAACTTCTTGTACCTCAAGCGTCATGTCTTGACCTTCCTTGAGCTCTTGTACCACATCGTCGTCCATCTCCACCTCAAGGCCGTTCGGGATGGAATGGATTGTGCGGAGGATTCGAGCAGGGTCGATCCCCCACTTGGCCGCGATTCGGTTGTTGAGTTCCTGAAGACTACGTTGCATCAGGTAGATAGCGCGGTGGTAGTCCGGGCTTCCGGGCTCGTTTGGATTCCTTCGTTGAATGTAGAAGCATGCCACAGCCTTTGGATTTCGCTCCTGAGGTGGGCGGTAGGAGGAGTCAACACCTAGAGCCTCGATCCATCCACTAAGACTACCATCATCGTCACCCTTGGCGATTCTTGTGGGTTGTTCAGACCCTTTCCGCGATATGTCACCTCCCGCTACTGAGTCGAAGTTCTTCCATTGACCACCAGCGCCAATACCAGATGCCTGTGATGCCAGGGATAGAGAACTGGGCGAGGGAGAAATCATAGAGCCCGCGACAGAGCTTCGTCCGCTCCTGGCCTGCCAGTTGGGACCTTCGCCAGGCTTGGTCAGAGGCGATATATCCCCTGGAAGAGAAACAGGATGCAGGTCTGGGTCGTCGGGCTCTTCGCCCCGAAGGAATAATACACTGACGGGCCGTGTACTGGTGAACATGTCCTGCAACGTTTGGAGCTTGAAATGTAAGTCTTCTTCCATGGTAGCTCTTCCACCACCGCCTGCAGAACTGGCCGAGGACATAGACCATGTTCGCTTATGCTTCTGAACTTTGCCGGGTCTTTGCGGCTCTCCGATCTTTGCAGCTCCACTAGAACGTTTGCGCTTGCCAAAATCCTTGAGACCACTCTCCGCTTGTGCGATTTGCTGCTTAAGCTTGTCGATAGACTTTTTCACATGTGCCACGTCGTTAGACAGCTTCCTCTCTGCTCCATGATCACGGAAGAGCTTGACCTTGCAGTAACAAATCTCAGGGTTGGCGTCGGCCGCTGGCTGTGAAGGATCGCACGGCACGGGGTGAGTCTTTGCGCAGAGTCTTACAGGAATACCCTTGACACCTTTCGAGTGGCTGAAATCGGTAGAGAGGAAGTTGAAGCGAACTGCGATGTTAACCTCGGGAGGGCCATTGATCCCTGGTGTCCAAGTGACACAGAAGCCATCAAAGGAAGACGATTCAAGCTCCACACGGGTTCGCTTATCGTCACCTTCAGCTGGCTGTCCTGCCTCTACGTATTCAACTGCTTGAAGCTTTCCGCCTCTCTGGTGTGCCTCATTAGTGCCTCTGCCTTCTTTCCAGAGACCCCAGCATACACCTGGCCGCTGTCGTTGCTGCTCATCCTCAAATGACACCCGCACGAAGGTGCGATATTTGGTTCCAGGGGCAACGGGCATGGTAGCGTTTGTATCAGCGACAGAAAGTGAGTAAGCCTGTCCCTTATTAAGATAAGTGACGGGGATTTCGTCTGCATGCTTGATCATGGCAGTAGGAGCGTTGAGGGTTGAGTGAAATCGAAATTTTTCTGCTGAGGCCGGAAGAGGATGGGATATAGGACCACTTGAAAACTGTCTTGTTGGCATGTTCATCATGGGTGTAGTCTTATGAAGAGCGGCACCAATGGATGACATGCGCTCTTCAGAAGGATCCGAGTCCATGGGTGATCCATCTTGATCCATGGTCTCATATCCTGTGTCTTGGTGAACGAATGTAGAGGGCGCAAAGGTTGGCTGGGGTGGTGGCGCTTGAATGAACGGGTTGAAATGGTGAAATTGATGTGGTTGCAGTGTCTGAAACCCCGACATATCCATCACTGGTTGAGCTGGGCCAGGATGCAGCGAGTCCCCGGATGTTGGCATAGACAGCGGCGTGTTAAGTCCCATTCCCAACCCGAGAGTCGGAGTATGCAGGTCGCCGGCCTGCGGGTGAAATAGTGTATTAGTGCCTCCAGGTGTAGGTGTGTAGTAGCCAGGTGGTGCATTAGCAAAGTTGGCGAATGACATGGAATTCGGATCTAAGAGAGAAGGAGTAAATCTCCAAGGGTCGTTAGTCGCCCTAGGGGTTGGATCTTGATCACGGAATGCATCTTGAGTGAGGTTCTGGTTCCTATGAAGAATATTAGTAACTGCGCGCGTAAGCCAGGTGCAAGCACCATGGTACATAGTCGCAATAGCACATACCGATCAGGTAGAGGCACAGCAGGCACGTTTTCGGCACCAGTAGTTTGTGACAGGCCTGGAGCAGTAGCAGAAGTACTGGCAGCAGCAAGGTCGGGGAACTGCTGTCGGAAATTGGCCAGCAGTTCATCGCCCGGCTTCTGTGAGCTCGTCCTAGGAAAGTATTGTGTTAGTAAGGAGAAAGATCAAGGTCTGCGGCCTATATTATGAGGCCATAATAGCGCAGATGTCCAGACTAATCCTATAGTGCGTACCTTTGTCGAAACATGTCGACGAGCGTGCTAGGCCGTCTCAAGACAGCAACAATGTCGTCGAATGGTTGTCAGCGCAGCGCGGAAGAACAAAGTCTTCGAGTTTAGACGATCGGCAATGTTGCTAGTTTGCGAACAGAATACGTAGGCGCAAGTTTCGAAAACAAGTTATTGGATAAGTCAGTTGCTGCCGCTCTTCATTGATTTTGTGGTGCAGCGTTCAATGTATTGTTGCGACGACAGGTTGTGGTGTGGGATGGTATGGTGGTGGTGCTGGCCGAAGCGAAGCGAAGCGGAAAGCGTTAATCGCGGCAAGCCGTTAGACGCGTTATAACGGCGAGACAGGGTAAAGCGACGAGCCAGCTGTACTGAGCGAGTGTTGACAGAGGTCGACAGTTTTCTCGCGAGGGTGGAGGATAAAGTAGAAATAGAAGAGAGGTGCGTGAAGCCCGTGGGATATTGTAGCAGGTGGTGTAAATAGTAATTAAGAAGGGTCAGGTAAGGTGAGCTAGAGAAGGTAAGGGTATATTGGAGGAGTGGTGGGGATCTGTCGTCAGTCCCGCCAGGCCAGAGTACAGTGGAGGGTGAGGGTGAAAACCGAAAAGACTCGATGGACGGAGAACGAGGGTCTGACTTCGAAGTTCCTAAGTACCTCGTACCCACGTCCCAAGCTCTGGGCTGGGGCGCCGAGGCGGTGTCGTGGATCGAGTGGATGAGGTGAATGTGGATATGAATCGGGAGGAGGCGTGTCTATAGTAAGCGGAGGGTACTTGTGCCACACGGTTTTGTGCCTGTGCCAGACGCCAGGGAGTGGTGCGATGTTGGAGTCAGGATGCGACGTAACGCGGTGATCTCAAGTGATGCCGAGATATTACAGTATGTATGTATGTATGTATTGTATTTTTGTTTTGTTTTGTTCAGAGCTGAACCCGCGAAGCCTATTTCAACTGTCGCAACACTGCGGCGTCAACGTCTATCGTCAGAATGCGACTGCACTGTAGATCGGGGCATTAGCTTTCCAAGGGAGACCTGAGAGAGGAAAACACCTTTGCCGATGGAGACTGGACTGTTCGACTGTCGGATTCTAGCGAGCGGTTATGTGTTTTGCAGGTGTCGACGCAAGCGTCCTTCTTTCACGCCGAGCCAAGCAGTTGTACATACATACAATAGAGTGGATGTGATTTTGGGGGGCGACAATAGCTTGTCCGCAGTGCCGGGATGCCGTCAAACAAAGATAGGTACGGAGTAGTAAATCATTAATTAATTGCAATACTGTCAGTGTTTGCTGGCCAAGATGTCTCTCTTGTGCCCCTGTCTTGTACATACATGCTGCTGTTCATGTGTGGCTGGAGCTTGCGATACCTTACATTAAAATGTGCGCTTTGCTGTATACAGTAGCCAGCCTACCAGCGTCGATATTTGTGAATCTGGGAGGCCTGACCAGAGGGCGTCATTTTGACGCTGCTACTTCGATACCCAAAAGATGTCGCTACCGTTCTAGATGAGCCTATCTCTCTGTGTCCAGCATAACTGTCTGTACTGTGGTGATCGACTCAGGAAGATGCACTGTTGTGTCGCTCACCTACCTAAGTATGTATGCAGGCAGAGTCAGAAGGACATGCATCCATACCAACATATCCACCCGTCGATTTTCGGGAGCCTGTGGGGTCAAAGCCATGGGGGCAGTCCAGCGACCAGCAAGGGGGACCCTGATCCCAGGAATCTTCTCATCCGCTAGGGTCAAGGGTCGGCGGGCAGCTAGAGACTAGGTAGCAACTAAAAACCCTTGTACTGCAGAGACCATGGGCATGGGTGGATAAGAGAAGAGTGGGAGGCAGAAGGAGGAAGAAGAGGCTCGTCTCGTCCTTCGTTCGCTGTCTGGTATTATCGGCCGTGTTGTTTGAAAATTGTTAGTGAGGAACAAGTACTTCCTCCTTCGGGTGGTTATGAAAACAGCCCATCCATGCATGTCCTTTATTTCTCTATTTCTCTCCCATTCTTTCTCCCTGTGATTGATCGGAAGAGAGCCTTGGAGAGCATGTGGCTTGTGAGGCTTGTGACAGGACAAAAAGCCCAAGTAGGGTAAGGTAAAAAGTTGTACATACAGAGCAAGGGAGGCTTCGGGCAGTGACGCCATTGCAGCGTTGTGGACATTTAGCTTCCGCACCCTTCTACTGGATGGAACAGATGAGACTTGCGTTAGATTTTCTCTAGACTGTAGATTGAGTTAACAGAAGTGCACGTACGTCTACCTGTGACTGAATGCATCTGCATCTAATTATTACTACAGCGTACGTGCCGGCGAGAGTGGCTTTATCAGAGGTTAGATGAAGAGGGGTGAGGCTTGACAGCTGGGCCCCCAGAATTATCCCATTTCCATCCCGTTATTTTCCCCGGTGGTTAGGCTAGGTTGAGTTCTGTTGTCGGATGTGTTGCTGCGCTGTAATGCACTGTAGCAGTTAGCTATTTCCCATTCGAAGCTGTAGGCGGGGACCCGGTCTCCCACTGTCGGGTCTGTTTCTAAAAGGCAGTGGTCCTGGCGCCTCGGATACAACAGCGGTAACCCTTACGCAGGAACGCCAGAGCCGTGGGATGTGGAGGTTCCAAACCCACACTCGAACACTAGTTGGATCGGATCTTTACTCTGCCATCGGGTTGTATCTAAGAGAACCTCGTCTGCCATCGGCTGCCCACGCCAAAATCACCCCTCATCGAGAGTTCTAATTATCGCGAGGTGCTTGCTCTTTTATCGGAGACCGGGGCTTTGGGGTTAAACCATTGTTTGAGACTTTCTTTCTCCCGCTTCTGCCTTCGCGTTCTCCTCTTCAAGCGCCATCCTCGACTAATACTTGAGCCTGGGGTTATTCGAGTCGGTAAATTAAAGTCAGGAGCCAATGACATCTGATGGAAACAAAAACTCTACCTCTGTTCTATATGGACGCATACCGGACGCTAGTCATCCACAATGTGTACTTTGGATGGGGAAAATCAAAACAACGTGACTGAAATGTATGTTTTTCCCTACCACCTGTCTACCTACTAACCTGAGGATGGAGTCTGCCCATGCCATGCCATGCCTCATCTCCCGTTTCCCGCCGCAATGTGTATGCGCTGTGCTCCCTTGTACCCCCTGTTGCGTATATCCATCATATGAGTCCTATTGGCCGGAGGATGGCTCATTTGGAAAGTCCTGCAACCGCATCCGTACAATGTGTGTGAAGACTACCTACATGTAGGGCAGGGCCTGGGTTTCTTCCAATACTGTCCCCGGTCTGGCGGCATGACGGATGGGTTCCCATCCGTTCCTTTTCTCATCTGCATCACTCACTCCACGGCCCGAAATGACCTCTACCTCTAGGCCTTCCCCTTTGGGGTCCTACCACCACCTGACCACGTCTGTCATGCATCAGAGCAACCCATGGTCAACCCGTGGTGAGATGTTGTGCTGTAGTTTTCGATGTGAAAAAGACTACAGCAGCACCCAGATAATTCCTGTCATTTCCAGAACGTCTATCAATATGATAGCTCCAAAACTAGAAGGGACCTGCTCTATTCTTCCCGTGTGGCTGTGCTGAACCCTTCGGATTCTCAATATTCATCCTGGTCTTGGTACTACCTTACCTATGGTTCATCTCTTGTCCAGGCGCGCTTGTGTGCATCTAGCAGAGGTTCCGGAGTAGTCCCTAGATCATTTAATTGGTCTTAGCGACGCGAGGGTTTAGAGCTTATCCATCCTCTGAAGAAAGTCACCTAGTCGTCACAATCGAACCATTGCCCTCATACCGCTTGTCCTGATCCAGCTTGGTGCAGACGTTGGGAATGCCATTTGCAAAAGCCATGCGCTGCAATTGTAGCGGCCGCCGAAGTCCCTCCCTAGTCTAAGTCTTTGGTGGCCGTTACCGTACTTTCGATTAAAGATCTTCACCACTCACTCCAGATTGAGAATAGACACGTGGGTGATTTGCATGTGTGTTCTTCGGGTCTAGGTTCTGTTGGGTCCCCGCACGTCCAATCCGTTATTTGGGTTTGACGACAGACAGCTTCACAGCCACAGTTGGAGGCGATACCATGACGACGCCACAGGGCTCGATCCCCAATCCTCGGCATATTATTGCCCAACTGCATGTTCTGGGCCGATTCCATCTGTGCCGATCAATATTTGACTGCCTTATCTTGTTGATCACTGCCTGAGATTTCAGCTGCTCAGGCATGGGCGTGACTGGCAGGTGTGGCTCTGAGAGTTGTTGTGGCGTAATGAACGTGGCTTGACGCGTGGTTGTCGCCTCCCCCAGTGGGTAGTTTATTAATGAATAAGAAAAACTATTTTCTTTGGATCGCCGACTTTTTATCATGGCATCTCGGCACTTTTACTTGTAGACCTTTTTCATGGCGTTTGTGTGGAAGGTGGTGGCCAAACTTTTTGGTTTGCTTGGGAATTGATGACAGGGACAGTGCTCTAACCGTCACTGACCTAAATTTCTCTTATGGTGGTGTCGACAGCGCGTGTCATCTCAGAGGTGAGGCTTCATTTCGTGCAACTCTTGAGTTTGAGAGGTTGCAGCCCTGTAATGGATCGAGAGGTAATATCAGGCGCCCTCAAAGTTTCTTACTATAATGTTGATAAGAACCTGGTATAAAATGGCATGCCCAATCCTTGGAGAGCATAAGATTTCTTGGTATATTTTCCAATATTGTCCGAACTCTCAGCTCAGCGAAACAGATCAAGCAAATATATTTATCCTTTCAACCAGCACAAACAGAACCTGGCTTTAGCAGTAGGTATTATCTTCTAGTATAGGAAAAGTCTCATGGCAACTGACCTCGTTCCCAGTAGCGGGCTATCCTCTTCTCTTAACGCCAGAGATGAGGTTACTATATGGTGTCTATCTGCTTCTGTCTGTCGCGTATGCGGCTGATGTAAGAATTCATTTTATTCACCATAGAGAGACAAATGCATCTTCTCTTATTGCATATAGCACTAGTGGGGACTTGATCACAAGGATCTGTGGGACAACGATTAAAGCTAAAGAATCCGTCGACTTCTCCAACATTAACGAAAATGGTGTTGGGAATTTCACAGTTGGTAGTACCAGCTTCTTTGTTCACTCCGATCCCAAGTATTCTGGAGGCCCTTCATGTTCTACAGATTTCGATCATGCCTATACTGCCATACAGTGCTCAGGTGTAAAATGGGATCTTGAGGGGGTTGTTAAACAGGATCCGAAGTCATGTTTCTTTGGAAATCTAGCGGGAGGGGGCTTTGAAGAGTGCCAAACTGACACCCGATACCACAAGTTGCATCGCCGTTGCGGTGAACGGGAACCAAGGCTTGACGGCGACGGTCGGTATCATCCTTTCGAGTAAACTACCTAGGCTCGGCCTTGCTAATATACACTTCAAGGCTGGCCCCACCAGAGATACTACTATCAACAGCTTTCAGTAAGTCGTTTACTCCCCTCTGTACCCTACAGGTTCTTGTACATCTTTATATTGCTACTAAATATCTGTAGGAAGTTGGACATTGCAGCAAAACCCAGGGCTGCTCTGTTACTTCATCCAACACGGAGAGTATCAGCAAGGGTTGGAGTGCGACTGCCAACCTTCCGATTTGGATCTCGGGAGGCTACTCTGTATCAAAGTCCTGGGGCACTGGGGCTGCATATGGCTGCAATGGCGGCGCGGGAGACCAAGTCTGTGTCTGGTACAGGGTTGCGCACACTGCCTGTAAGTCACAGCCTTATCTAAATGGCATTGATAGAGTGGTTAAGAAACGATACAGATACAGTTCGGGAGCCCAGGGGACTTAGCAAGAAGGATATGCATGGCCCACAAATTGTTATCGCTTCCCCAAACAAGAACAATGAAGGCGGGGGCTTTCAGTGTGCGACTGGAAAGAATTGCGTGCATAAGGGCGCCATGTATTGGGACTGCCATGGGAAAAGGTCTAAGAAGTTTACCCACTGTGGACCTCCAGAGCAACCAGAGTTGGACCCCAAGAACAACTTCATAAGACCCTATGCGAAAGAGAAGACGAAGACCACGAAGGTAGAGAAGGAGGCGTATGATATGGATTAGAGATTATTTCATGATAAATGAGCAAGAATCATGGGGGCACACATACGGAATCCTGCAACTGGCTCCGACATGCATGGCTGGAACAAATACTATGTTCTAGCAAGATCAGGCTCCTTGTTCCCTTAAGCTACTATACTACACGTCCTGCCACAACAAGTTGCCTGGTATAGCTATTGCCGTTTAATCTACAAGTATTAATCTCATATATTTGTTTCGTGGCCATAAGTTACCTTATCTTGCTTGTCCCGGGGTGCATAACTAGCTGGCAATTCTAGCATACACGCACCAACCGTTCGAACAGCTGACCCTTGGCAGGCATAGGTAGGCAAGCGATCTTGGAGGACCACGATATCCCAAGACCGAACTCCTACCTGGCTATGGCTTATGCCACTATCAAAATGCCTGTTTCTTCTATGTTGCCAAGCATAAATAACATCCAGTAACTATATATTCGATCGATTTGACAAGCTGTGGTCGGTTTAAACTTGAAGTAAGTACCTAGGTACGGAATGTCCAAGCTTCTAACTCTTTGTTTTCTAACGCTTCCGAAACAGTCTCTCCTCAAATCTTTCTACTAGATACCCAGTACCTTCAGCAGAGTCAAGCTGGTGGTCCAGTCAATTGGATAACTAGTAAAGCATACGACTCTAGCTCTCCCTTTGGTTTTGCTTGTTTGGAGCTCCCTTATTCCAGGTTGAGAGTGTTTGATCTGGTCTCATTGAAATTATGTCTAGCGTTCATTAATAAACGCCGTTGGTGCTTTACTTTTACCAGGGTTACCCTGTCAAGTCCCATCTGGTGCCATCTCGGAACACATCCTAATCCCAGTCAAGTCCATCCAACAATTGCATGTTCCGACTTGGGTGTGCAGCCGAAGATGCAGGACCATGCCACTACTGGGCTTGAGAACGGAAATATGCATCGAGCCAGCTTTGCATCCAACTCCCCAGTCTATGCCTTTTTACAGTCATCAATGACAACGGTGCAGCCCTTCATCTGGGCTTAATCTCGGCAAACTGTTTATGGGTCACGTCCGGCAAGATCTTGCCCGGATCACAACGTTCACTAGCAGAATCGAAGGATATGGTATCGGGCGTACTTGTTGGTTACGTCAATATAATCGCCAAAGGACAATCTCTCTGCTCTATGTCCTCGCCGTTTACATTTCAAATTTTGGGCGATACCGTCAAGATATCCAATATCAAGCAAGACATTAGGGCTTATACAATATTCTCAGTCCGAATCGACTGGAGATTGACGCTCCTTCTAGCCCTGACAAGGCCATCGTTGCCCTGTGGCCATGAACGTGTGGCTGGTAGCTAGGTCGTAAACGGACAGCTACCATGCGGCAGGTATCTTGGTGTGAACACCACACAATTTTCGGGCGAGTTGCGTACCCCATGTATCGTTTCCTTCCCCTCACACCCTTCCTCACAGATCAATCTCTTCTGGGGGGTTGTTGATTGACGAACAATCTCTTCAAATTCCAGGTTCGACCACCTTTCGAGGATAGTGTACTGTATTGTTTGTCATGGCTCACAATGCCTTTCCGTGCTCGGCTAACCCTTTTTTGAGATGTTATGTGTTAGTTCACCACACGCTTGGGCAGATTAACAAAGAGCCGTTCATATCGATCAATTCAGATGTCATCTTTCTCAGATGTCAACCCCACAAATGAAAGCTGGCTCGTGATATCTTGCAGGCCCTTCAAGTGGGCAGTGTACGAGAGATGCATTGATCCAATACCGGTACCGCACACCAAGTTGCCTGGAAGTGCCGTACAATGAATGAATGTAATGCCGAAGCTGAAGAAAAGAAGCTGGAACTTGATACCGGTTTCCGTGCAAGGGCATTCAGGACCTTGGAGTGAGACGAGACGCCTGATTAACTTCCGGAACATTAGCGTTCATCAGAGCGGAGATGTCGCCAAACTTGTCCCATTTCGCCCTACAGGGGGACTAGGGTTTTGTCCGTCCATCACAAGAGATGGATGGGCCCAGCCACAATGCAACAGCCATGGCCATGATGTCATTGTTGCTGTCCAAGATCCTTCCACGTCAGTCAACCCACGAGGCTGAAACCGTTATCGAAGCCTCTAAGGAGCAAGACATGGCGTAGTAATGGCAAGGGACTTGGTAAAATACTACTCACGGTCCAAACATGGGACAGAACAGGTTAGAGTTGTCAACGTGGCACCCTCTTTCGCCAATCAGACTGGGACGCTAGGTATCATCTTTCGAGTCCACTGATGATGCCCCCGCATGATGACTGAGGGAACTTAAGCATCACGAACAGCAAGCTCTTTAGAGGCGTTGACGTCATCGAAAGATTTTGCTGGTCTCCCCACTACCTAAACAATTCAATTTTATACCACTCGGTCGAACGTTCGATCGAATTTCAAACTCCTCCCTCATGATCGTCCCGTTGTTCCCCGATCGAACATTTTTAGCACTCCATTGGTGGAAGTTTACTATCACCTGTGAGAAATCAGATGGAAAACAGTACTGCCTAGCATCCATATGATCAGGGTCCTGATTATCAGAACTGCATATGTATAGCCGCGAATACTGGACCCATACCTGCGGCATGATTATTATCTTGAGCCTTGTCACACGAATGTGTGAAGGGTACGGAGTAATCAAAACGATTTCTGTTGATTTACTAGGGTGAGCTTCCACCGGTAACACCCAATTTGGGAACGAGCCCTACCTTAATCCACCTGTTATACATACAGTACCCTGTTTCCGTATACTGGGGTCGATGCGACCCTGTGGTCAGCCTCCAGCATCGGCGAACCCCTACTTTGAATAACCGCAACTTTATTCGCTTTGCTTTGTGGGATCGGAGCCAGATCTTGACGATTCGGTTTTCAGGGGAGGGTGCATTTCAGGAGGCCCAACTGTTCAAGATACTTTCCTGTCTAGGGGTTTCTTGAACAATGGTTTTGCGCATCAAACGCTGGCTTCTTGGAGCGTAGTTCGGGTAAAATCGATTCATTCGAATACTTTCACATTACCAGGCAAGCTGGCGCTCTTCGTCGTGGTGCTCCCTCAACTACGATCTCCATCAACTGAGCATGCCTATCATTAAGCGGCTGATGCCGTACACTACACTACACTACACTACAGTCAAGCCACCACCACACCCCTCTCCCTTGCTGAGGGCCACTGTACTGGGTACTTTCAAGCGTGTTCAATCTCATCACCGGCAGTTCGAATGTATCATCAATATCGTCATCTTTCCGCACTCGGCTACCAGTTCGTGTTGCAAGCGAGTGTTATCTTTAGGACCTCAACTTCAACTTGTGAGAAAACTTCGTTTTGTTTTTTTCCAAGGATGATGAATCAGGGTCCTCTTCCAGAAGCCTTCCGTATCACAGGGCTTAAAACTTTGACTGGAACTGCCATACCTAACGGGGACACGATCAGGTTGATCACTACATCATCGCACGTCCTACCCATGCGCATCTGCCCTCCTTGAAGGTTTTTTTTTTTTTTGGAGATTCCTGCCCCCCTTCTCCACGCTTCCTGTACCTGAATTGGTGTCTTCCGTCGTGACCGTAAAGTCTTGATGGTGAAGGGAGCTGATCGTTGCTTGGACAGTACGTCCGCTCCGGCAATCTCAATGGCGCGTTGCTGGTGAGAGACAGGCCAAGATGCCCAAAATAAGAAACCCATTTACTCTCTATTTTTGGAAATGCTATTTTCATCCCAACAGCGACGATCTCGGTTGGATATGCACATGGGTATTTGAACTCCAAGGGTTGTTGGGGACGGTGGTGGTGGTGAGTTTGGTGATAGTTGCATGCAAATGTCGATGATGTTGATGCGTCCTTTGTCGAGTCATGATCACCGCCATTCTGCTATCAAAGGGGATGATTTGCGCTGAATAACTGAATCGTGTCGTGTCATTTACTGGGATATGACTCGTGTGCTTTTGCCATCATGTTCCTCTTACATTACAGCTACAAGTCGTCTCGTAGCTGCGCTGGTAATCCGCATCATCTAGGTCACAATAGATTGCATTCCAGGTCAAGGTCAGAATGTTCCTCATCTTCTGGACAGCGTTTCTAGAGAATAGTGGCTTTGAAAGCAAGGATAAGTAAAGCACAACAACAGGGGTAGATACGTGTGGCCCTCCACATCAGAAGGTATACATCTGCTCTCCATCACTGACCAAACGGAATGAATAGGGAACGTTGGATAAGGAACCTAAGAACATAACATATGTGCTTGTAGGACTTCTCCGTGCCGGGTAGATATCACGGGCAAACAAAACAAAACAAAACAAAACCTTTAATCAATCGGTCGTGACAACTGGAGAATTTGGACTAGGCAATATAGGGTAGACAAGCATCCACCAGCACCCAGATACATGTATTGATTATGTAGAAATCCTGCGTATCAAAGATGCCACAACTGTAGCGCTACGTTGGTGCAGGGCTTGTTGAGCCGGAGAAAACTCCAGATTGAGGTCAGTTCCATTTAGCTTACGGTTGAGCAAAGACTAAGCCGGTGGACTATCTTATAAATCAGTTATAATATGACAATTAAGTCAAGGTTGAGGTTATTCCATGACACTCCTCAGGGAAGGGGAAGGTATCATAACGCTCCATATTATGGTTACTAATTTTAACCAAGGTATCTCATACCACTGGAGACTTTGATGAACTGTATGTATACGGTTACTCAAGAAGTGTGCCCAGACAGCCCATGCAATTTCTGATCTTAGACGCACATGCCTAAGTCAGCCGTAAGGTAGGATAGGGACGTTCATACAAGAATCTTGTTAGACGAAAAGGGAAGGCTTGATAGAATTAAGTGTAGTCTAGGAGTTGGAGGACTATCTATGATAGCCTCGAAGATGATGGCCTCTATGGGCATCATCAGTTTGTTCTTACTGCCTAGATAGGCTGTATAGATATTAGGTAGCAAGGCAAACAGCAAAAAGCCCAAACATAGGTATAGGCAAACCTAAGTAACAAGTCTGGATGAAGGCGATGTGTAAACATGACACACCCAGTTCTTACGATTACTGGCGACAGTCTAGACTCTGACTGAAAACATATAAATAGGTAGCAAGGTGTCTTATGTTATACTATGTTTATAAGAAACCATGTCCCTTTGTTTATTTTGTACTCCGTGACCTTTACAGATAGAAGGACGCAAAACCATCTATTCCTCATCGCTGTCATCCTCCTCCTCGGCGTTCTCCAGCCACTCCACCAACACGCGGCACTTTTCCTTCAGCAATGCCATGGTCTCATCTTCAACGGCACGCTCATTCCCCCACCAACTCAGAATACCCTCCTCCTCAAGGATATCGAGCGCATACAGCTGCTGTAGCATTGCGGCGAGGAGAGTGCCAACACGGGGCTGCTCGGGTCCTTGGGAGCGCGTGAGAGCCTTCTGGAGCGCGATGATAAACTCGACTTGCTCGGCCTCATTATCATCATCGCCGCCAATTCCGACCTCATTGATGAACTTTGTTGCACCTTTGCGAGCCCTTAGTGCTTGTTCAGCAGCCTTGCTGGGTTCGAGATTGCCGTGCTCAGGGGTCATAAGCTCGACTGCGCGACGGGCAAATGCGGTGGCCACGGCTCGGCGCATCATAGCGTCCGAGGCATCGTTAGAGAGACGCAAGCCCATGAACTCAAGCTTGGCCGAATCGAAATCACCGGACTCGGCACGAAGAGCGTCGACCAGACCGTGTACGGCCTCGCTATGGAATGAGAGTTTGTCGCCAGCATCGTCGGAGGCGAAGGACGTGCGGCGGGAGGGGTCGGTGGTGTCGACGTGCAGGGAATTCTCATCCGGAATTTCTTCAGAGATTTCGGAAGACAGTGTCGACACCGATGAGGTGGAGATGTTGAACTGGGAAAGGTTGTACATGAGACTCTTCTGAAGCCGGCAGGGGTCTCTCTCGTCAACCTCATCATCCTCAGGGTCCTTGAATGCTGCGGCATTGGTACCAGAGCCAAGCAGCTCGGAATCCGGCGTTAAGGGATTGCCCTCGGAATCGACGCATGAAATGACAGTATCTTTAGGTAGTCTTATGCTCTTGCCAATGTTGACACCAAAGGAAATGAGGCTGCCTTCTGCTATAGTTGAGTTCTCTCCAATAGTGGCCGAATCTGCCACGATAGATCGGTATATTCTCGCGTCGTCCCCGACTGTGGTGTCGTCCCAGATGTAACAGTCCTTCAATATGACATTGTTACCGATCTTGCAGTCTCGCCCAATTATGCTGTTGGAGATTTTACTTCCTGGGCCAATCATGCTGTCACGTCCGATGACCGAGTTCTGGACTTCGGACGTATTAGCATAGAATGCACCGTGCTCGACCACAACCGCAGGTCTGTGACGCTGGTAAGCCTGCTTAGGAACAATATTGCACTCTGGAATGAAGGGATAAGTCCATCGGCCTAGAATGTCACGACTGATGGCGTCGTACTGCTGTAGATTGCTTGCTCGGGCTGCGTAACCTTCCTCACAAATCTCGGTATAGATCATCTTGCCATTCAGCTCCCAATCCTTGAGCACGCCGTGAAGGAAATTTCTCCTGGGAAGCTCGTAGTCGAAGCTTTCCGACCAAAGCGCAAGTACCTCGGGTGTACAAATGTCGATCTGAGCATCGATGAGGTCGGATCGAATCTCGAATTCGGTTGATAGCTCATCCACGACAGCTGGATCTAATGACATGTATCGATCGCTTACCAAGGGGTTCATCTCATCGTAGTGAAGACATCGTTGAGTCTTTGTGTCGACCACAAAAATGGGCGTGATTCCATTTGTCTTTGTTCGGTGATCATCCTCTCCACCACTGCGCAACACCATTGTCATGATGTTGGCTGCGCTGTCTTGCCTCCGTTTTCGGTGCGCCGCCAAAGCGCCATCAAGCATTATGTTGGACACGAGGTCGCCATGCACGAGGATAAAATCGCCATCGACAAGAGACCTCTTGTCCATATCGCGTAGGACATCGCCGGCTGATCGTGCATCGGAGACTCGGACAAATTGTAGAACTGAAAAGGGGGATGTGCGCGCGGCTGCTGACCACCGAGACCGGCTGATGTAGTCTTCGACCTGGTCGGTATGAGCACCACAGTAAATGTAGACTTCGTTGACACCGTTCATGGCTAGAAATTCAAGGGTATACTCGATGAGGGGAATGTTCGCAAGAGGGAGAAGACACTGCGAATAAGCCCATTAGCATGAGCACACGGCCGAGGCGAATAAGAGGGCATACTCTTGGCTTCTCGGTGGTAAAAGGCTTGAATCTGTCTTGAAAGGAGTCGGCGAGGACCTGAAGAATACGCTGTGAGCTTGCGCTGGTCTTGAAGAAAAAGATACCCCGCCATGTCACCTACAACCGCCTGGAGAACATCCTCGCTTTTGCTCTCGGCTCCTGATTTTGAGGATTTCTTGCCCTTGCCACTATTGCCCTTGTGCGACATGATTATTTGTCGGGGTCAGAGCGTTGCGTCCGAAAGATATTTGGGCGAATATTGTGAAGTTTTACGTTGAAGCGCACGCAAACCGTGGGGTTAGGTCAAATTTCCAGTGACTCAATCGACGGAACTTAACTCCCCACCTCACCTCGGTGTAGGGGCTCTCACCTCGGTGAAAAGGTCAAGCTGGTCTGCTGAGGTAATCATTCAAGCTCTCCAATACCCCACACTGCCAAAGGCCCGTTCATCTTCAACGACCTGCAGTGGAAATAATATTACCCGGCGCCGAGCGATGAGTCCCGATAGACTTCGGTGGACATTCCTGACTTCACTTTGCTACACATGCCAGGCATAACACATCAGCTCGCTATATTAGGAGCCTTGACTGTAATACGCGTGCCAGTAAAATCCTGAAAGCACCCAATACTCACATAGTTGTTACCTCCACAAGGTACCTCAGTAGTCGTGATTCCGCTTTGTTTGTTTCTTGGCCAGCGCAGACGCTTGAGCGTCTAAGTTTCGCTTAACAAGGAGCTATTGGTTTTGGAGGAGGGGGTTTGACTTTTGACAGACAGCTGACACTCGAAAACTGGTTCGATAATGGCGTCTCTCACTGAAGCCCGTCCAAGCACGAGCCTGGTGGCACATCAACGACAGGCACATGCTCAGGAACAGGCAGGACTCACCGAATGAGAAGACTTGGTGTCGCTTCGGTTCCGGGAGGTGGTAGCGCCCGATCGGGGACTAAACTAGAGAGGCAACATTCATCTATGCGGCTTCGCCGACGGTCCGACAACTTTCGGGTCGTTTGATTTCCTTTTGAGCATCTTCCCTCTTGAGCAGGGAAAACAACAAATCACACCTGCTAAATTAGAGGGTGGATGGGGCTTCCAGCAGCTGGAATTGCCCAAGCATCAACTGTATGTAGAGTTGTCCCTTGTTGGGTTGGGTTCCTCGACGAACGAGGGAAATGTCCGAGACAACGAGAGATCACAACTTGACATATGATAGCCATACTTTCCATCACCCTCAGCGACGAGACTAAGTACCATGTAACGAAATCTCGCCGACCGGGAGATGTGGATTAGTGCGGCTGTCAAATGTTGTTCGCGTTCAGTACACCCAGTAAGGCATCCACAAGTGTCTTTTAGATGTCTTGGGTCCTAAGTATGTCTCGGTCGTAGCATTTGATGCAGATGTCTCTCAGTTTAGACAGTTGCAAATCAAGTAGGTAGTTTGCGGTGGTCAAGCTTTGTAGATGCCCTCGACCTACCTCACCCTGGTAGTAGGTAGGTACTAGGTAGTAAGGTATGATGATCTTGCCAAATGTACTTCTAGATGTTGCCCTGTTGCCATTCATGGATACAGACTGTAGATGATGGTTTTAGACCAAGGACAGGTCAACAAAAGTCTTCCATCTGAGGGTTTCCAGTATAACTATCAATGTAAAGCAAATCTCGGGAATTCAGGGTCCTCTCCCCCTGTTATTAAACAACCCCGCAAATAGGCCCTAATAATTCAAAAGAACTAATAAAAGAATGATTTCTAAAGTACGAGCGCTGGACCCTCCCTTCTTCTTTGCCCTTTTAAGGAATTCTCAGCCGTGGTCGCCAGATTAGTTCTAGGTAGGGGAGAACAGATTGCGATTTCCATATCTGCGGTTCCTGCACAGTGTGCCCGCATCCGCTCATACTGTTGCAATGGAGGCAGCTACCCGCTTCGTTCTCGCCCTCGTTCTTTCCCAACGGCCACGGTCTCGACCGATCATGGACTTCTCGCTTGTTTCTATCTTGACCTTCACATTTGAACAAACCATCGCTTCCCAACAGAGTATCTTGGGGGTTCAAGAGTCTACCTTTACGTTCAATAAGATGCGGCAGTCGCTTCTCCAGCACCCTCTACCCGACGACCACAAAGCGCCCGAACAGTATGTACAGTAAAGGACAGTGTTCGATATCCTATAAAAGGAATAGACGCGAAACAGAACAGGCTAAAAAGAAACATTATTATACCCTGGTCTAGTATTGCTAGATCGAGTTCTGGCTTCCACTTTCAATGTTACTCAACATTGCTTGGTCTCTATTCAGCTGCGCTGATCTCCCTCATTACAGCTAAATCCGTACCACGCCATGCGAGGAAAGATGACCATTCCGGGCAAGGACACCACTAAGACCTGATATGCTGCGGCCAGTTGAAGCATTGGCTGAGGCTGAGTGTGTCATCTCAGTTCTTGGCTGACCTTCTATGATTCTGGTTCGACGATAACCGAAACGCCTACAGCAAGTGGTCATTGGCGGACTGATTCCTCACTCTCCTAAGCTGTTCTCCCCGAACGCTTCCCTCATGTCTTTTCAGCTTTCTTCAAAGATCAAAAGTTAGGCTGTTGATTGAGAATGGTGTTTCAATGCAAGGTTTTCGGGTTTCTCAGCATTTAATCCCTGGCGCTGTGTCGATGCCCCGATCTTGCTGCATCGTGATTCTCTTGCAGATCTTTTCACAGGGCGCCAGCGCCCAATACTGGGTCCTTAGTCAACACAGCCTACATGGTGTAAGAAAACGTGGCCGGCCCTCACATTAAATCTGTATGGAAACACCAGTCGTGTTTTCATTCACCCCAAGGACAACCCAGTCTCAAGACAGTCTCTTAATTATTCATCCCTGACAACTGGGAGTCTCACTACTGTTGAGTTAAGAACGCTGGCGTTTGGCTTGACCAGGGAACCGTCGAGCCTACCTAACAACGATATGCCTCTATCTGGAGCATGAAAATAGGCGGACGTATACTTGAGACTATACAAACTATGATTATAGCCATTTGATGTCAATCAAGGTTGCTGCATCAGAGAGAACTATGGTTCTGGCTACATGATTTAGACAGTAGCCATATTTCCAGACTGCTGGGTCTCCAATCCCGAGTCATGGCTACAAGCACGACATGCGTCTTCCGTTGATCGAGTGAGAGAAATTCCCAGCATTCCACAGCAGGCCACAAATGCAGCCAGGAACGTGGCCCCAGGACTCAACACCAGAAACACTTTACAGCGACTTTCTCATCTAGTTAAACTCCGAGTTGATTGGTCACGTTGGAAGTTTAAGCTGACACGATAGCGCAAACACCTGGACACAAAGGTGGCCAGGTCTCGATTGCTACATCAAGTAAAACATTCTTTACCTCTGTTGTCGGCTGCCCAAGTCTTGAGTAACACTACGTGCATCCACCTCCCTGCATGGCGCAACACCGCATGGCTTTACAAATGGAACCAAGACACGAGACAGCTCCAACAGCCTTCCTGACATAACCAAGCCAGGAGTGACGGAAACAATGGGGCTAAAGAAGGAGGAACACAAATCTGACGGACCCGTCATTCTTGCAGCGAATGTCTCGTCGTGACCGGCTTCGTGTTTGTAGTGGATGCCCTGTCTTCCGTACGCATGGCGTGAGAACGATCAACATGGCGGCGAAGCCAGGACAGTAGTAGAATGGATATCTGAACAGCTGGGTGGTTTTTTCTCTCTCACTTCTTCACCAGCTAGCGATCTTCCAAATGAAGCTTAGGTCACATAGTGGCCACGGTGCGCCATGATCACCTCCACACAGTCGAATTTGGGGACGATCTCCAGTACAATCGGGCAGCCAACCAAGGGTCATGGAGTACTGTGAAGGACCAAAAAGCTTTGGATGGACACAATGGGACACCCCACAGGGACGGCCGCCAGACTTGTTCGTGCAATAGCGCTTCATTCCCACCGCGATCTTGGTTGAGGCTAAACCAACCTTGGCTGGAAAAGCCCACTCCGGCTCAAGCTTTTGTCTTTCGCCTTGCCTTGCTCAGAGCATCAGTAGCGACATCAGCATCAACAGCAAAAGCACAGATCCCTCTGCCACGGCCCAAGTGGGAAGTGCCATCTGCTCTCGGAACAGAGCGTGTTAAGCAAGTTGTGCTAGGTATTGAGTACCTGAAAATATCCACATCTCCGGGCTAAGAGGTAAGTCCCTACGACCCCCCGCCAAAGCCAAGCCACTCGAGTTCAGAGACAAAAGCAGGCTCAGGCTATTCCGTTCCACCCACGCCTGTGCCCACTCCCGCTCACACGGGCTCCCAACTTTGTCTGTCTTGAGATACAACTCAGGCCCTGTCCCCGTTCCCCGTTCTTCATTCCCTCCATTTTCAGCCCCTTGGTCCTGCAATTGCGACGGCCCTCATCTATCGCATCGTCGCCCTCGATCTCCCTGCGAAGACCCTTTTATTCAATCTGGAGCACTCTAGCCCGCAAAGCTTTCTAGCCCCTGGACTTGCTGGTGACGACTGAACATCAACGCGTCCAGTTCTCGAGTCTGCAATTAGTCCTGACACCATTCGTTATCATCTCAACTCGGCGCATCAAAAACCGTCCATCCTCTGTTCAAAAGAACCGGAACCGTTCTATTTTGACTTATTGTTACCTAAGGTTCGACAACGATCAACGGCGACTCGGCCCGGTTAAACGCCTCTTCCATCCGTTACCGTCGAATCGACTCTTGAACAATCCGTATTGTTCTAATAGCAGACCGGCGGCGAAATCATCTCGAAGCAAAGCATAGAGTAGCAAAGGCACTCCTTACATAAACGCATAATATGTCTGGTGACGGAACCTCGACCCCCGGGGTTGGTGGCAGCAATGCCAGCGAGTTTGTAAGTCGACAAGACGACAGTGGCTGATTACATCACAACTGACACCTCTGACAGGTTCGCAAGCTTTATCGGTATGGCTACTTGTAGCTGCCTGTGCATGCAATGCTAACAGATTCAAGGATGCTCGAAGATCCAGCGCATCAAGACGTTGCAAGATGGGGAAAAGATGGCGACACGTTCGTTGTTGTTGAGGTAGGCTTGAGCTGAAATTGACTACCATCATCAAATACTAACAGCGCTAGAACGAAAAATTTACACGTTCAATCTTGCCTAAGCACTTTAAGCACAGCAACATGGCCAGTTTTGTCCGACAATTGAACAAGTACGATTTTCATAAAGTGCGACAAACAAATGACAGTGGATCTGCGGCCAATGGTGCCAATGTGAGTTTACCTGACCGTTAGATGTTGAAGCCAATAATAACCAAAAAGTTAGACTCTTGAGTTCAAGCATCCCAATTTCAGGGTCGGCAGCAAGGATGATCTCGATAACATTCGTCGAAAAGCCCCAGCACCCAGGAGGACACAAGCTACAGAGGACTTCACAACCAGTCATCACATCAGTGTCATGACTGAACAACTGACAGCTACCCAGCAGCAAGTGCAACAGCTCCAGGAGCTCTTCACCGAAGTGTCTCAGACCAACCGACTTCTTGTGAACGAGGTTCTGACTCTGCAAAAAATGCTCAATGCGCAAAAGCAATCACAGCACGAAATGCTTAATTTCCTCTCACCTTCGGGGAACCGCCATCAACAGGGCATGCACCTCAACGTCGGAACATCTCCTCTTGATGGTAGTGACGATTCTGCACCAGAACTGCGACGGGCTCGTGAGCTTCTGTCTAGCGTGACACCTGATCAAATTGCCGACCGAGAGCTGGAACGTCTTCAGGGCGTATATGGATCTCCGGCAGACTCCGCAGTTGTCATCCCACAAGCCTCAATGCCTATGATGCATGATCCAATGAACGACATCAACCGCTACCCCGTGTACCCGGTGGGTCAAACCGTCGGGATCGATCCTTTCCACTCGGATCACATCCATAAGATCCCTTATGCGATGCCGAATGAGTCCAGCGCCAACGCCATGCAGGAGGTTCCCGCTCCCCAGCCCATCAACATCCAAGCACATGCAAACTCGAACTCGTCAACCAATTCGGCCCTCACTTGGGCGTCACGAAAACCCAGGATTTTCCTTGTTGAAGATGATCCGACTTGTGCTAAGATTGGTATCAAGTTTCTCAAGTCGATGGGCTGTGAAGTCGAGCATGCTGTACGTGATTTTCCCAACAAGCCTCTCGGGCCGCCTAACTGACCATTGATTAGCAAAATGGAGCAGACGCATATAGCCGTATCACTAGTGTTGCCCGTGATCATTTCGACATGATCTTCATGGACATCATAATGCCCAAGCTGGATGGTGTCTCGACTACCATGTATATCCGGCAAGACTGCCCTGCCATTCCCATTGTTGCTATGACGTCGAATATTCGATCTGACGAGGTCCACTGCTATTTTGAACACGGTAAGCGCTAGCCGAAGCATGAGTCGCGAACGGACATGGGAACTAATCTTGCATGTCCAGGCATGAACGGAGTTCTGGCTAAGCCATTCACCAAGAGCGGAATGCAGAAGATTGTCGAAAATCACTTGAGCTATCTCCTTAAGGGTTATGACCCTTCGACTCAACAAGAATCAGGCTCAGGTTATGTAGTTGGTGGCGCAGGTTACATGAACCCGCCGAGCAACTTGAACACTCCCGGCGGAACAAATTTCAAGTTCGAGACAACGCCTACGCCGCCGGCGACTGGCGCCACTTGGTCCCCGGGACAGATGCCGCAACAGTCTCCCATGACCGCAGGGATGGACCAAGGCTATGGCATGGTAAATGGCGCAAGCCAGTACGGTCTGACGCCTACCAGCGCGAGTCGAGCTAGTTTCCCAACAAGCATCTCACAAACCAGCCAAGGGCGAATGGATGGCCAGAGCCCACCAGAAAAGCGCCAGCGGACCTACGTTTGAGCCACTGATATAGTAATATGTGCCTGATGTACGCGTGACGCTACATCATGAGGAGTATGGCGTTCGGAGCGAGACAGTATGGGTATTTCAAGACTGGCGGCTTCTTGGTGTTGGCCGTCATGGAAGAATGATTTTGTCGTCGTATATTTCGCATTTATGATCGGGGAGACGCATCGGGCCCGGATCCCTTGACGAACAAAGACATGTAGCAGAGATACAGCAGGCAGGCAGGTAGTTGTTCCTGGCATTGGCAGAAACGGCGCGTTCGCGGATTTGTTTCGGGAGTGTTTGGAACGTCTGATGAACAAGTTTTGATACCTGCAATAATATCATTGTTATTTGGGTGCGAGCCCTGGCCCAGCATGCAACATTTTTGCTTTATTGGTGGTCCGAAGGCGCTGAATTGTTGAGATCCATTTCATGGACCTGAGGAGGGCAGGGCATAATGGTCCGTCCAGTGAAGCTTCGTACACCACCTGACTGATGTGTCGATTCAGGCCGTAATCATATTCGACATTTGTTTCTGCTGGAGAGTTTGAGTCTGAGTTTGAGTATGGATGTTTAGATTGTTAGTTTAATCGGTAGGATATAGGTAGCATTGGATAGAGAGGGAGTAGCATTGTGACATATATATAAAAGTCAAGTTGACCCTGGAGTGGATGGAAGAAAGAAAGAAAGAATGGGGAAGCGCGGAAATGTCGGAAACGATTGACCAAAAGTGATTCGAGCAGCAGAGAACAGATGACAGATATAAATACCCAGCACAGCACAGCACGTCCTTATTACAACAAGTTAACGTTTGCAAGGTTGCGTAGGTGTGGCACAGGGAGGTGCAGATCGATTGAGTTCTGGACCGTTTCGAATGGTGGGGTTGGAGGGAGTTTGGGCACACGAATTCCCTCGGCGGGCTTTGTTCAGAAGGGACTTTTTGCCTATAGCGCCATGATGTAGCATCCGTCAGCCGTTGCACCGCAGAATTGGGTGCCGTTGAGCTCTGGCTTTGGCCTGGACCGTCTGGTTGTGCACTGAAATGCGGCATAGAGCTGGTGTTTGTGTCGCACGATAGTGGATGTATCTGAATCTTGTGCAACCCCCATTAATAGCAGACCTAGGTATGCACTTGAGCTTGTGCTTGTGCTTGCGCTTGTACTTGAGGGTTGATGACCTACCTAGTCTAAATGATAACGTGGAGGTAAATATTCCTCTTGCCTTGAAGAGTAGAGATGTAGAGTAACTACAGTACATATGTAACTATCCAATTTCTATCCCCTGTCACCCAGACCCTGTTATACTTTGACATGGCATGGCTTTGGAATAGTCGAGACTGCGCTGCTCCAGACTAGAAGGTCGAGACAAGACACTACGGAGGCCAGGACCAGTCTTGGCACTAAATAACATGAGAGATGACGTCGGCATCAAGGTCATGTCATGTAATGTAATGTGATCGTCTGAGGACTCGACCGTCTTCTGTCTGTATCCGTGCTATAGCCAATGCCTGTCTCTGCCATTCCATCAATCGATAGTTGCTGATACGTCCGAGCGGGTTGGCGGGCCTGGGAACTATTTATTGTGCGTAGGACTCCAAGCAACCGTTGAACTTTTGGCGGCAAGGCACCCACCCGTCTGAAGGGTGGTGAGCATGTCACCACAAGCTCGAGATTCGACCCGAGGTTGTTGAATATAGGCCTGGAACGATTGCTTATTCCATCTACCGGCAAATATGTACATATTGGAACCGGCCAGCGGGTGTGTGTGTGTTAATGCTGAACGAACGGGGCTGGACAGGCGCTGGTGCTGGCGCTGATGTGAATTCTTTGGCATGGCTGGACGGACGAGTGCTTTGATCCATCTAGACTCCGAAGGACTCTGTGGCTTGATGCATGAGCAGGGGGGAGATTCATCTTCACATTCGAACAGATCGCTCTTGATGAGAGAGTATTAAGGCAACCACAGTTTAAAAGGTCCTGTCTCTAAACAACAAAACTCAACCCTTATTTCTGCTTAACAGTGCTGAAAGATGAAAAACTTCATTGCATAATGTGGATGCTGTGTTAGTAGAGGCGGACGACAAGAAGACGTAAAAGCCTGTGGCTGAAGGCTATCTTCCTTCTGTGAGACATGTGCTCCTTTCTCTGAATGGACGTAACAAGCCTTACTTATTCAATCTTGCTCTGATTAACCCTAACTTAACGCCATGCCATGGTATAGATGCATATATACAACTCAGTGTCCCTCCTCGTTGTTGATCGTCCTCGCCCCTGGCAGTACAATCCGTTCATTGCCTATCAAACAGCCAAAACGTCAAAATTTTCAAACTATCTTTGCCCCCATATCATTTCTCGATCCGTCTCAAGAGCTCTAGCTTCTTTGTTTTTTCTCCACCTGCTGAGTCGAGAACGAGCAGAACTTGTCCTTGATCGCAACAACCTCGTACGTACCCTCCTGGCTCGCCTTGACCACCTTGCTGTGTTCATAAGACACATCATGCCTTGTTTCGAGGACAACACTGCGTTGGCCCTTCTTGGCGTTGGAGCTGCGTGTGTAGGTGAACTCGAATGGCGGCGTGCCCCAGAACTCAAACAGAATATCCACCTCGTTGCCTTCGTGTATGTCCACGCGGGATTGCTTACCACGGCTGATCTGAACACTGGGCAGCGGGTGGATAGTCTTGGGGATGTTTACCGCAGCGCGGCACTCGCTGGCCTTGTCCGAGATGCTAGTGATGATGAAATCGCCAGGCTTCTCCGCAATACGGCGGAAGTTGGTCGTTTGCGACTTAGCATTCCATCGGCCGTTGAAGTCGTATGAGATGTCGAACGGAGGTGTACCAGATAGAGTATATGCAATACGCTCGCCAACGCAATAGTCACGTCGAGACTCGAGAGGGTAGATGGATGGCGCCTCGTAGAGGTGGATTTGCACCGAGGGCCCTCCAATCTCGTACTTGCGCTGGCAGCCTCGAGCGTCTCTAACAGTACGAATGCGAACCTGCTGGGCTCCAAGACGGAGGTGCTGACGAGGAATCCTGATACCATACGTGTTTGAGTCGATCGACGGAATTCGATACGTCTCGGCGGGTGAGCCAGCTTGGTGCTTGATCTCAACCTCGACATAAAAGGGAGCAACTCCCGTAAGCTTGATCGGGATCTTGTCCTCGTGTTCTTGCTCTTCCATGCAATACTTGAACGACTGACCTGGCTTTGTAAACCCGGCAGCAGGCTTGGCATTCACGCGCTGTGCAACAGTAAGAGGACTGAAGTTCTTATCGCTGTTGTAGAGATTATCGGCAAGAGCAGAGAACTTGTAGGTGTAGTCACCAGCCTTGGTGGTGTCCATAGAAATGGCTGCCTTGGCGAGGGCGGCGTCGAAATCCTTCCGCGTGAATGCCTTTGCGCCTTGGAATGACTTGTGAGTGACCTCATATTCGACATGATAAGGAGGTGATCCTATAACTAGTCAGCGAGAATCTCGAGCTAAATACTGTTGGCTGCTTACCTTTGAGATTGACTTCGAAGCCGTCAATATCTCCTTCACATATGTCTTGCTTGACCAAGGTGTTGCCGTCTGAAGTGATGCTGGGAGACTCCACGATCGAGATCTCTGGTCTAGGGAACCAGCCCACCTCGAATTGGGATGCTGTTGGCACGACAGACCCAGGGCACTGGCTATCTCGCACATCCACCAATTCATAGACGCCCTGCGACTTGACAAGCAGGTTGTCGTTGGCGTTGTTGGCGCGCTTGGTCAACACTTCGCCATTACCGTTGAGGTTCCTGTAGCTGATCTCGAAAGGAGGTTCTCCTTCGAGACGGAGGGGCAGTCGTAGGTGAGTATCTTCCACAGCCATGATCTTCTGCTTATGCTCGACAAAACCAAAGGCGGCTCTTGGTTGCTGGCGTCGTACAGCGATCTTGACTTGGTCCTGAAGGAAAGTTTTACAGCCTCGCTTATCTTGGACACTGCTCAACGCAAGAATATACTCTCCTCCCTTACGGAGGGTGTTGGTCTTGATCCTGAAGCTATTCTCTTGAAGACCGGTGACTCGCTCAGACTTGCGTTTACCATCATGAACGATCTCCCATTCCAGATTGAAGGGAGCCTCACCATAAAGGAGGACATCGAGTTCAACTTCCGAGTCAAGACAAGCATTGATAACACCGGTGGTACTTGCGATTTTGGCTGAGGCGGCAGGCTTCACGACCTGTTCCAAAACCTTGTCCTCGCCGGTGAGAAGCAGGTTGTCATAAACAGCGTCATCAATGGACTTGAAGACGTATCTGTGGTGACCTGCCATCTTGGGCACCAGCTCCAGCTGAGATCGCAGACCAGAGACGCGGTGAGACTGCTTCTCAATATGCCCGTCACTGGTAACGATGTCGTACCGGACAACAAATGGCGGTGTTCCAACGAGATCCAGGTCCACCCGCAGTCCAATGGAGTTACCTGCACATTTATCGGGGATCTCCTCTGAGCGAATCGAGAGCGAAGGCTCCAATGGGTTCAGGAGAAGACATGAAGACGGCTCTTTGACCTCACCCTTGCAAGATCCGCTTGACACGGTCTTTAGAGTGTAGAGACCTGGCTCCGAAACAAATGGCTTATCCAATGCGTTCTTGGCGTTGTAGTTTCCGATTGAGACCTGATCGCCATGCTCACCACTGTTGGTGAGCGAGTTGATGGGTGAGAACTCCCACGTGACCTCGTGGGATGTATCATCTTTCGAGCCGGTCAGAGAGAAGTCTACCGGAAGCCTGACGGAACGGCCTTTGGCAACCTTGAAGGGATTACGCAGGTCGCAACCATTCATGCTCGCTCTAGGTCGCTCCTTGACTTTGAAGCCGTACTTGAGACCCTTTGAGCGGGCCTTCTCATCCTCTTCCAAATCGGCGTATTTGACAATATTGTCGAAGGCATCGCGGACCTCATCAATCGAGTACTCCCACTCTCCAGCAGAAGTCATAGACTCGTTAAGACCAACAGTCACCTTGGAAGGCCGCACCCAAGATACATCATCCTGGCTCTCCAGAACAAGACTGGAAGAAGCCGTAAGAAGAGGTGATGAGAATCCATCAGGCTGGAGACTCTGGAAGTGGAAGCTGTGATCTTTGCCATTGATCGTACGACTGTACACAATCTTGAGAGGAGGAGTCCCGTAGACGTCGAGGGAGAGATCAGACAGCTCTTGAATACAGCGCTGAGGATCTGAAGACGCTCGAATTCGAGCTTGAGGACAAGGCACCACATATGTATCCCTGGTGGCGCGCTGAACCTCTAGCTTATACTCGTCCAAAACCCGTCCAAGTCGATAGACACCCGGTTTCTTAACCGGATAGTCCCACTGAAAACCGGACGTAGTCTGATCGGCGGTATGTTCTCGAATTTGCTTGGCTACCCTGTTGACCTCCCGGTTCGAAATCTTGATTATTTCTTCCTTGTTCGTTTCGAGGTCAATACGAACCAGCTCGATTTCGGCCGGGATGGTGGCATTAAAGTAGATAGGCAGAGATGCGATGTTCTTTGGCTTTGTGCCCAGACAGAACGGAGCTGCTTCGGGATTGAGGATTGCAGAACCTTCAGGCAAGATGTTGATAATCTGTTTTCCCATGATGAGGGAATGGTTGTTGAGAATGGTCGAGACTTTGACATTATGCTCGGAAACTGATAATTCACGGTCGTAAAGAACTTTGAAGAAGCCGAGTAGCCACGAATGCAGTGGGATCTATACGTGGGTTAGTTTTGCTGTTCAGTATTGTGATGATAACCGAGAGCGTACAGGGATATTAAACATGAGCATGTAGTTGAATGCCATTTGTAAGATGAACATGCCGATAACAACAGGTTGGGAGAGCTCAAGCCAAGGTATCCTCAATTCTGGTACACCAAATAGGAAGACAAAGTCGATAAAGATCCATTTCAGGAAGAGGAGCCAGGAATAGTCGCCATCTTCAACCACCTGAAGCCAGTCATAGAACTTCCAAGCCCACAACAAGACGTAGACGCCAAATGCATAAAGACGTTGTTGGGGGGCATCGAGAACGGTCAGAGGAATGACAGGCTGGCTAACGGCGACCTGGGGCTGCGTCTTCTCAGGTGCAAGAGGGAGAGAAGGTGACCTCGCTGAAGAACCCCTTCCGTGTGACGGTGAGCCTGCTGAGCTAGGAGTCTGTGGATTGTTGTGTCGTCGAGCAGCGGTAGCTGGGGTAGCTGGGAACCCAGACCGCAGGCGGGGAGTCGATGTGCTCATGGCATTCGCATTACGGAGAAATAGACGCGCCTAGAGAGAAACCAATGATTAGGAGAACCGAGTCGCAGCCTGTAGATGATGGGGCGACTGATTGTTGCGCGTTGTGAGGTGTAAGGTTGGATATTGGTTGTCGCAGTTAATGTTTTGATACTAAAGTGAATGTAGTTTTCACGGGTGGATGATGGAAATTCCTTTGGACTGCGTCACGTCCACTCTGGCTGGACTGAGGGTGGACGCGACTGGCCCCTGCGAATTGGAGCTACAGTGGATACCTACCTACAGGCCAGTTGGCGTTGGCGCCTAGGTACCTGCTACCTAGAACCTAGGCAAGCTTCAGAGGGAGGTGAGGTGGTCTTGCAAACGTTTTCGGACATTGATGGTCAGAATGGATTAGGCCGGAGAGAAGGTTTGATAAACGATGGTTTAAAAAGAGGCGTTTTCTTTTATTACAACTATTAACCGTCTTCTGCGGTTGAAAACCTTAGTACTAAAGTAATAACATACAAGTAGATACAGTAGGTACCTTACATATTGATGCATGTTAGTGATTGGCTGTTAGCTAGGTGTAGTTTTGAGCTAACAATCCAGGTAAACTGAATGCTTATTGGCTACAGCATGAAGCTGTCTTCTGCTGTCTTTATGCTCATTATCAACTTCATCTTCAGCAGCATATAACAGCTTCTTTTAAAGCGTACGATGAAATCAATATCTCAACAGAGCAAATTCTACTAGCTCACAGGTATATATTTACCCGACGTCTGGGAATCCCCCCTGTAGAGACAAGTTATCAAGACTCTAATGTGCTTTATATGTAGACGCACCACCTTCTCCGTTGTTAAGCACTGCATACCGTTGTCAGAGCAGAGGCGGATAGCTTCCGATGATGATAGCTTGAGCTCTTTTCTTTCACTCACGCACCAGGCCAGCTCTAGAAGCCCCTCTTTGCTTAGGTACCTACCTACCTATTTGTAAGGCTATGGATTACATCGGAAGTTTGCATGCACTGCTCTGTTGTTCTGGCAGGTAAAGCATCCAACGCACAAACATCAAAAAGAGACCCAAGTCTCAAAATAAGGCTTACCTGTCAATGAAATCGCCGCAAAATAACCATATCCCTCTCTTCTTCTTATTACTTCCACTCGGGTCGGGCATTCTATCTTGATACTCGCAATATTTTCCACTCCATCTCTGGCGATAAATGATCCACCATGACGAACGAGCTGCAAGCTGACGACAATGTTCGGGGCGGGGGTTCTTTTGAAGACGCGCCCTTTGTGCGTCGTTCTACTCGTGTAGCTTCCAAGCCTCCTCAGCAGATTACTACACAAGTCACAACGAGTGGCCCCAGGAGAAACCCGAAGCGCAAGGCCAGTGAGGCAGCAAGCGAATTGAACCATCGCCTAAATTCTGACCAACTCCTTGACGAAGCTTTAGCTCCTCTGTCACTAAAGGATGTTCAAGAGTGGGAAGGCTGGGTAGAGCTCGAGTCAGAACCAGCCTTCTTCAACATCATTCTTCGAGACTTGGGAGTTTGCAATGTCAAAGCTCAGGAGATCTTCACCATTGACCAAGATTCACTTGCACTTCTACCGTAAGACTACAATAAGCAAATTCTTATATCACAGCATATACTAACATCTCTTAGACAGCCGGTATACGGTTTGGTCTTTCTATTTCAGTATCTACCTGGGCTCGAAGAGGAGACCGAAGAACCAGACGCAACAGGTGTGTGGTTTGCGAATCAGGTAGGTAGCAGAAAACCTTTAAATATCCTCTCTGACTATGAATAGACCACAAGCAATGCATGTGCGACTGTGGCCATGCTAAACATTGTTATGAACGTCGAAGGAATCGACCTCGGTGAAAAGCTGCGAGCTTTCAAGGAGTCAACCAAGGACCTCAGTACTGCTCTACGAGGCCATCAAATCAGCAAAAATAACTTCATACGCACGATACACAACTCTTTCACGCGTCGAATGGACCATCTCAATGCTGATCTATGCCTGGAGAACGAAGCGTCAGACGCGAAAACCAGCACAAGTAAGAGGCGCACTGCAGCAAAGAAAGGGAAGAGGGTACCTCCACGAAGAAAGAGGTCCAATGCAGAGTATGGATATCATTTCATTGCATATGTTCCCGCGGGTGGTTATGTGTGGGAGTTAGATGGGCTCCAGTATAAGCCTCACAAGCTGGGTAAGCTCTCTGCAACTATTCCAGGGGGCTTGGCTAATTTCGTCCATCAGATCGCGTTCCTGATACTGGTGATTGGACATGTGTGGCAAGACCACAGATCGAAGGCCGAATGCTTCAATATGAAGAGAGTCAGCTCTCCTTCAACCTTCTAGCTCTTTGTCAGAGCCCACTCACTGCCTACTCACAAACTATTGCCCACGCCGCTGCATCTCTCCAGTATCTGCACAAGAACACAGAATCTCTTCCCGCATTCAAGGACCTCATCTCTGCCGAGAAGCCTCCTCTGGACATTGAAGACAAGTTGCGGCTGTTCGATTTTAACCTCACCAAGGCAGATATCATGAGGGCACACGTTCCAGACGCTCTACAGAAAAAGATTAAGCGTTCGAGTTTCGACTCTCAGAGTGCTTATGAGCTTCACCAAGAGCTTGTGGTCGACGTCAAGGCTGCCATGGGCGAGTACCGCTCAGAATTGATGGCTATCTCCGATGACGAGCAACGAGTAAAAGGCCGAAAAAAGGACTATGGACCTGCCCTACACAAGTGGATGAAAAAGCTTGCCGAGAAGGGCGTTTTGGAAGAAGTAATCAAAGCGGCGTGATGCGATGATTCAACGTCCTATTGAAGTCATGAAGAGCTTAGAGTGTTTGGAACATAAGTAGTACTTGAGGAGTCTACTTACTCATGCTATTGAAACTAATTCTATTGTAGCAATACTTTGCACACCTTTTCGCTGCGTAAATCACCTATATTGTGAACCATGGTCTCCTCTAAAGAGAGACTGGCGCCGTCCATCGAAATAGAGCCTTCCGAACACCAAGCATGCATTCCGAAAAGAAAAAATCGGCATAACCAACACAAAAAGAAAAGATTCTTAACACCCTTTAATCGTCCGGGTACTGCTCTGTAATGTTGGACACAAAGGTACAAGTCTCAGCATCAAATCTCTTGAAGAACTTCCCAGCCTGAGGAAACAAAGATTCTGGGACCTCTCTCGGATCCTGAATCAGCACAATATTGTCTTCTGCAACAACATGCCGCTCGGGGCCTATTGTGCGTCTATGGTTATATGTCAGCTTGTAAATGAGGATTAGAGCTCTAGACGACTCACAGGCATGTGTAAAATGTTTGGTTTCGGGGACGCACCCGGTTAGGTAATTCTGTATCGCTGTTATCGTCCAGCGTCTCGTCAATAGCCACGGTGTGTGGCATGGGCAAACGCCTCGTACCCTGGTCGGTCCACCCATTAACAGCACCGATCCAGCCATATCGTCGGTGTCTAAAGACCTGCCCAATCTTGTAGAGCACGTTTTGGGTTCGCGCGTTGTTCCTGTGGAAAACCGGCGGTGGAACCTCATCAAACTCATCTACAAGACCTAAAACCTCATGAGGGTCTTCCCACCTACGGGGATTGTTCCTCATGAATCTCTCACGAAAGGGGCCAAAGCGATCATACAAAGGGAATATGTACTTCTCGACAAGCCAGGCATCTACGTGCCAGCTCTTTGCAAATCGGTTAAGGAAAGGCTCCAAAACCTCGTCCCATTCGAAGGAGTCGACTGGTGTAAGAAGAAGAGACGCCCAGAGTGCGGAGTAGAGGGAAGCCTCGATATTGGTTGGATCATTGCCGGTGATGAGTCTGGTAAGTTCGGGGTCAGCCTGCTCATGGGCGCCAATCACCCTGGCAGCAGTGGCTCTGATATTGCGCGCTGTCCGCATGGCAATGGCGACAGGGTTTACGGGAGACAAGAAGGTATCGGTGCTCGACTGCCAGCCAAAACGTGACAGCAAAGCCTGTAAATCAGCCAGAGGGATCTCCTCACTCGAGCCATAGGGATCTAAGTACATCCTCTCTGGAGGTGCATGGTCCTCTGCAACAGGGGCGCTGTCCAGAGTTTTTCCTTTCTCTGCAAGCACTATAGCATGTACATGAGTTGGAAATGCGCAGCATTGTGCTTCGACACCCAAGCGCTGAGCGAGGCAGCAAAAGATGGCGCTCGAGATGATAGGAATCGAGTCGTGATCTTCATGGCGCAGAGCTTGGCCGATGAGACAATTTCTGAGATTTCGATAACTTGTCTCAGGATTCCGCAAACCTGTGAGGTTATTCATTCGGAGCCATCGGTTTAATTCCAGTGCCTTTTGTCGCGTTGACATTTCACCAATGTCTGGTTGAGTCTCAAGAAACTCGGCTGCCAGATTATCAAGAATATCGCTAATCTTGACGCAGTGTTAATCGGGGGGACCCCTGGCCATACGAGGAGTACTTACATCGTCCAAATCGCCGGGCTGGTCGTGCAGAACGAATAAATCGAACGCCCCAAGAGCGCGCTCAAGGCTAAGGCTCTGTGGTAGGCCACTGTGAGTCGAGGTCACAAGTTGAATGTTGTACCACTCATCAATGGCGATAGATCTGTGGATACTATCCAGCAGGGACTGACTGTAATATCTAGAAGGTCTGGATAAGTATTCGAACGGGAGATTAGCGATGAGGCTGCTCACCGTCGAGCCAAGACATCTTCGGCATTCTCGTCTGCTTTGCACTGCTCGAGGAGAAAATCTTTGGCGTCATAACCAAGTTGGCAAACTTTTTCATATCGCTTTAGGCGGCCAACTTTGGTTACAAGGATCTCGCCCAAGAGGCGTTTGAGCTGTTCATTGCGGAACTTCCGTAAGATGAATAATTTCTTCCACGGCGTATCAGACGCCCTACCCTTTAAACGACGCCGCAGGTTGTGCTCGGGGTGCCAGAATCTAAAATTGCTTCGACAATGATATTTCCACAGAAGCGGTTCATTAGCCAGATGCCTTAGGCGATGTGAGACAAGTTGGAAATTAGAGAGGTTGTCTTCTGGGGGGATATAATAGAGCAAATGTTGAATTATCTCGTCTGGTACTTGGGAAAAGAACATGGCGGGCCTCTCGATGAGGCAGGCAGTCGATTATAGTAAGAATTGTGATGCGGTGTGGTGTGAGTGGTGAGTTCAGGTTGGAGGTTGGAGGTTGGTGGTGTACGGAGAAGGCAGTCACTGTAGGTATGAATGTGAGATCTTTTGCTGATCGGGCTGTCGCTGTGAATCCGTTGTTCCGCTGTTTCACTGGAGTTTGCCGATCAACCGTATTCAACATGTCACGCTTTCTCCCCTCTTAGTGCTCATCAACCTATCGCCTCATTCTTTCAACCGATGTTATCATCGTTGGGTAGGTCTGGGGTACCTATGTACGTTAGGGTGAAGAACATTAGCGGGGTTATGGCCGTAGTGAGCAATGCTGAGTCATTCGAACGATTGATTGGATATGATTGGATATCAACAACTGGCGGCAATTGGCTGCGATTTGTTTTGACTCTAGGCCGGAAATGGATACCAAAGTAAACAAAAACGCGCGTGGTAAGAGCGTCTGGGTCTTTCTCGCCCGACTTACAGCGGTAAGATAGCACGCTACAATTCGACGCTACCTACTACTACCTTACCTACACATCTTTACGACTTCTTAATCACGATTTCTTCTCTTATCACTAACGACAAACACACCCAGAGACGCCCTTCGCAAGACTTGATTGCTCTAAATTGCAGAGCGTTTTAAACTGTTTACATATCATGCATTGTGTCTCTAATACACGGCATTTCTAAACTTTAAACCACCCACGCAACGACCGCCATCATGCCCGACTTTGGCGGCGGCGCGCTCGACACCCCGCGAACAAACATTGGGGATGCGACCTACCTCGGACAGCCCGACTTTGCCGATATAACACAAGAAGCATCCTTTCAGTCACCTCCAAAAGAGGGCAATCTCCTACAACAACTCCGCAATGGTCGCTCTAACGGCATTAATCTTCGCACCCCGCGCCAGAGAGGGCCCTTGGCCGACCGCCGAAACCTTCCTCCCAGCGTTGGAGGTGCCGAATTCACACCCTTACTTAAATCAGCAACAAGAAATAGTGTGCGACGCTATGGCAAAGAAAATGGCACCGCGGTACCAAACACACCGGCACTAGACAAGATCGACGAAGGTGACCTGACTCCCGTCCCCCGTGGCGACACGTCCATCTACCTAGGGTCGCGTAATCAGTCTTATATGGAGAATACCATTCCCGAGGTCGATACCAGTAGCGCTGCCTCAACCCCGTTGGCTGTTCCCCGAAGGAGAGGCGGTGATAAGGGACCCCTCCAGGATGGTAATCAGCTTTCGCTAAGAGAGCAGGAGAATGTGATTGATAGGATCGAAAAGGAGAATTTTGGACTGAAGCTCAAGATTCATTTCCTCGAAGAGGCGCTCCGAAAGGCTGGGCCTGGCTTTAGCGAAGCTGCCCTCAAGGAGAACACCGAACTTAAGGTCGACAAAGTCACCATGCAAAGAGAACTTCACCGATACAAAAAGCACTTGACGACCGCTGAGAAGGACTTGGAGAGCTATCGGCAGCAAATGCTAGAAGTACAAGAAAAGGCTAAGCGGAAATACGCCAACCAGAGTAATCAGGCCGAAGTTGAGAAGCTGCAGCGCATATTAGAAGATCGCGAAGCAGATATCGAAGACCTCCAGCAACAGCTACAACAACAGAAAGGGAACAGTGACCAGGTCGAAAAGCTGCAGGATGACATCGGAGATCTCGAGGCTGACGTCCGGGAGAAGGATCAGCAACTCACGGAGCGTGAAGACGAGCTCGAGGACCTGAAGGAACAAATGGAAGCCCTCAGAGATGCTGTATCAGAGGCGGAAGAGAAAACCAAGGACGCTCAACGAAAAATGCTGGCATTGGAGGAGAAAGCCCAACACAACGATGAGCTGGACGATGCCAAAGACACCATCCAAGACCTCGAGCACAATATCCGCCGTCTCGAGGGGCAAGTTGAGGATGCGAAAGCCAAGATGGAGGACGCTGTAGCTGAGAAAGAGCGAGCCGAGCACGATCTCGAAGAGCTTCAAGATGATATGGCTAACAAGTCAGTGGTGACAAAAGGACTTTCTCGTCAGATCGAAGAGAAGGTTGCTCGGTTGCAAGAGGAACTGGATCAAGCTGGCCAAGACTATGCTACTCTGGAGAAGGAGCATCATAAGGTAACGCAGGAAAACAATTCCCTGCAGTCTACCGTCAAGGAGCTCAAGAAGAACCACGAAAGGTTCGATCGGGAACGAAATTCTCTATCAACCAGAATCGAGCAGCTTGAGGCCGACCTCCAAGCTCGAACTGACGAAAAGAACGTACTTCAAAGCCGGCACGATGCACTTGCAACGGAGTCCAGGTCCCTCCAGAAGGATGTCCAGAAGCTAGAAAAGGAAGTCCAAGATCTTGAGGATGGTCTAGCGGAAGAGAGAGAGCATGCGCTTGAAATTGAAAAGGATATCCGTGGTCAATACAAAGCGGAGATGGATCGCCTCAACGACGAAATTTCAGATCTTCAGGCAGAAATCCGCGAAAAAGACAATCTTTATGATAACGACAGCGAGAAATGGGAAACTGAGAAGCAAAATCTTGAATCAGAACGAAATCGCGCCGAAGAAAAGGCAGCAGGTTTGCAAAGAACCATCGATCGCCTCAGGGAAGCCGAAGGCACACTCTCGGATAAGGAGTCAAAGTTGCAAGCAGCTATTCAAAGCGAGAATGAACGACACAGGAGCGAAGAAGGAATCCTCTCACGACAGATTGAAGACCTTCAGGATGCCCTTGAAACTCGACAGACGTTATTAACAAATCTACGCAATGAACTTTCCACCGTTCGTGACGAGTTACGACAGACACAGATCGAGCACCAGACACAAGTCCGAAGAGTTGCTGCCTTGGAGGATGAGGTGGATGTTCTGCAAACAACACTGGATGAAGAACAAAACGCCGGACACTATGAAGCCGAGGCTGCTAAGCGAGAATGCGAAGATTTGAGAGAACAGCTCAAGTCTCTACGACAACGCACCAATTCATCCCAAGCAGCATCAACACAAGCCCTCAGCAAGGAGATTGACGATCTCAGGGAACAGCTTCGGGAGGCACGCAAAAGAGCGGATCTCCATGAAGGTGCCAGTCTCGAGGTGGAGGGCCTGAAAGAACAACTCAAGGCTTTCCGTCAACGAGCTGGCTCGTCCGATGCTGCTAGTCAAGAGATTGATGAACTCAAAGAGCAACTCCGAGCTTTGCGACAGCGTGCCAATGCATCAGAGGCTGCGAATATTGAGGTTGAGAATCTCAAGGAGCAGCTGAGATTGTTGCGCCAGAAGGCCGGTTCGTCAGAAGCCGCCCAGTTTGAGATTGATGACCTCAAGGAAGAGCTTAAGACATGGCGTCAACGAGCCGAGGCAGCCCAGGCCGCTATTGCTACTTCAGAGCAAGATGCTCAGCAGTCGACGGAATCGATGACACGATTGAAGTGGCAGCTTTCAGACGCAAACTCTCAGTTAGACAAGCTCTCCAAGGAGAAGCAGTCTCTTCAAGACCAAGTTGCCAAGATCACTGCTGAACTGCATTCTGTCAGCTCCTCCCTGGCTGAAGTCAAGGCAGAGCGGGATGAACTTGATGGGGAACTCCGCCGAACGAAATTCTACGACAATGAAACCCTTCGTGTTGATCAAGAGAGACTTGACCTCCGCACGGCCAAACTCAAACTTGATAATGAAGTACGACGCCTCAGGGATGAGAACAAGGCTCTCGTTGAGCAGCGTGATGCGATTGAAAAGACGCTGGAAGATGAAATCGAGAAAGCTGCCGAGGAGGAAGAACGTCTGGGGCAGGAGATTCTTCAGCTACAGGCCAAGCTACGACAATCGTCCTCAACAGACAGTCATGATATCGCTGCTGCTCGGCGCACGATTCGTGAGCTTGAGCGTCGGATCGAGGACTATGAAGCCCAGCTGAATACTCGTCAAATCCCTACCAACTTCGAGGGTAATAGCGAGCTATCTATGATCCGCAAGGACCTCACTACAGCTCGTCAAAAGGAGCTAGAGTTCCTACAGAAAGAATCTGCCCACCGTGATGTCGTCAAAGGTCTGAAGCGACAGATTGCCGACCTCGAGCGCCAAGTTCATGAGACTGAAGTCTCTCGCCTCATTGTGTCTCCGAAATCTTCCGCTAGCGATTCTGGTCGTAAGTCAGAGGTCACAGAGCTCAGAAGTCAGCTCTCCACAGCCCAAAAGTCAATACAGGATCTCAGATCCAAGAACCGTGATGCCGAGCGCAGAGCGATACAGTCGTCTCAGGATTTCCAGCGCCAATTGAACGATCTTGAGGATCAGAAGATAGTACTCGAGGAGGTTCTCGAGGAGGCAAGAGCTCAAGCCGAGGAGACAGCAGTACAGCATGAGCGTGCTCTTCGTCGCATGAAGCATCAACTAGATAAGACAGAGCGTGAACGCAACGCCTTGGCCACAGTACAGCCTGATCTTGGCAAACATGACCGCCAACTGAGGAAGAATAAGGCCGAGATGGAGAACCTGGAGCATGATGTTCTTCAGCAACAGGAACTCATCGAGAGCCTTGCCGCCTCCGAAGCTTCTCTTCGACGCAAGCTAGAGCGAGCACGCAGCGAACGGGCAGCATTTCGCATGAGCGCAGAGAAACTACAGAAAGATCTTGAGCGCATCAAGGCCACAGCAGTCGCCGCTAGAAACGGAGCTTCCGACCGGCGAAGCGCTGTTGACCGCAAGGCTCTGGACACCACCATCGAGGGAGCTGACCAGGCTCTCGAGACAGTGATCAGGGCTGCTGAGAGTGCCGACGAGCGTCACAGAAAGGAGTTGCGAGGCATGGTGATGCAGATGGAGTGGATGCAGGCCCGTTTCCAGCGTGAGGCCTCTCTTCGGGCTGATGCCGCGTACGCGAAGAAGTTCCTCCAGCTGCAACTCGATGTTGCCAATGCATGGTAAGTTTCTTTGTCTCGTGATTGACTCGATTTATACTGACAACCGCACAGCAATAAAGCTCAACTGCGTGAGCTTGAAGACATCCGCACAAATCTCCTTGGCAACAAGAAGGCTCTCTCTCTACCCAGCCACACGACAGCTGCCACCTCCAACACAAAACCTACTCTCAAGACCTTCCTTGTCATGGCGCGTTTCATCGCTCGTGCTCGCTTGTCAGCCAACAACTGGGCCAAGCAAGAAGTTGTGCGTCGCAAACTTGTTGTTGCAACTGAGGAGCAGCGCAAGGTGAAGCGATCAAGGCAACTAAAGGTTGTGAGAGCCGAAGCATAAGGAAACATAGCATATCTTTACACGGAGTCTGAATATATGTAAGCTGGCAGGACCATCCACAGAACGAACACAGCATTGCATGAGCGAGAGCGAGAGCGTATGGCTTACAGGACTTGTATGGCTGGTCTGTATCATTGTCAATTTGGTTATTAGCAGGGTTGTTACGGATACCTAAGTCGTGTTTCTACATCTGGTGGTTTTTGGCGTTGAGAAATAGGAATTTGACGATCGAAGCAGCAGTATGTTTGTTACATCACAAAGAGGCTAGGCGCTACGGGCATCAAATCAAGAGCATTTTGATTGACTACACTTCTTATCATCCGCTTTATGTTTGAGTTCTCCGACACAGTCAGTTATCAAGACGTCAAGGTTCAAGTACAACCCCTTTCAGACAGCCTCCCATTGCAATGCCATCCAATGGTACTATGATACTCGTTTTCAACAAAAAAAAATCAAAAAAAAGGGGGGGAACCTCCCCCTATTCCGGCCAGCTTCCAACTCTTGACGTTTCTTCTAACACAATTGCAGCAGAATCTTCAGTAGATTCGGGGATTTCCAACTCCAAGTTTGAGGCACGGCGGTCATGATTTATATACATTACATGACGAATAGTAGGTTTGTGTCTGTACTTGTTAGTATCTAACTATCGAGGTTGGAGATAGCTAGTTCGACTTACCAAGGGGGTGACTACACGACAGCTGAGGCTTCTGGGTATATCGTGTTGCGAGCTCGTCACGGATGCTGTTCAGAAGCTGAACGTAGCTCTGCTGAGGACTCTTCTTGAGCGCGGTGACGAAGGCCCAAGACATAGCACCGGTAGCTTGGGAGGCGATAGTTGCATCGGCACTATAGAAAACATATGTTAGCGAATTGCTTCAACCAAGCTGTGTCGTGTAGGGGTAAAGGCAAAATCTCCACCGATCCAACGCAGCTCGTCGCCCCAAATGCGCAAATACAGACTCTTTAAGAGACCATATCTGGCATCTGGAGCAGGCTCGGAAGATAGTTATTCAAGTTAGATACAACAAATTGTTAAAGCCAAAACGACTTGCGCCATGCTAACATGCCTAATTGAGGAACCTGTCCCAATAACAAAAATGAAGAAGTGAAAGCCAAACAATTAAGCTGGGATCATCTGGTAACAAGGGTAATACTGAGGGAATAGGGGTACCCACGAAGTTTGATCGTCTTTGCTGCCGGACCACATGATAACGTCGGCTGGAGAGGTCTTTGTCCTCAAGTTGCGCTCGCGAACCTCGTCGCCATTGGCAGCTTTCTTGATAAAGCCGAAAATATTGCTGGCCACGCCTCCAAGATCGCCCTGGCTGTATGAGGAGATAACACCAAGCAGACCTTGTCCTGCTTCCTTGGCCAGATTGGGCTCCTTGAGAATGCCTTGCGTGGAGTAAATGTAGGGCAGATCGAGGGCGGTACCAGAGTGACACGAATCGAAGATTGCTGTCAGGCGAACACCAGCTTGTAGGGGGCGAACCATGATGCGGTGCATCTCGTCGTCGGTGATATGGCCAGTCTGTCTGAAGTCAACCGGGTAAATAACTTCGTCGTAGCCATCGTCTTCGTCGCCATCAAGATCCTTTGTTTGTCCACCATGACCTGTGACAGTTAGTAAAGGTTTTGGAGCTTGGGGGTGCTCAGCGATCGAAAGCATCATTCGTACCTGAGTAATGAAAGAATAAAGAATCGTTAGGTCGAGCATCTTTTACTAGCCAATGCATAGCTCGAAGAATGTTTTGTTTGGTTGGCTGGCTCATGGGGTTCTGCTGATCATCGGTAAGGATCACCATATCCTCACGCTTATAGCCAAAGTGCTCGGAAAGATAAGCAGTCATGTTGCGAACATCGTTGATGCAGCCGCGGAGCTGACCGCGCTGATTGAAGTAGTTGATTCCAATGAGAAGAGCTTTTCTCCTGCCGGTGCAGTTCGAGTATCTGAAGTTGTAGCTATTGGGAGCGCCATGACCGAATTGCTGAGGTGCTGTAGGAGGAGGAGCGGGGCCGCCTGGTTAGAGTTAGCTGGTACTGTACAAGTCGGTCGAGGAGCGCATTGTCTATAACATACCACCAGGTCGCGAGCCGTAATTAGGTTGAGGAGGTCCTTGTTGGTAGTGGCCACCGTACTGCTGCTGCTGCTGCTGAGGAGGAGGAGGCGCTGAGTAGTACTGCTGTTGGGGAGGCTGTTGTTGGTAACCAAACGGCGGCTGAGGAGAAGGCTGGCCCTGCGGGTAGCCACCGCCGTATGAAGGTTGGGGTCTATAGAAGTGAAGATATTGTTAGTTATGAAGTCCATGATGACGAATAGTTCGTCAGGCAATAGCATAAGCGATCGACGGGCGCATGGGAAATGCGGGGGACGCGTATCAAATGATGTTCGTGTTTTGGGGGGGGAGTCGTACGGGTAATAATTGCCCTGAGGCTGCTGATGGTATTGGGGTTGCGGTGGGCCGTAGCGGCCAGAATTGTAACCCGGATATCCCGACATGACGGGGCGGTTTCGGTGTTGTTTGGGGTTGAAGTGGTTAGGTAGAGCAGCGGCTCAGTATATCGGTCGTATCTGGACTTTGCTGATGATGTTGGAGAGAAGATGTCGAGTCGGTCGAGAGAAATGCAGGTAAGAAAAGATGAAGAAGAAAGCAAGCCTGGCTGGGCTGGGCCTGGGAAACTCGGGCTCGGCGCCAAGACAGATCAGACAGGATAGCGCATGTAAAAAATGTACCTAGTTCTGGGGCGAAGCTGGGCGCGATGACGATGTACTTTAGTAAAAGCGCGTGGGACGGTCAAGTGCTCGAGAGTATGGGCCAATGCTGCTGATTGATGCTGTGCTGATGAATGCTGATGCTGATGGGATGCTCACGCGGGGCAAAAAAAGAGGCGAGAAGAAGGCGTTCGTTCTTTACGCTCGTTCGCTCGGGTACTCGACTTTGATTGATTGATTGATCTAAGGGTTCTTTGAAGGCCGGGGGTCGGGATTGGATGGTTCTTCGATGGGATTGGTTCCAGAGCTGGTAGCTGTGCACGGGGCGTTTGGTCTATGGAAGCTGAAGGCGGGGGAAGCACCTTCAGAGAGTACCTAAAGGAAGAGAAGAGCTGAGGAGAAGAGAAGATGTCGATATGTTCTTGTCTGATGTTGGATGGCGGGAGACGAGATGATATAAACCAGTGAGTCAGGCGCTTAGGAAGAAGAAAGGGAATAAAAATCGTAGATGAGAGCGACAAGAAAAGCAATGAGAGAGGTTCAAGGTCAAGGTCAAGGTCTCGCAAGCCTTGAGGTGTCGAGGACAGGGGGGGGTGTGTGTAGGGCGTAGAGAGAAGATGGGTGATTGATTAGGTATACAGCGGCCGACCAGGGCAATTTGATGGTTGATTCTGTGGTTGATGTTTTAGACAATCGCGGCAGTTGCGCCTATGATGGGTATTTCGCCTCTGAGTCTAAGACGATTGATCGATTAATGGTCGTTGCTGAGAAATGCCGTGTTTAAGGGACCCAGCTCGACTGGAACTTTCTGGGGCTATCGTAGGTGCCCGTGATGTGGGGGGAATAGGTACCAGGACCCTTATAGTGCAACCAGTGCTGTTGGCGTCTTGAATGAGGTGGCTAGAGGGGATTGAACCTGAAGCTGACTGGGGAGAAGCAATAACAGTTGAGGGGATATAGCATCTTCTTAAATCGTATATCCAAGCTCTGAGAATAGATTCAACTAGCTTTAGTGTAACTCGACTATGTCTATTTGTCTTTGAAGCTATTGCTTGCTCTCATGTCCTGTGATGCAACTCTTGTTGTCTTGACAGCTCGGTAATGGAGGCTCAGCGCCAGAAGAGGCCCAAAGGGGAAACATGGCCGACAATGGAAATCGCTGGTGTTAGCTCAACGACCACTACGGAGATGTTCGACTGCGCTACAGCACGAGATGCGTCCGACTTGGCAATATTTCACATCACACCGTCTCTATTTGGGAAATACTCCTTACACTGCCTTTACCATTCTCTATCTGTTCTCTTCAGGCTGCCTATCTTGGAACTATCGCTCTGTTCGTCCACCGTCATTGATAGTAGTTATTCTAATTGTACCCATCCAAAGACTCTTTTCTTTGATCAAATTTAGGCTGTGCTTCTGCAGGGATCTCATACTTACACTACAGTGCTAACTGCCTAGTCTCCGACCCGACTGACTGGGCCCCAGCTTCAATTTGCCGAGTGTCTGGGCTCTGGCCTTGTCATGCCCTGTTTGTCGTCTCATCGGACCTCAACCAAGTCTCTCGTTACGTGTCGTGGTGTTTCTTGGCCCATGTAATAATTCATGACTGACTTCTCAGGGAGCAAGAAAACATGAGACTCGAGAAGAGGATGCCAAAATAAACTCAGTAGAGACTCCCCTAAGCATAGGCTAAATTGCCTAAGTCTTTTTTATCACTTGGGATAAAGGTCCTAAGTTTTCGTGCCTCTCCCTGTGACTATCTTACCTTCCGCGTTGCTTGATAGTTATGAGATACCAGCCATTGTGATTTACAATGTTGCGGCTCTTTTTCCTTTGTCGGTTCGCCAGATTCATATGATATTTTGTCTGTTGGTGGCATAGGACTCTTCACGGTCGAGACCTGCGCCATGTGTGAAATACCCTTCGATCACTGAACGTAGAGACCATCTGCGACATATCTGCGCTATCGTGGCTTTGAGTCTCCATCAAAGCCAAGCGTTTTCGCTGAGACGTCTCAAATGTCACATCGGGGAACCACAGACGGGTATGTGATATCGGACAAAACACCATATTCATAACGAGTCTCAAAAACGTGGTCAAGCTTAGGGTAGGACGTGTGCCTAACAATGATCGACGCCCCCCATGCTCACCTGTCAATCACCCTAAGATTGAGTTCCTAGGCGCGCTGAATCTGTAACTTTGCACGTTAGCCAATTGATGTCTCGAGATGCCAAAGGCTTCAAACGTCATAAAGACCGGACTCTGGCATTCGGCCCCTGTCAGGCTGAGGCGGCGTTCCGCACCCGCTTCCCGAGGCCGGTGCAACGGCGATCACCGATGCAGGCCCGGAGCAGGGGGTTCTTAACGTCAAGTGAGCAACTGCATCAATAGACTGAACCACTTTACTTATAAGCACTTTACTATGTATTTCCAAGAGACTACGGAGTATACAGACGCTCAAAAAAAAAGTAACACCCAAGAGATAATGGTATTCATCAGCCATGTCCGAAGCCATCATAACTTCCACCAACCACTAGCCGAACGATACAAGACAGGGCATAGGTACTGTACAAACAGCCAATAGGGGCTTTCCCAATCGTCCAAGCAAGGGAACGACAACAAATTCACGATCATGCACCTTTGGGTAAAAAGACAGAAGAAGAAAAAATGGCTGAAATTACCCGATAGCCCCCCCGTCTACGGCACGAAGATCATCCCGTAACGGTTTAGCAGACGGACATACCGAGAGCTGAACCAGGGCTGAGTGGGCCAATGACGGACGTTGCTGCTCCGCCACCTGGAGCTGAGCGGGGAATTGGCTTGAGGAGCTCGGGCCACTTGGATGAACGGTTTTTAGGGTCTTGTTCAGTTGCATTCTCGTGGCTGTGACAAGGGCCTCAGCTTACCTTAGGTTATCACGGAGGACAGGATATGGACCGTTAGGTTACCATTAGGCTAGGCCTGATTTGATGACGGTACATATCTCTTGCGCTCTCGGCGTGTCAATCAAATTGTCGGTACAGCACTCCGATTACTGCAGCAAAGCACATGTACCATGACATAGTTTCTCGGAGTCTCCTAAGAACTCTACACACTCATGCCACATACTCAACCGACACACCCTTCTCTTTTCCGTATCATGTCCGGCAGGCTCAAACTAAAAGCCTCAGAGCCCCAAAAGCCCCAAAAGCCCAAGTTACAAGCCTCCCGAAGTTGAAAACCAAACGAGAAACGTACTCCGTCACTAGGCTCGACTATGCCACGCGGGTCTCCGTCCTAAATAAGATAGCTTCAGCCTTTCCATGCAGCCACAAACACCGACACCAACACATATCCACATTCGCTTGATATCTAAGACAACATAGGGTGATTTCGTTAATTAGCCTGCTAGCTCACCCGTTGATACGGAACGCTACAGGAAGCTATACTCCGCGTCTCCCTCAGCTTCGATCTGTATCGTGGCATGCTCGACATGTCTCAAGTTCTCTGATCCCTCTCTACCCCGCAGAAACACTATGCAATGCCCTCTCATGCCAGCTTCAAGAGACCCGAAGGCAATGTCAATACCCATGCCTTGCACGAGGTTACCCAAGCACCCCGTTTTCATGTTCCCTGAATCATTTTCCTAGACCCGAGCATATGGTTCATGGAATTTGTGTGTAGCATCGTGAGTGAGTGTGTACCAGCATCGTGAGACTTCTAGTTCAGCCTCCATTGCTCGAATTCCTAATGGCGTGACGACGATTACAAGGCATAGCCAGAGTTACCTATCAGGTAATTCCATGCAGCATCACCTGCAGGTCATAAAAGTCCCAGTCTCAGCTGCCGCCTCATTGTAACCCTCCTCCTCAAGGGTATCTGATCGATAGGAAAAACCAAGCTAATCGGAACCGGAGACAGGAATGTGACCCTGGTTAATGCATGTTATGTATGGATACCCTATGTATGCGTGTGATCAACCAACCAGGCAACTATGCCGTCTTAGTCTTTCCTGAACCTTGCGCTGACTTCTCATGCTGAGATCCAATATACTAATGCAAGCAAGAATGAGGTTTCCCCAAACCCATGGCCCACCTCAAAATAAGCTTAGGCATTGGTCATAGCAACGTCCCCATCAGACACAACATCTTTTCTCATCTGGTAAGCCATCATCGCCCACACTAGTTTCATAGCTGCTAGTCGTTGTATGGTATCAAATAAATCGTACCAGGGGCTCCTCCAAGCCTCAACCTTACCCCAACTTCGCCTGGATGCATCTGGCTCCCGTGCCCCTTCCAGAGCATCAAGTAGCCGATTGGGTACTCTGACACGGATGACCGAGATATGGTGAAAGAGCGAGCTCACTACAAAGATATCATCGTAGTCGGCCCCCTTACGCCTCCCAATGGCTTCGTATTGAGCCTTCTTGTCCCAAGTCGATGATGGAGGCCGAATCATGCGATAGTTGTCGTAGATACTCATGTTTTTGCGAGGTTTCTTAGCAATTGGCATGGGAAGACCGTTATCGTCACTGGGTTTCGCGTCCTTGTCGCCTTGTACCAGGTCCTTTTCGACCTCGCGTCCTATGGGCCCTCCAGGACCGCCTCCCCAGCGCTTCTTGGTCGTCCACCATTCTCCCTCCCCAAATCGCTTCTCAGTCTTTCCTTCACGTGCGCGATGCTGCGCTGTAATTAGAGCTGCTACGATCTCTCGAGCGAGGTCGAGTGACTGTGCAGTTTCAGGATCAGGCTGGGTGAAGTCAGTTGTACCTCTGGCACTGACAGCGGCGACAGGCCCGTGGACCACACCTGCACGAGCGGCTTCACGGGTTGTGGGACTTTGAAATATGAAAAGGCAGCCTGAGGGGCAAAAAGATTTGCGAGAACCAGATCCTTGGGGTGAACTGAAGTGAAGTCGTGGTTCGGTTCGAGAAGGCGAGACGTTGCACCCAAAGTCATAAGCAACAAGTTTGATGAATGATGTCATCAGGTTATTGCGATATTCTAGTGGCATAGACGATCCAGCGCTGGTTCTGAAGAAGTTTGCGCTCTCATCTGGCTTGGGACTCGCAGGTTTTGCGTCCCCCGAGTTTGCGGCATCACCAGATGAAGTAACTTCTGGAGAAGCCTCAGGGGAAGGAGGAAGCGGTAATGGCTGAGTTGGGTCATCCCAAAAAGAGGTAAAGGCTTCAAGGCAACGGAAAAACTCATAGGCATTCCCTAAACGAGCCTGTGTCTTTCCTTTGGGGGCTGGAAGCCTTCTGACTGTCCGAAAGGCGTCTTCATTGGCATTCGACAATTCCTTCTTGCGTTCCAGGTATACATGGCAGCCTGGAGAGAGGTTGCCGTTTCTTAAGAGGTGACGGGTGGACTGATTCTTCTCTTGGGCTTCGTCTGACGACAGTTTGTCCCAACTATCGAAATCCGGGATGAATGAAGGGTCAGGAATCAGGTCTGTGGACTTGACATCGAGGTTCAGATTAAGACCAATGGCAGAGAAACCCGAAGGACCGAGAGCGGCAGTTGATCTTCCAGTATTACGGAGAAGAGTAGATAGCTCAGACGATTCATCGATGGTATCGTCGTCCTGAGCAAAAGGTTGAAAGCGAGGAAGGGCTACTGGCGTAGGAGGCGGTACGTCCTTAGGATCAACCTTGCTCTTGGCCGGAATGCCGGCTGAAGAAGACAAAGTTTAGCCAGGGTCTATCAAGGTGGAGAGGCAGGTCGCAAGGTGACAGAATTGTGGGGGAGGGGGAGACGACATAGACAGGGAATCGAAGTGAGGGGGTTAATGAGGTGTTTTGTGAGGCTCAGATGTTCATGAGGATCACAATGGGTAGGGAGGATGAGGTTCAAGTGTGATGGGAGGCGGACGGAGAGAAGACTAGCTTACCGAAGGAGGTGAAGTTTCCAAACATGGCAGCTGAAGCGCTTGTAGTGGCGCAACTAACAATGTAAGGTACCGCGAGATAGAATGCTTAGGCTATGGATGAAAGCTAGCTATGCTATGGGGTGCTATGCTAAAGAGAAGACGACGTCAGCTTTAGTCCGGCAAGGTGTGACATAGCACAGAGCACATACGGTAGCTAGATGTTGATTGGATACGCAGAGGTGAGTGAGGGTCTCAAGACAGCCTGGCTGTCGATGAGGAAAGCTGACGGAGACGATGAACTCTGACGGGGGATAACTATAAACGATAAGACTTTTCAAGAGAGATCCAAAAGCGATACGCTAGGTAGGTAGCCAACAGCTATGAAATGGGCAGCGTTAACGGAGACTCGGCCAGACAATAAAATTGAGCCTCTGGCGTGGAAAAGACAAAGTGCGTTGAAAGATGAAGCCTCAAAAGTTTCGGTGACTGAGGTTGAGTCGAGCGAGGTGTTGGTCAGTGCCAAGATCGGCTCGGTCCACGCGGGAGCAGCCGTGGGGTTATTTCAATGCCTAACAAGAGAGCCAACCACAGGCTCTACCTTCTGAGGGACTAATTATCTCCTGCTGAAGCGACATGAGAAGAGGACATCAGTTGTCTTGTTTAGGTAGGTAGGAGGTCATGTCGATGTTCTTGATCCATGATAGGAGTGAGTTTGTGGTGCCTGGTCCGAAGCCACCACCGCCTTTACCCGGCAAATGGACCCCTATTTCCGCGATTGGTCAGCTGTCGACTGTCTTCAATGCATCACCATGTGAATTCATGCTTCATGCAAGACCGGCCAGTTCTCATTGGTAATAGATGTTTGAGAGACACGACGAGAGCGAGTGAGCTTCTAAGAAGTTGCTTCATGTCACTTCCTAATCTTGTCAGAGAATGCCAATGGAAGTGCTGGAATTGTGCTGGTGCTACAAACCTAACATGGATGCTTTATTTATAACAAGACCTGATGAAATAATGGAAAGATGCCGATGTGAGATATCTCACGCCCCCGGTTTCCCCCTTTGCCAAGAAGAAGCCAAGAGAAAAGCCACCGTTTATAAACAGCATTAAACTTCTTTACCTACTTAGGTAGGTATTCAATATTCACCAAAGCCAGTTCAGAAACCATAGCAAAGAATGATGAACTCCTTATAAACCGACATACCCTAGACCACAACATGTGATTTACTGAGTTCACTCGTTCAACACGTTCTCTAATCTGAGTTCAAAGTTCTCTCCGGGTGGTGACTACAGAAATTTGTTTATTATGCTGGGGATGGGGGTCTGAGTGCCTGGCATATAATTCATTCTAGATGATGCAACTGATGTGTAACGCGAGCCCTTCCACACTGGCAAATTTGATCCAGAACTAAGCGATCATGAAAGAAGATCTCGGGGTTTACTAATATATGGATATGATGATGCCTCGTATTATATCTAGCCTAAAGGATAGACACAAAATACATTATGCTAGGTAGGAATAGTTTTGCCACTCACTTAATATTTATCTTCAAGTTGGGTCTCAGCAAAGCTACTTACATGGGCGGTTGAGAAAGGAATCTGTATGCCATTTCTGGGAACTTGTAAATCAGAGATTGTGATGTTATCAGGTATACATGTTCAATGGTGAAAAGAGTATAGGAAGTTCGTCTTCCAACTTTGAACGCAGCTGAATAATGTTCTCATCCCAAATGATTACATGGAGATTTAACTATATTGTTTAAACGTAGCATTGGTTAAGTCTAATCATAAGCTCAACCCTGGTGTTTCACGATGTTCTTAAATCAGCATCTAATCTCGCAAACGAAGTATGTGGGAATTACATGGAACTCTTTAGGATGTGTTCATACTCAAACTCTCATTGTAGTCTCATTCGTCTCAACAACTTACCCGACAACCTGGAAAGCTCCTAACAGACTGGTAAAACTCACAATTCTTTCTCAAGACCATTGGATCCCTGTATTGAAGGATATCCATGTTTAAGGTTACGGTATCAAAAGCTTTAGCGTCTTCGCACGCCATCAACTTTATTCCGTCCCATGCTGGTTACTCAGCGGAACTCAACATTACGGACAGAGGTTCTATTTCGGTAATCGAAAGGCGTCGCTAACAGAGGCACAGACAGATTTAGGTATGTACGAGAAACGGTGGCAGTCCGAGTCAGGCTCGAGGCGAAGAAAGCCAGGAATGTGGGCGACTGTGGCCCGGAACATGGGTCAAGGAGCGGTAAGTCAAGGGATGCCTGAGCGGATGAACTGATCCAAGCAAGGATCTTGGGAGAGGGAGGTTTGAAGTACAACATAGTATTCAACGTAGATGGCACATGGGATTGATAGTGCATAAAGAAGGATTGAACCAGCTGTTTTCTGCTTACCAGCCTAATCTATCTGGCGATCTAACCCTGTTATGTTTCCCAACGCTGAGCTGTTGGGCTGATTTGTTTGGTTTCCTGTGTGTGTGATGGTGTCGAGGAGCTGTTTGTGTGTGATAGCTCTGTTAACTATGACTTTGGAACTAGTGCCGGCATCATCCCAAAGGAGACACCTTTCAGGTACATTATGCAGGTACTATGCACGTTCATTGATTAGCTGCTAGCCCAATAATTCTCAGGAGGATGAAATTTCCAAGTCTGTCTCTCATTTTGTTCTACGGAGTAAAGCGAGCTTTGTTTCGTGGGATATTTTGCCGTGCCTTGTCTTCCACGTTCTAGCAGTGGGGTCTTTGGCTAACTTTAGGCGTGATGTACCGGGCTCGGCGCGTTTGCTGGCGGGAAGGGCCACAACGGGCAGGGCCATAGGGAGAAACGGTGGTGGATGTTCAGGTGTCTCAGGTGGCCAGGTACAGGTATTAGTAGCGCTCGGGCACTAACCAGAATAACTTATACTTACTGCTCCTGCCAAGATGATTGACCAGGCCAGCCTCGGGCTGGAATCTGGATCAATCCCCACCTGAAATTCATCTTGCTGAGGCTCACTCACCTAAATTTGCTTCGGGACTTCTTTTTCCATCAACAGCATTCTGTATTATACGCGGACTATGCATCAACACCATCGCGATTCGATGCCGCCCATGTTGCCGAGACTTTTTTTTCATTTTTCGTTTTTCATTTTTTAATTACGGCGTTAAAGCGATCAAGAAACAGAAACAAAAAGAAGCCAAAAAAATAAACGGAATGATGTCGCATGTGGGTGACATCCATCCTTCTAATTATTCCGACCAGCTTCCACTCTACCTGGAGCTTGGATGTCATACCGACGGGGAAACACCTGCCTGGAACCTCGTGACAAACGCAAATGCAAACATCACACAAGTCCACGCAAGCCAAGAGAGCCAAGGCGTCCCAGAAGCCTGGGATATCAACCTTGTTTATGTTGCTCCCATCGGATCTTTTGTTTGCTCCTCGGATCCAATACTAGCTAGCTAGGACGGTAGGACCTGACTAGTCAGGTAGGTAGTGAAGCCCAGACAACGTGGGGAGGCTGTCGTGCTTCAGATCTGTCGCAGGACAGGGTATTGCTCCTAGCTACGACGAACCCATGTCTACCGTGGTCCGCACTTGGACTGATAATGTCAGTTGTATCTGGAAACAGCTAAAACGCTAGTAAAAGGTAAAGGGAGTTCATGGGATGTCAGCTCGGTACCTTGATGTTAGGTTGACCACCCTCCCACTCGGGGCAGTCATATTGTCGTTTCATTCTCTCTCACACTTTCTGTCTTGCCTTCCTTTCCTTCTCTGTTTCTGTTTCTCTTGGTGTCTTTCCTTGTTTTGCGCCCTCTACATTCTCTTGTACCATCATTCACTCATTCTCGTTTCTCATCACGGTAGTTGGCCGTGATATCTACATTCTCTTACCTTCATCACATTCGCAAGGTGACTGGGTCATCCATCTACATGCATATTGCCAAAAAGTAGATGGCCACAGGGGCCCTATGTTAAGCTTTTGCTCATTTATCAGAATTTTTACCTCTGTTCACGGTTGGGCCAGGCTCCAACTCCAGCTCTCACTAACGGCGACTGGCATCGCGAACGTTTCTGGTTGAGGATGTTAGCCCTTCGAACACGGGCTTTGTTCAGTTTTTTATTTGGAAGACAGTATGCCGGCATACCACGAGACGATACCAACAATACACACTTGCTCGAAGAACGAGCACCCGTGGTGATCACTCAGACGAAGATGGAGTCTCGCTATGTGGTCATCCCCGAGCCTACCACCATAGTGGTTACATATCATGTCCCAGCCAACATTACAGAGAACACTGACAGTGTTGAATTACCGCCGGCTTCAACTGCGCCCGTTGCAGACCTGACACCTGTTCCCGCAGCGGATCCTGCTGTAGATACCCCAGTGTTTGCATCATTGATTGTACCTACAACGCAAGAGGCCCAGCCCGTTCCAACAACTGTGCCTGCAGCAGGACGAGAGGCAACGCCTGAAACTAGTGACGCAAATCTGAACGAGAAGACGACAGTCCCCATCGAACCCATTGCTCAGCCAACTTCTCAACCACCCCCGCAGGAAACGCCCCAAGAACCCCCAGCGGTTAGTGGTCCTGACCCGGTGACGGCACCTGTTCAGCAAACCACTGGAGAGCTGCCTAAGGGAACACCAGAAGATGCTCGATTGATAGATGGACCGGATCCAGTGACAACACCTGTCCAGACAACGACGCCACCGGCACCTCAGGAGACACCACAGGATGCCCGATTAATCGATGGACCAGACCCTGTAACGGCGCCTGTTCAGGCGCCTAAGGATACTCCAGAAAATGCTCGACTCATAATCGAGACTGAGTCCTCATCGTCCTTGTCCTTGTCCTCGTCTTCGACATCTACTTCGGAGTTTCTCCTTTTTGATACTGCATCCTTCACCTTCACTGGCCCTCCGTCTCGGTCAACGACCCTCCAAACCCGATCTGGAACCAGAACTGCTTCTTCCGCTACTGAGACTACTGAAGCATCTGATAGTTTCGTTTTCGATGATGGTGAGACGGGCGCTGACGGGGCTGCGCCGGCACTTAGTACAGCGACTCTAGCCGACGGAGGGCTTACGACTATTGGCCTCGGTGCCACTGCTGGAAGCGATCATGCCTCGAAGACCGAAAGTCCTGATTCAGCTGTCAAAAAGGACTCCGACAATGCAGGCCCAACTCCAGTCGTTGTAGGCAGTATTGTCGGTTCCATCGTGGGATTGTCTTTCCTCGCGCTTGTCATCTTTTGGCTCATCAGGAGACGGAGACAGCAGCGTCGAAGGAGCACTCTTCTCACCCCGCTCGATTTTCCTCAAGGCGGATCAGGTAAGGAGAAGTACGAAATCGACAATCATTCGCTCGGTCCAACGCCTCGCTCTGTCAAAGTCGCTGCTGCTATGAGCGCCAATGCTAAGAAGATTGGTCAGCGTTTCCGACAGTCCATGAGCTCTTCTCATGTCGACATGAGCCGAGGAAACTCTCAGTTCGGCGCTGAAAGTCACAGCGCGTCTACAAACCGCGCCCCTAGCCGAGGGAGCGCAGCTCCTGGACAACAACAGGGATGGTGGTCACGACTTATTGAAGAATCAAGCGTCGTGGACCTCGCAGCAGCCCCACCTGTGCCGGACGATGGTTATGATGGAAGGCGAACTCCTAGCCCTAACCCGTTCTCTGATAACAACACCATTCCTGCTGCGTCTCGTGGGGACTCACATGGTCGCGGTAGCGTCTTGCCTCACGGTTCTCTTGTGCCACCCCCACTTGCCCCTGCTCGGCCTCATTCTTTGGATAACCCGTTTGCCGACGAGGGTTCCAGCCTGTCTCCTGACCATATGCAACCGCCACCGATGGCCTATATAGAGCCAGTCGATCAGAGGCAAGGCCCGACCATGTCACGCAACCTTACACCTCAATCAACAGGTGACGGCGTGAGGCTTAGGCCACAGGAAGTTTGGCGCGGCAACGTTCACTCGAACCCCTTCGACTTGGAGCTCGATGGCCGACACATGTCTAGCATGGGGCACATTCAAAATATGCCACGCTATACTGCCGCCAGCTCCTTCTATAGCACGAACCGCCAGACTGTCAGGCACTCTCGGGCAGAGAGTTACACTTCACGATATACCAGTGGAGTGAGCGATGTTAGCGAGTGGCCTCCTGTGCCCCCTCAACCTCGTGTACCCAGTATCTATGGCCGATACGATGGATCTGAATATCCCCCCTCACCCCGACACTCCCGAAGTGAGAGCGACGGCAATATCCTGAGGCGACAAACCGGCCAGGCGATGTGAACCCTCATGGCAGGGACACGGAAATTCACTTCGTTCCTCTCGGCGGAGGACCAACATAGTGGTTCTCCTGGGATACTCATTGGCTCGCTGTAAGACTTGGGGGGGAGTTTAAAATAGAAGATGGATAGATGGTGTTGATGTTTGATGTCAGCGTTTATGCTTATGATACCACAGAACTAGGCTTTTCTCCTTCTTTTTCTTTAGAAGAACGCACGCTGCGTGAGATGTCGCTAGAGTCAAAATCAGAAAAGCTTGCTATGCTCCGCCGAGACTTTAGGTTTATACCACTATTAATACAATGTGCTGTTCGTGTCATTGTATCTCTGGACGTGAATGTGAAAGACGCTCATGATTGACACTTCGTGATGAGATTACAGGCGTAGTGGTGTTCAAATGTGTGTGGATGTTAGTAATGCATCAAATAGGTGGTGCTTCCACACTCTGGCAGGTTTTGGCAGCCATTATTGAGCCTCTTAATCGAGTACATGTCTCGAAAGTAGTGTTGAACCCCTCAACAACCCACATGATGCAGTCCATCCAACCAAATAACACGCTTTATCCATCCCTCGGGGGTTCATGACATCAGACTCAAAACTTACACTTGTAGCATTTCGTCTAGTGATTGGCCCTAGATGGTCAAAAATGGGGTCTCGGAAGCGCGAAACAGACACGATATGGCTACGCGCCAGCTCTTTCGCGCGTAAATTGCCCGTCGCACGCGCGCTTGTACACGGTTTTTATGTGATGACCTACCCTTCCTTGTGGGGAGGAGAAGGGGTTTTCCCTCACTCGTTTTCGTCCCACATACAGGCATTTACAGTCGTATGATCGACTCAGTAAAAATGTAAATTTTTGAACTCGAAATAGTTAGATAGGTACTAGTAGTAAAATAAGATGATAGTCACATTGTCCATAAGCCGTTCCATCAATCCTTCCAGGCTGTGCCCCCTTTTCTCCTGAACCGGCCCATAATGTAATCTGTTTTAACAATTCTTGAACTCAAACAAGATAAAAGAAATCAGCCGCTGGGTAAAAGAAAAACTGCCCTCCTGGTCTCGCTTGGTACGAGACGTGGTCTTCGATAACCTCCCTTGAAAGACCTTCTTTCATGCCATTGCCGTTTATTCTATAACGCCGTCGCAAATAATGGGAAACCCAGACACGTACAGTGTTACTGTACGCCACGGATAATCGAGGCCAATTCCAAATAGTGAAACAAAAAAAGTGCATGCGTGAGTGTCACAACAAGTGCTATCATGGTATCATGCCCACAAAGAACTCGGATCATATTCACACCGGTTCCCCAACCCTTCATTCAGACGCTTAGTCGAACGTGAGTCGCCTTTGAGTACCGCTCACGGGTGTCCTAGTTGCCGTGATTGAGATTGGTGTCTTAAAGGGCTTTTGTGCTGGGCTGGGTGTGATATTGACAAATTCGGCAAAGTCGAAAGCTTGACTGGGGGTGGTTGGGAACAGGTTACCCCCACCAGGCGTCATCATCATTGAAGAAGGTAGATCCATCTGCTTGTTCTTCTGGGGAGGGGTTGATGGGGGCTCCATTCGTGTTCGAGTTGAAGTTCTGACAGCTGGTGATGGCGAAGCAGCGAGATAGAGAAGTAAATCTGCTCCCTCCTCACCAGTTTTGCCATTGGTCCCTGCACCGTTCTCGCCCTTGTTCCGCTTGCTAACAGACCTGGTGCGCATAGGCGGTGTGCGTGGAGGAGACGAGCGGATATTGGTAGGGTTGAATGAGTGGATGGGCAAAAGATCTTCATCGTCATCGGAAGGTGCAGCAAAATTGGGTGATGTGAGCTCACGACTCATCAGACGCTGCTGGAAAAAGGAGACATCGGGTCCACCTGAGGTAGTAAAGTGTTGTTGCCGCCTGGGCTTGAGGGGAGAAGATCGTGTTAGTTGATGCGAGTTCTTCCATACACCATTACTGCCAAAGGACTTGTGTGCCGTAGGGGAAAGTCGGAAACGTTTGCTAGGACTTGATGATACATCGTGAAAGGAGGCGAGGTATGTGCGCTTGCGGTGTCCCGTGCTGCCGTTGCTGGAGCCTACCGCATCGGAGAACAGGGGCGCTTTGAGGGGAGAGCTCATGAGGGCTCGGGACGGATATGGGAGATCGGATGCGCTTGATGATGAGTCGGAGAGGACATCTGTAGGTTCGGTCAGACGTTTCCTTCGCATCTCCTCTTCGACTTTCGGCTCGATGGAGTCGAGTGTGAGGTCTTCCCAGCCATGCTTGGTTTTGAATTTTGCGAGAGCGAGGCGGTTTTGCAAACGTCGTGCAATCTTAAAGAGTGGAAATGTCAGTTAATGCTTGCCTCATCAGGATTTAAAAAGAACAGATTGAATTTTTGATAGTAAAAAGTCAATGGATCAAGTTACTCACCTTGCTCACTTCTGCACGCTTGAGTACACTGTCGACGACATCTTCTGGGTGCTTCTTCCACGGCGAAGACATGATGCTTCTACACTCGCACTTGTGCTCTACTCTGCTCTGCTGCTAGGGGCAACCGCGGTGAAATTTGAATTAACAAGTCGAATCGATCGATGTGTTGTGTAAAGTGGGAAATAATATTGGCGGATCTTTGATGAAAGTGTGTGCGTCGAATGGCAAGAAATCGAGTCGTAATGGTCAAGGAGTGAATTGTGGTGAGTGGTGGTTGAAGTGGCTTGGGTGCGTGAATGAAGAATCCAAAGTTAAGTTGGAGAGAACAGAGCAAGCAAACGCAATCTCGAGGGACCGTTACAGTTGAGTACTGTACCTTGCGAGCTGGAGCCTACTAACCTGGTCTTAGTGGCACGCACTAACACTGCAGTTGCCCGTCATCAGGTACTGGGTACTTTGGTCTTGAAATGGTGTAAGCAGACATGCCCTGTGAGGGGCTCGTGCCACTACGGCCGGGTAACGACTTACAGGAGAGGAGAAGCTGAACTGAGCTGGAAACTTTTGTTTGGCTTCTTTGTTTGTAGACTCGAGGTCCTGGAGCTATCTTTGTTGGGCCAAGGTATTGTGATAATATTGATGGTTCTTGTTCTTTACGATTGTATCTGCACTTGACGTTCATTCGACGAATCACTGAAAGAGAGAGACTGCCAACTTGCACCATTGTCTGATAAGATCAATCAACATGAGATCCAAGACGTCAAGGAACTCTTTTCAGTAGCCGGTCGCTGGGGTCACCCAGTAAATTTGGTCACATTCCTCTGGAAACGAAACCCGAGTTTGCTCGCTAGGCTTGATCTGCCCTGGAAGTTTTAATTAGACTTGTACCCGGTACTTGAGTACTTTAGGAAAAGGTATTTATGCATGCACTTTGCACACGAATCTCAGCCAATCATATGCTTCAAATTGACCCCTTCTCACTCGATCTGACGCTGCTGGGCCAGCAAATGGACCCATTTGGCGTTTCCCAGCTCTCTCTGTCAGAGGCTTCAGCCAGCCTCAGGTTTACGGTAGTTTATGGTAAGGATGTGAGAAAGGCTATAAACTCGGTAATTCCTTTTGATAGGCTTTTCATGACAAGCGAAATGCAAACCCCTTAAACAGATCAGGCCAACACAGGCTATGGTCTCTCTACATCTGTCAAGTCAGGTTACTTAGGCATACTGGCGTCAGTCTTTGTCCAGACTGGACAAACTCCTTTGTTCTGTAGTCCATTGTTCGGTTTGATTGGCTACAGATTCTCCTAGGCCTGACCAAACTTGGTCAATAACCAGATGCAAGGGACCGGCTGACGGAGTATAAGCTTTGGCTCCATATCTTGTTTCCTCCACCTGTTTGAAAAGGAGTTGATCGATTGTTGATTTTTTGTTATTTTCTCTAGGCTCTTCCCTGTTCTGGTTTTCGAATGAAATACGTCCTTGGCCGAGTGAATTCAGCAACGATTTGCTCGAACCTCTGGTAAGTGGATATGAGGAGCTCTAACATCAAGCTGTCTCTTGTCTCTTCTCACTCATGATACCTGATAAGATGGGATACGGCGATGAATAGGGATGAGGGCTTGCATTTTTGTTTACTTTTATTTTGCGAATGCATTGACCAGGCTATCAAAGCTCTATTAACTCAAGTCCAGCTATGCTGATCCATACTCCGTACATGCTCTCCTTAACAATTTCGTATATTGCATAGCTCCACAGCTTACGTTCGTTGATGATTCAGCCAGCCAATACGATAACACCAATCAAATTCCGTAAATGTCTACAACGTCCATCAAAGGAAACGATCTGTAAGTCAACTTATGGCATTGCATCCCAATGTCAATGAGAGTTTACAAGAGACAGATCGTCACTCAATTCGAAAGCGGGGGATCCGAACTCTGATTCCCAACAGCGTCAAAAGAGAATATGAAAATGCCGACGACACAATTTATTCGGCTTGCATAGGAGCCGAGTTGGCGTCGTGCTCCCCGACGAAGTTTGTTTGCTTCGGTACGTCTCAAGGGATTTATAAATGTGGAATGACGAATTCACAAGTCTGTATCTTGCTTGCGAGCTCAGGCAGCGTCTTTGCTTTCAGACCAAGCTACCTACTGCGCAGTACTCTGTACACCTACGTCATCATCTTATCCATCAGCTCACTCTCCTAAAAGCTTGTTGTTCAATGTTCCCCCCATAAGCTGCATTTCGCATACGTGGACTTTTTTGCTTTCGGTTGATAGTCGCCCGCCATTATTAGCATATGTTAATCAAGTCAGGATGCAGGGCATTTCTGCAAAACTGCTCTCCCTTGATCAATTTTTACTCCCCTGTTTACCGTGATGTGGGATCTATCGGCTTATGGTCTCGAAACAGGATAGTTTCGAGTGAGGAGATAAAGTATCACCGACATTATTTAATTGATGTTGCAGTGGAGGGGGACGCACATAGTGGTTGGCCTTAAACAAACCTCGAATCTGAAACGACATGGCCAAGGTCTGGACAACCACCATCTCGAGAATGGGAGAAACCTTGAATCCCGTTGATTCAATCACTCAATCTTGAGATAGAGTGTTCTGTGTAATGCGTTGGCTAGTCTAGTTGCAGGCGCTAAACGAACTTCTGCATGACCTGGCAATCATGGATGGCACCATCAATCAACTGGCTCATCCCCTGGAAACACCCACCAACAACAGTCTTTAGGTATGTTTAACGTGGGATCTTGAATGGAAACGCAATTTCGTTGGGTCTACTATCGGCGGCGGCACGGGATGGTCCCGCCTACCTTACCTTGGGCAAGGCCAGGGGTTGTACTATTATCTCAACGTCATCGAAGTTGAGGGTTGATGGTCTCAAAACAGCAGCGACTTCTGATATATTATATTACCAAAAGGATTGCGCGGTGAGTATTAGCCGAATGCTACGATTGCTACCAAAGTTGACGAACACAAGTGCCTAAACGAAGAAGTTGGATGCTGGCCACGAGCTACCATTAGCTGCTCTAGCTCCTGGGATCACCTCAAAGGTTGAGTTCCGCTGGATGCGGCTGGTTGAATTCAATATCAAGCTCCACTGAACTTTTGGTTGTATGCAACTTGGGCCTCGCTCAAGCCCACCTAGATCACGATCGCTTTCAACGGCACGCTGTGAGGCTCGGCCTATCTGTGGCCTGCCCACAACCTTACAAGGATAAGTCTGGGATATTTTGATACTGCTGGATCGACCTGAATTGATCAACAGAGATAGGTACTTAGGAAGACACTGTTGGAGGAGTATGTATAATGTCTCAATGTTCCCGATGGATTCTCATATCATTCATTCCATTACTGCCGTCTTCCGTCTCATGTCTCCGAGGGTGATTCAAACACTCTTTCGCTCACTGCAAGCCACCATCTGGTTGATCACGCTTGCAACGGCCGCAATAATAAATCGCATCGCTGCAACCCACCAATTCCAGCGGATCCCCCGGCCCAAGCTTGAGCATCCTCGTTCTCGGCGAGTGCATTAGCAGCACCAGCCACTTTTTGCACGTCTTGGGATCGGTTGTGGCCGTCTTTTCGTCCAGTCCGGCCATACAGAACATCTTCCGTCATCTGTCATCACTCGTTGAGTGTCTAGGATCCCAATAAGATATCCATCCTTCTCCGTTCTCCGTTGAACAGGGGTGGAAGGGGACAATTGAGTGAGGGTTATCTTTTCCAAGGCAGTGAAGAAGATCCTTGGAAACGAAACAGTGGATTTCCATTCAATTCATTTGTTATTTCTCTGTTGGTCCTCCCAGAAACCACGTTCCTCTCATATTAGGTCCTCATCTCTAATGAAATTTTGCGCCTTTCCCTCCTCCTTCCTTTCCCTTCGGTCGACCAAGAGGAAGTCAAGTCAACTGTCAACTGTCGACAACTGACAGCTTCCACAGCTTCTATTCTTGTTACACCCCCCCTCGGGATCTCACTCCACCTCATTCATCTAAACTACCACCCCATTCGTTCCTCCAGACTTGCAATACGAGCGCTCTCGTCTCTTACTCTGTCGACCACGGGTTTCTTGGGTACTTCAATCTCGGTCTCTCCCTCGGTCACTTTTCTGTCGATTTTGCCTTGGTTTCTTGATCCCTCTCTCGCTTGCCCACGACGCAATCGACATACAGCTTTGACTCTTATTTGGATACATCTTGGAAAAGGCAGGTCCTAGTCGCCGGCGACAATGGCCCCTACCTTCCTCAACAACCTTCGCCGCCGATCGAGGGCCAGTTTCCGTACCAATCGATCAACCGACACATCCAGTGATGGTGCTACAAGCCAAGCAACATCGCCCTCGAGCGGTTCCTTAACGCCGCCTTCGATTGATCACCAGTCAGATCCTGCACTTCATCTGCAGGTAAAAGATCAGCAGCAACTCCAGCGCCGACAGTCTCAAATGTCCCAGAGCCAGAGCCAACTCAACGTCCCTACGCGACCGCCGCTGTCGTCCAACTCCAACCGCAACAGTGTTTCCGGAATGTCGGGTCTTGGTGCGCCTTCTATCAATGGAAGACAGACCCTTCCGGTGTCACCATACGCTCCAAGAGTGATCAACATCACCGAAAATGCATGGGTATGTCTTGGTGTTTTGCTTTTGAATTGTTTCTATGGCTGGTGGGCTTTGTGGCGCGCATGCAGATGCAAGCCATATCGTCAGGGGTTAATTAATTGGTACCAAAGCTATGCCAAGACTTCCATCCAACATGACTCGCTCAAGAACTATTTGGAGTGTTGTGCTAACCGTCACCAGGTCTATCAAAAAGTTCTTCTTGTTTATGGCACAATCGGAAATGCCGCCGAGAATCCCCTCGATGGCACCCTTAATGTTTGCCGACTCGACGACAACTTCCCCGCGATCAGCTGGCCCGTTTGCAACTCGCATTTCAAGGCACTGGTGTACCTTCAACCGGGCCCCAACAGATTGCGCTTCGAGTTCTCAAGTCCGAAACTTGCGAACAGCAACAGTTCCAACCCAATCCATGCTTCCTACCTTACTGTTCATATGCTGCCCGTAACCAATTCACCACCTTTGCAGCTTGCGATACTCGTTGCGAAGGACTCTCCCGAAACATTCGATGCCTCGCCCGCCCGAGTCGAAAAGGAAGGAAATGGACTGGAAATGGCTGTCAAGAAGTTCAGAATGGCAGCGTACCTGTGGCAGGCCTTCACCTCGGAACAGATGTGGCGGAACAAGCTTGGGCGACGGGCCTTCCGTTTTGATGAGGAATGGACAACAGGCTCGGCCAATTATCGTGACCAAGAGAACGGCACCATGCGCTCCGAAGCCCGTGTGCATATTATTCGCTCCGACAAGACTCTTGCTGAGATTCGGGATCTTAATAAGGCTCAGCAAAACGAGAAGGCGACCGACAAGGGCGCTTTGTACGGGATCGCTTCAGAGGCCGTCAGGAAATACTTCAACCCGCTACCAGGGCAAAAGCTATACGTGTCTTGTCTTCTCTTGGATTCTCATTGGGATACGGCAGCAAAGACTGTGACCGGCCATGCCGCTCTCGGAGGAGGGGATGGTGATCTTCAACTGGCCATTTTTGGATCTCACTGCCTTCACAGTTACCCTTCCACTTTCGAAGAGGTTGTGCCTGCTTTCACTGACTGTACTCCAACGGATACAAACCATGTGGCTAATGACTGCAACGAAGCGGGCAGTTCTTGGGAGGCTGCAAATATCGGTATTGGCGCTCATATGCATGAGACAGGCCATCTATTCGGATGCCCCCACCAGGAGAGTGGTGTAATGCTGCGAGATTACGTGGTGCTCAATCGCACATTCGTAGCTCGAGAGGCCTATTGTACAAGGACCAAGTCCAAAGGTGGTCTTGCACTCCAGGCCGATGAATGTGGATGGCACCGTCTCGACTGTTTGCGTTTCCGAGCTCATCCGTCTTTCCGCCTTCCCAACGATCCCCCGATGAGCCCTGACGGTAGTGTTCAAGCCTTCCCTGTCGAAAATGGCAACGTACTTGTTATGGCGGCCACAGGAATTTTCTTTGTTGAGATTTATGCAGACGGTGATGATGTCTGCCATGCTTGGATCGAGTATCCCACTGACCAAGGGACGCCCTCCCGGCAAATCACGCTCACCGAGAGCGAGCTGCGAGGCAGACTGTCTGAGAAGAAAAGAAAGGGGTCTCTCAAAATATCAGTCAAGTCTTACGGGGGGGGATCACTTGAGATTGACGATTACAAAAAGTTTACCTCCAAGGAATCTCTCATTAAGCTATTGAACGGGAAGAGTGCTTTCCGAAGCCAGAAGCTGGGTAGCTCTAAGATGGATGGAAGCCAGCCTACGGAAGCCATCTTTACGAGTGCTGTCAAGCAGGACCGAGTTCTATCCCGTGTAGTGATTTATCACGGTATGGCCGTGGACGGAATGGAATTCATTTATGATGATGATTCCAGGCAGTTGTTTGGAAAGAAGGGCGGCAAAGAAGGGGGGGATACTTTCGAGTTTGGTAAGTTCTAACTCATTGATGGACCGACAGGAATCTAATAGGAGACCTAGATGTTCGTCGTGGCGAGTACATCAGTGGCTTCGTCGTGCGATCTGGTTTTTGGATCGATGGTCTACAAATTCTGACGAGTTTGGGTCGCAAGTCGCCCGTTTATGGAAATGCTCATGGAGGAGATGCGTAAGTTTTATTCTTGTGTCGCCACGAACTCAGCTTACCCTAGTCTCTAGGCACACTTTGATACCTCCTCGAGGATACATCATCTGTGGTGTTTCTGGCTCCTGTGGCCAATGGTTAGATGGCTTCTCGGTTCTCATCACGCGGTGAGCAGGAGCAAAACCACTCGATATCCAGATTTTTGCACACTCATTCTACAGGATAACAATCAGCCGTCTATGGACAAATATTAATTTTTAATTATGAAGCATGGGAGAGACACGCACACTCATTTGCGTATCATGACACGCCCAACCTGTCTTACAGCGGCCAGGCAAATACCGCAAACACTGTTCGGGACTTTTATCTGATACCGGCGTTGAGGTAGTTTTCTTTTGTTTACCGCCTCTGAAAGGAGGCTACGCACTTTACATACATACATACACGCTTGCATATCAAGTTAAGGGGTAACGCACACACAGTATACCATGAGCAGACGCGGACCTGAATAAACACCGCTGGGGATGCCTGATCCTGAAGTCTTTATCGCTGTGCTCATTTCGACCGTTCTCTGCATGTGTCCAGAACATTTGTGTGTGCGCGCGCGTGTGTATGTACTAACTCTAGTTTCATCTAACTTCGCTTAATGTTCTGACGGTGAGCGAGCTTGTGCGAATACGATACGAATCTGACATGTGATGCTCTAACGCAGAATTTGTTGAGCTGTTGATCAGCTTGGTGACATTTGAGATCCTGTACCATTCTGACGTACACCGTATGCAAGTACTAAGGTAAGATATAGATTTACAAAGATCCAATGTAGATGCGAATGTGACCATGAACACCCGCCTTGACCTTTCCGTGTGACGAGCTGCTGATGGCTGGTGACTTGTCAGGAACGGTTGAGAGTCTAAGCCATTGCCATCACGTGCAGCTGGCCAGCACTAGCGCCCACAATGACGGCATCCACCCCAAGCAAGGAAAGCAGGACGTTCCGCGGCGAAAGCAGCAAACGCGACGTCCTCAACGTCAACGTCAACCACTTGTGGAAAACCTGCTCTCTTTTCCCTTCCGCAACTTCACACAACCACCAGAAACACAATAAGTTCTGCACCGTGAAAGACCACTCAACTTCGCATTGCTAGTGTTCTTGGTTGCTTTGAATATTCTCTTTTCGCATCCATCGACACCGCTTCCTGCCCCCGTGAAGCTCATTACGATTGTCCCGTCTCGTGGATTATTGTACAGAACACTGCTGAGGTCAACCTCTCGCACCGTCCGACTCCATCAAGCTTCACATTAAACAAGAGCCTTTGGAATCGTCGTAGAATGTCTAGAAGGGGCAACACCATGTCGGGCTCCAATGGAAACATCCCCAAGGACGTCACATCCTCCAACAGCCCAGGTAAGCTTTAGCCAAGGATGAAGCAATTAAGCGAGTTTGGCTTTCCAGAACCGACATTGACCTTCCTTATAGCAATTGACAAGCAAAAGACTCTTCTATCTGCTGATGTTGGGCACTTCTCTCTCGTGCGGGCCATGCACCTTGCCGACTTGATTACTCTCATGAACGGTATGTACACCTTGACTACGGAGACCGCCACCTTTGACATGCTTCGTTCTTCACAAAAAATACATGGTTTGCTAACCCTGACGTCATCACAGGTGCTTGCGGTGTTATGTCCATCTTCTCCTCGCTACGATACGCACTTGGCGACCCCAAGGATTTTGACAACCTCTGGCTTGCTCTCTTCTTCCTACCTTTCGGTCTGTTCTTTGACTTTTTCGACGGCAAGGTTGCTCGGTGGAGAAAGAAGAGTAGTCTCATGGGCCAAGAATTGGATTCTCTTGCTGATTTGGTATGTCTTAATGCACGCATTGTCACTTATTATGGTCACTGATAGTAATCCTGTTCAGATCTCCTTCGGCGTCGCTCCCGCCATGGTCGCCTTCACTCTTGGTTTCCGTTCGCTCGCCGACACCGTTGGCCTTACCTTCTTCGTTCTGTGTGGCCTCACTCGCCTCGCCCGCTTCAATGTTACCGTTTCGGTTCTCCCAAAGGACGCCTCTGGCAAGAGCCAGTATTTCGAAGGAACTCCCATTCCCACTTCGCTCGGCATGGACGCTATCATGGCCTATTGGCTCTCGCAGCGCTGGGTTCACGACAATCTCCCCTTTGGTATTTGGTTCCAGGGTTCGGTTTTCGAGTTCCATCCTGCCGTAATTCTGTTCATGATTCACGGTTGCCTCATGACCAGCAAGACCATCCGCATACCTAAGCCTTAAACCACATCCGATATTACTATTTAACATGGTACGTTGGTTTGGTGTAGTTGCACTGAAAAGTTGGGTGGGGTAGAGGTCATTTAGCCCTGGATCTGAGCATACGTTTGCCATCACTGAAGGTATCGCGGGATCAAGCAGGGGGTTCAACAGGAAGTTCGCAAGGACAAACATCAGGGACAAAAGGGGTTCAGCGCACATGGTCGAAGACATTTTCATTTGGGGGTTGGGGGTTTGGACAGGACATGATTCACGCAGCTTATTGAAACAATGGTAGTTCATGATACCCATACATTCCTTATCTTGCTGCTTGGATTTTATGTGCCAACTTTGAATCGGTCTCCTCATAAGTACAGCATTGTGGATAGACGCGAAGTACATGGCCATATCGAGCTACTCGATAGTATCCATTATCATCTGCTCGTGTGACGTGACAGGCTTGATGTCACATTGCATAGTGATAAAGATGTGACGGCGAATTGGTAGTGATGCGGAAGCATGGCTCTCAACGATGAGCTTTATGTCATGATGAAGAAACAGAGTGCCTGCTACAGGCCGCTCTCTGTCGTTGGAGACTTGGAAGCAGTGAATCTCGCTTAAGTGAGTGGATTTATGGAATTCAAGAGGATCTGAGCTTAGACCATTAATTCATATCTCCTGTTGATCGTTTCCAAGTATCAACCGGTACAAGGTTCAAGGAAAGCTTGGATGTGCTTGCAGGCTCTCTGTTTCTAGACGTAATGAGTAGCCATGGGAAGCTGAGTCTGACCAAAAATAGAGACATACGTGATGCCTACGCACAATCTGAGGCTCTGCGGTGAGTGGAACGACAAAGCATGATGAGGCTTGGTTGCCGAATTCCTGGTCCTGGATAGAACTGGGAGGACGAGACTGTGGAGAAGATCTTGATGAAGTGGAGGCAATTGAGAAAATCACATAAATTGTCTCACAAAAAGACCAGAATAATTGCAAGTTTGAGTCTTCACCAACTTGATACAGACGAATTAACACCATCTCTATCTGAAACATGCTGTCAGAGGCGCTGAAGCTAGAAGATCAAGACCCAAAGAACGTGCTAAGGGTGGGACATGGGTTGTGATACGTTGAGGCTGTGCTGTTGAAGGATCCTAGGCTAGGACTAACAGGCTAGACAGGCTCCAGAAAGTGACGGGTGGCTGTGCTGTTGATGATAAACAAGGATGGGGGATTAGATCCTCGGGACATGAGAGGAATACCACCCAATTGGGGGTTTGGTTACACCGATGATGATACCTATGATGCTGTTAACACTGTACTGAGGGAACAAGAGGGAGAATAATTTTGATGATCATTAGGTAGGTAGGTAGCCATTGGCGGATGCAGGCGATCTGGGGACAGCAGGAGTGGTACACCTGCCTCTTGCTGTATTGGCTAGGTAGGTAGGTAGGGTTGGTCGTAGCCGCTTTGATCAGAGGTGCCTTCCACTACTATATCACCAACACCACTATTTTCATTTCTCTATCATCACCAACAAGATCGTGATCGATAGACCAACCAGACTCTTACGTGAACCCCTGTAACCGCCGCTTGTGTCAATGCATCACTGACTTTCTGAACTGTCCAGTCTCTCTCTCTCTCTTCCCCGCTCCAGTTGAGCTTTGTTCAGTGTGAATGCAGAACCTTGTGATGCAAGTCAGACGATATTACCAAAAGGGGGACTAATTATCAAGACAAGCAGATCACTACCAACAAGAATTCTCACAGAGGCGAAAGTCTCTTTCTCCTACAGCTTGTGACGACTTGCAAGATCGATGATTCTATTTCTGGCTTAACCATACATACACTACACTACCCACCCTCATCTCGGTTCAAAAACTAACGGTTGGGCCAAGACATGGAAGTGTCAGGTCCTAAACCTCCGGACCCTGAACCAGAGTCTGAGCCTTAAAAGCTAAGCTTAGTTGCGGGGGCGAGTCAGCCCTGAAGGCTTACGGAGCGGTATGGATGAGCTTCCATCCTATGATGAGTCGACATGCCTACCTGCCTACTTACAGCTTGAGGCATGGGTTATTACCCTCCTTGTAAGCTGTAAGCGCAGCCTTTCCCGTTGACTAAAACCCCCAAGCGTCCCTGACTATGTCTCGATTGCTTGATTTCTGATTCTCTTCGATTATGATTTCTGATTCAGTTATGATGGTTCCGCAGCCTTGATCGTCTGCTTTATTGACTAATAACATCTACAAACGAGGACATGAGGGGCGACTATTGCTAACCCTGGCGTTGCTGACTTATCACCAACTTCACGATGGAGCCGCTTCGGAACGTATCACGACAAGACTCTGAAAAGTCTGAGGCCCGTCGAGAAATAAATCGATCTAACTCTGCCGTTCAACATGCCGCTGATACCATGATCGCCGTCACGGAATCTTTTCGCCATCATTATCAACAACAATATGGTGGTTACTCTCCAGCAGCACCAGCTCCAACTTACACAAACTTCAATTCTCACTCTCAGCCTGGAGATTACTCTCACTCTCGTTCCAATTCTCAGCTATACTCGCATTCTCATGCCCGAAGTCCTTCAAGCGTCAGCGAAATATCCCAGAATGTGAATTTGCTAGACATGGATGTAGTGAGCCAGATGAGTGTATCAGAGATGACGGTTTCACCCGTTTCACCGCGTCGAGGCAACTATATACATACATCAATTATGCCAGGACGATCTCCAAATGTCGAGACAGATTCTCTCCTTGACCGTGAAATGGAATCGGAAATGGTTGAGACTCCAGCACAAGTCCCCGAAGGCATGATTCGACTGGCAACACCAAACTTACCACCACGATTAGATACACCTCATACACCACCTCCACGATTTAGCGTTCCAGTAAACCTGGCCGAGCCTCGCCCAAATGAAACTCCTGTTGTTCCTACAGGCCCAACGCCATCAGACTTTTCGGTCAACCATGGTGGACTTGTCCAAGCTGCCAGACGCTTTGAAGCCTTCCGAGGAACCACACAGCATCACCAATACATAGCTCTGAGGCCGGACATGGGTACACGATCTCTCCCACTAGGTACGGTCACCCACATTCGTGCGGGATCCGACACAGACCCTTCCTCACCCGCAAATCAAGGTTTGCGAAGGAAACCTCTGAACGAGGGGGCCAGGATGATCGAGTTCAACCATGCTACCAACGAAAGCCTTTTTGTTGCCGTCATATGTATGGCACAGGTTCTGACATATGCCAGTCTTGCACAGACACTGACATCTGCCCGACGAATTGGAGAATCATTCTTCGAACCAGAGCGTACAACACACCTTGCTTGGTTCACATCAGCGTTTGCACTGAGTTATGGCGCGACCACTCTTTTTGGCAACCGGATCGGGAACGTCTGCGGTCAAAGATATGCCTTTATCGCTGGATATATTTGGTTCGCCCTTTGGAGTCTGCTTGCTGGTCTCAGTGTGTATGTGCAGACGAGTGACAATGGAGGAGCCATCTTCTTCTGCTTCTGTCGAGCTATGCAAGGCATCGGCCCTGCATTCGTTATCCCAAATGGACACGGAATGCTGGTGAGGGCTTATCCTCCTGGGCCTCGCAAGATGCTTGTGATGGGATTTTTCGATGCCTCTGTCCCTTTCGGATTTGTCATTGGATCGGTCATGACGGGCTTGTTTGCTAATTACGCCTCGTGGCCATGGGCCTTTTACAGCATGGCCGCGGTATGTACAGCCCTAGGTATTTCAAGCGTACTTGTCATCCCAGCAAAGAGAATCTTGGTCTACAATTTCGAAGGCAACCTGTGGAAGCGGTTAGATATATTGGGTTTCGCGTTTGGAATCGCTGCCTTGATCCTTTTCAGCGTTGGTTGGAACCAGGCGCCCATTGTGGGATGGGATACTCCCCAGGCGTACATCTTGATCATTGCAGGCATCATACTTATTCCACTATTCACTTTCTTCGAATCACAGGCCAGTCACCCGTTAGTGCCATTTAAGCAGATTCAGCTGGCTGCTGGTATTACACTTGGCTTCGTGACAACTGCATCAGCAGCATTTGGAGTCTGGGCATGGTATTTCGTACAATTCATCGAAGTTGTCAGAGGTTGGGGTCCCCTTCTCACGAGTGTTGCTCTTATGCCAGTTCTAGTGGTTGGTGTTATCATCGCCTTTGGATGCTGGCCCTTAGCAAACCGCGATTTTACTGCACAGTTGAGCATGGTGGTCTCATCAATCGCCATTCTGATTAGTTCGGCTCTCCTGGCGTCAGCCCCAGCCCAGCAAACATATTGGGCCAACTCGTTTGTCAGCGCCATCTTCATGGGAGTTGGCATGGTGTTGATTGTTCCCGCTTCCTCGACTGTGCTCGGACGAGATGTGCCAGAGGGACAACTGGGGCTCGCAAACAGCATCACTAATACAGCAGCAGCTTTCGCCTTTTCAGTAGGGCTGGGTATGGCTGGAGCTGTGGAAATGGGCAAGAGCGGTGACAAGGACCCCTTTGGAGGATATCGAGATGCGCATTACTTTGGTCTAGGACTAGGAGGGCTGGCCTTTATCTTGGCCCTTGGCCTGTTGTGCGCGGCGTTACTCAGACACCGAGGGGAGTGATTTCGGTTGTTTGCATGGCGTTCAAGAGCTTATAGACTTTGAGCCTTATATATACCCCGTGGGCGTGGACAGGAGATACAGTCTAATGAAAATATACACATTTCACAACAACGACATGAGTTAAGTTTAAAAGGTTGCCCGTTCATTTCGGTTTCTCTCGTCTTCTTCGTTGAATCCTCTTGTGTTTGTACATACAAACTCCAATCCGATGCCGTATCATACGAGCATGGCGATCGCGGGATTTGGGATATAGAGCCATGTGGGAAAGCCAAACCAAGCAAAGCACTTTGGAAAATCAGATACCGTCCAACGCCAGAGAAATACATGTCAATCCCTTCTTTCTTCTTTCTTTCCCTCCTCCTAGATTCCATGATTTTCGATCCCCATTTCCTTTAAGCAGCTCTCGTGGGTCGCGTAGTCGCTTAGTCCTCCCTAATAACAGAAGTGATCCGCAGCCGCCGTTGTGGCAAGGAGATTATCGGCCACCGCGGCTGAAGCCACCGCGTCCGCGACCACCACCGAAGCCGCTTCCACCTCGTGAGAAACCACCGCTGCCGCCACGGCCACCTCCGCGGCCACCGAAACCACCACGAGCACCACCTCGAGGACCTCCACGGCCGCCGCCGCCGAAACCACCACGGCCACCGCCTCGGGCACCGAAGCCGCCACGTCCACCGCGGGCACCACCGCGACCGCCACCGGCGCGCTTGAGCTTGGGAGCTCCAGGCGGGGGCTTAGGCTTGGGGAGGAACTTGTCGAGGGGCAGAAGCTTCTCTGAGCCGATGTAGAACTTGTCGCCCTCCTTGAAAGAGGTGGCCTGGATACCCTCTGTGGGTTTGATGGTGAAGAACACCTGGTTGATGGGGCCGAGGACCTCGTCGACCTTTCCGACGGCAGTCTTGTTCTCGAGGAAGATCTGGGCGTTGAAGTGAGGGACCTTGGGGTTGATGGACTCGCAGACCATCTCGCCCTCGCAAGCGTGCATGAACTTGCCCATTTCTGAGAGTGTTAGTTATGGGATTCCGGATAGAGCACGATGATATACATACCAAGGATCTGAGCAGGAGGGCCCATATCTCGTTGTTGGAAGCCACCGCGGCCTGGAAACAGGTCGTTAGTAGTTGATCTTGAATCCACGCAAAACACCGCTATTAGAGCCAATCACTCCCAGAACAGCCCCAATTCGCATGGTTCCGACGTCTCTTGCACCGCCGAGAGCCAGTTCCCCCAAAATTAATCGCGCGACGAAGAAATAAAGACGTACCACCGCCACGGCCTCCAAATCCACTACCGCCGCGTCCGCGCGAACCTCCACGGAAAGACATGATTATCGAGTTTGCGCTGTCGCCAATTGATATAAATTCAAGAGATGAGAATTTCGCGATTCGGCTGCTCGTTCGATTCTGTTTCGGTTGATGCCCGTAGCTGAGGATTTGGTCGTTCGTTCGGGCCTTGGAATCGTTTCCGCGTAAGGTCGAATGCTGAACTTTTTTTTTGCCGTGTGAAATTTTGCAAAGAGTGTCCACCGAAGGTTTGCGGGAGCTAGCTTAGAGCGGCCCGATTGGCTGATGCAACAGGAGACGGAAAAACCATCCTACCGATATCGTGTACCAACCTTAGGATGAACGTCAGATGGCATAATTGATAGAACAAACTTAGAGACGCTGGGGGCTGTAAATGAACATCTTTTTTGACCAGTGATGCATGGTCTCGTTAGCTTCAAGTCACTGGAAACTCATGATACGCGTTGAACTTTTCAATCAATTGAAACAGACTAAGATATCTCATCACACCGATCCAAGTAAATATTTTGCGAAACCAAGCCAAAGCCAAACGAGCGATAATCCATTTCAAACCGTACTGTAACCGTCCCATCAACACATTTGATCAACGCCTCTCGTCAGCCAACGCTGTACCATCCTCCCAAATCAATTCTCTCCATCACAGCAAAGTAAAAATAACAATAAGGAAAACAAAAAAGGGCACACAATGTGGGAAAAACTCAGATACTGATGCCCCATCCTATGCTTGAGTACTCTTGGGGTAACCGCCGGGAATATGCAGGTTTGAGATGGTGTTATGACTCTCAGTCCGGTTGTTACCGGATGGCCGGATTGGGACTGGCTTCTCATCTTCATCGTCTGTCTGGAGAAGGACAGAGTCACGCTCGGTATAGACTGATTCGCCTCCTCGAGTCGATGGTCGTCGCTCTTCAGTTGCTCCACCATCAAGTCTAGGAAAGCCCTCTCCCACAGTTGTCATTGTGTAACTATTGCCCTTAGCATCGCCATTGGCATAGCTGTGATTGGGCTGATTGTCATATGACGCCTGAGGATATGAAGGCTGCTCATAGCTCGATGCCTCATGGCTAGCTCCACTGATTGTATATCCACCATATGGCTCCTCTCGTGGCTCAATAGTATGATTGTTAGGCTGCTCATCAAAGTGGCGTTGTTCACTATTGGCAAAATTACCATCGCGCTCATCCTTACCCTGGGGGATCACAACAGGAACAAAGGTTTGGTCTTGGTGTTGATCGACGTAGTCTGACAGCTGCACAGGCTGCTGCGATTCATACTGTGACTGGTATAGCTGTTGCTGTTGTTGGTGGAGGGGGACCGGCTCAACGGGAGTCTGATTGACTGGCTCGCTCGTATAAGGGTTAACACCGTCGTAATGGGCCTTTTGGCTTGCGATTGCAGCATGCGAGGGCATCTCATCCATGGGCGTCTGGTGAACAGTCCCATAGCCCGGATGGTCGTCCCTGCCCTGCTCCGATTCTCCAGCGGCCGGACCAGAAAGGGCACCCGTGACGATCGGTGGTACAGCGGGGTCCCTGTTGTCCTGGAAGCCAGAGCTTACACTAGAAGGCGAATGAGGGGCCTGTAAGCCACGTTGCGCATTGACTTGGATATCAGATGGGAACCGCCCACCTGCTTGAGATCGCCGGGGAGTTGCCTCATATTGTCTTGGTCCCGGATTGGTAAATGATTCAGTATCGGCCGTGAAGGGTTCCTCGTCCTCCTCGTCGACCAGTCCATCGCTACTAACTGATCGTCGGGATGATCGGCTAAGGCTTCTAGAATGGCTTCGAACAAACTGACTTCGCTCCTCGGCAGTCTTCTCGGTGAGAGCCTTGATGTCCTCGTACCAAGCCATCATAGTGTCATGACTTTCGGCACGGAAGACCCAAGTGTGTCCGCGGTGCATGCCGCCAGTTTGGCGACCCTTAAGGATGAACTTGTTCGAAGAGCCTCCTTCGTTGGAGTGGGATCCTACTTTCTGTTCTGGAAGATAAAGAGACATGATAGGGGCTTGCGCCTTGTCCGCTGACTTGAATTCGTGGAGATGCGTAGCGGAAAGTACATACCTAGCAACTTGGTTAATTTCTCTGATCACGACGTTTTGACAACGAATGCTTACCAGCCGGCTGTGTAGCTCTTCAAGTATTTGCTCTTGCGCTCCAACAATCCGGCTCGAATCTCCTGGGCTGCCTCATGGTCCTGTCCGGGGTAATGAATCTGGTCCGGCGTCCTGAGCGGAATGCTTGGGTCAACGAACTTGTCATCGTGAGTCACAAAATGCATCCATTCGTGGTCCTTGGGCATGGCAATAGGGCCATCTCGAAGCTCGCCGACGACGTTATAGGAATTGTCAGCCTCCCGCTTAAGAATGCCAGCATAAGCGTTGTAGGCTTTCTGAATCTCTCCAACAACAATCGCTTCCAGCTCTCGTCCGGAATTCTCCAGGTTGAGATAAGCTTGGTGGAGATAGTTCTCCTCGTCCAACTGACGCTCAACTTGACGGTCGACAGCCAGGCGCAGTAGGTATGGATCTTGCTTGCCAGTGGTTGAAGATTCATCCAACTCATTTCTGCCAAGAATATCGCTGAGCGTCTTGACAGCTTTGCGAGTATGGTCCATCTCCTTCTCGACTGAGTTCTTGAAGTCACCTGAAAGGTTCTTGATCTCCTTAATCTTCTGTTGGAGGTCGCTCCTCAATCCAGTGAGTGCAAGAATAACATCCTCTTCAATTTCTTTGGCCTTATTGGCCTCGAGGATAGCATTCTTGTTGTAAATTCGTAAGAATTGGAGCGCATCATCTATTCCAGCTGACTGAAGAAAACCGGGTGGGGTAGTGATATTGTTGGCCACATTGGCGAGTTTGAGGAGCGACTTGGAGCGTTGTTCATAATGATTTTGAATTTCGCGAAAGTATGCGATCAGATCCTTGAGGACCTTTCTCCAGTTCTGGAATCGGTTCGAGAGTGTCTCGGTAGGGTTGCCCGACGTAGGGACTGGGCAATAGAAAGCACTATGCGCCTCATCATGGTCTGATGAAGATTGTAAGGCAAGACTCTTAACGCTGCCAGCTCTCATAGAGCGACGGCTACTACTACGCTTGAGACTCCCATTTCGGCGGACAGAGCTCTTCTTCTTGAGCGTGTTCTGACGAGCCGGGAGCTGCTGGTCATCACCAGTCACGAAGCTATGCACCGAATTGCTGCGCTGCATGTTTGCGCTTGGTGAAGGATAATCAAGGAGGACTGAAGGCCCGCGCGGTGCTGCACCCCATTCCTCGGTGAAACGACCTCCTTGTTGCGATAGCGGTTGCGGCGCGTGAATCGAATTTGACAGATCGTAGGTATCGTCGTGCTGAGAATGTGATTGTGTGTGTGCGTTGGCGGTGGTATTGGCAGCAGTTGCACGCTGGTGGGAAGCTGAGGATGATTCTAGAGAAGAATCGTGACCGTACGAGTATGGATAAGACGCCTGTTGGGGAAATGACGAAGGCTGAGATTGATGAGAGTGAGAAGGAGGTAGATCCATGGCGGAGGTGGCGTTGTTATTTCTCCTACAGTACTACGCAAGCCGAGTACCGTAGTTTATTAACAACCTGAGCTAGAGCAAGCAAGGACCAACCGAGAGAAACAGAAACGACGGAATGGACCACGAGCAGATGGGGGACGGATCCGAGACGGAAGGGGAGAAGAGCCTAGATCCTAGAGCCTAGAAAGTCAGTAACGGCACTGAGTGGAGGGGTTCCAATCGGGTTGGGCTGGATTGAGCCGGTTGCTGGGCGAGCTTGTGCAGGCAGCCCAAGCAGAACCAAAAAAATCAGGGTGTAGAGCTCGCGGGATGATGGTGTTGACGCAATGGGCGTACAACCTCACTGCTGGCAGATTGCCGCTAGCACTAGATTGGAGGTCTGAGGTTCAAAGCGTGAGACTAGCGTCTCCTTTGCACGTCGCAGTGGAGGAACTTTCTGAGACAATGATGATGGTGAATCGACGACGTGCGTACCTTGGCTCTGTCACTTCTTCTGTTTGGAGGAGCTTGAACGAAAACTGTGGAGTGGAGGTTTGAGAATCAGCGGGTAATAGAAATAGACTGAAGATCAAAGGAGATATATGTTCCATAATGGAGGAGTCTTCCAGTCCGTTGTTGCAGATGCAGATGAAGTAAATAATGAAGGAGACTGCTGGAGATAGGTACTAACTTACTGTTAAGCCTCGGTCTGAGTGAGGAGCTTGTAAGGTTCCTAAAGAAGAGAAAGAGTGAGCGTAGTCGGAATCAACTGAGTCAACAAGTGCCAAAGATAGGCATAGAGCACGGTCAAATCTTCGAGGCGCCAGATGTAGATTGTGTTAGTGATACTGGTCGTGATGTTTGTTATTATGAATGGATGATGCAGTTGATGGGCTTGGAGAAGGGGGGCATTGAGTTCCATCTAGTCGCACGCCAAGAGAGCTCATGGCACTTACACCGAATGGGCTTATTAGCGGTACTTGCATCTACTTTAGCGACATGAACTGGGATCACTAATCTCCCCCTATCTATCTCTAGTGCCTGGACTGGCTCTAGCTTCTGTAAGTACTAGTAAGTACCTACCTATCTTGATCCCAAAGAACACTGGACCCCAGCTCAGCTGCTTGCAGCCAGTTTTCGAACGCATCCTCCCCACCAAATGACGTAAACGGGCGCCACCAGAAGGGTCCATCCCTTGTTTGATCTTGGTTTTGGTTTTGGTGATGGTGATGCCCTCACACTAACCAGAACCGCAACACAACCCAACGACGATCGTCATTACCCCCCAGGCTGTGCCCAATCTCACATGCGGCCAATCCCTTTCAATCGCAAGACTTGTCGCTCCCACGGGTGCATCCACTTCACCACTGAAGCTGAGATCTGCTCGGCATCGCCGTTTCCCGGATCTGCAACTTGTTGTTTCGGTGTTTCGTAGACATTTGAACTAGGAAGGACTTTGCAATCTTCTCCGCATGGGGAGTGTGGATCTTGATAAAACCGTGTTCAAAGCTCCATGAAATCTGAGTTAATCTTGATTTGTACTGAACGAGCCGCATCCCGGCTCGGCACTGCAAAGTGACTGCCGATGACATCCACCTTGAGGGATATTAACAAGAGGCATCCGAGGAAGGCTTAGACAGCTTCAGCTCATCGTTCCTCAATCACAGCTTCCAAGACATTGCCAAGTTACACAGCTCAGTCAATGATGCCATCATCACATGCCATTTTCGAACAGAATTATCATTCTCTTCACTATTACTAACTCTACAATGTTATTGCTACAAAGTAGCACGTAAAAAGAGACTTGCCGCGGTTTACTTACAATCTCCCCAAAACCATTACCAAGGCCAATGCTCAAATCCCCCCAAAACGCCATGCCTTATGCTTTGTGTGTCCAACCAAGTGCAGTAGAAAGCTCCACAAACGCCATCTTCAAACCGAGAGTCTCTCCTAGCGCACAGTGACGGTTATCGACCGGTGCCCTCCGCCCAGCGGGATGTTTCTGTTTTAAAGTTCATGTCCCGGAGGATAGTAGCTGTCCACTAGTATCATGCTTCCTGCTCTGGGACCGTTTCCTGAACTGGGTCAGCAGGAGGCTTCTCAACCGTCTTCATCCGTCCCCATCGTCGCGGCGGCGGCGCCTTAGGGGGTGTCTTCTTCGGTCCTCCGTTGGCAAACTTCTGCGCAAATGGCACTCCATGGCGGTGTTTTGGTACCTCTGGCAAAGGCTTCTTGGGTCGAGTAGCCATTGTGACGTTGTCATCATCTGTAGCAACGTCGCCTCCATCGCCTGATCGACTCGGTGTCTGCACTCCCGGCTTCTCTTTAACTGCCGCTACGTCGCTTACACTGATACTACTCGCCGTTTGCGATCGTGATAGACTTATACCGAGGAATCTGCGGGCGACTTCAGCCTCACCGGATCCTACCGTGGGGGACTGCGCTTCTTCTATCCACTTGACCTTTGATACACGGTCGACCAGACGAAGCGTTGTGTCGTCTGCTGGTGCAAAGTGAACATTGTGCGAGCCTCGGAGAATGCTCAGCACACGCAGAATCTCATCCTGCTTATAGTGAGGCGGCTGGCTGAGTTGTGTGTGTGCCAATAACGGGTAGAGAACTCGTAGGTACGTGTGCCTCAAGGACATTTTTTCATCTGGCAAATCCATCAAGTTTCGAATAATGACGTCCAAAAGTACTCGTAAGTCGTTTGTATAGAAGTATTCGTATGTCGCCTTGTTCGTGAATAGCAAATACAGAAGCTTCAAAATTAGTAGCTGTAGTGATGTTTCGGTTTCTCGGTTCAGTAGCAAAATGATGTTTTCGCCAAACGTTCGGAACGAAGCTCCGTGAAGACTCAAGCACTTCACAATGCGGTTCGTCAGAGGCGAATTGGGCGAAGCAGAATCGTCAACTTCTGTAGACGCAAGCATATACTGTTCGTTCAAGACAAGCTGCGTCTATGTAAGCAATGGCAGCAAGGATGGAATGGAAGCTGCTTACCAAAACACGAATGGTAGGATAATGATAAGGATCATGCGCATCGTCAGACAATTCCTCAATCAATGCAAAAAGATAATGGACGAATTCATCGTCCACCATGGTCAAGTCGTCGACCCGAAGTCGTTCCATACGCGACATCTCGTACATAAGCTGCAGAAGAAGGCGATGCAGACCAGGGTCCTGGTCTCGGCGACCATTGATCAGCTCCAAAAGTCGGGGGAAGCAAGCCTCGTTCACCATGCGAGGGAACATGGTCTCATCCTGGCACCCGTCGAGGAGGAGAAGAGAAACAATAGCGTGCAGAGGCCCAGCCTCGTCCTCTTGAAGCAAGCTATAGATAATCTGAGTGCGAACATAGTCTTTGTTGGCCTGGAATAGATCGCTAGCAAGAAGCATCCGCGTGCAAGTAACGACTTCTTCCTGAGATTCGTAGAGATGGTCGCGAATGCGTGTCGTTAAATCTATCCATGTGCGTAGGGCATCGTCGATCGTTTCGTGGGAATCGCATTTGCTCGAAACGCACTTATCAAGTTCTACAACAGATCAATTATGTCAGTCATTTCGTGTCCTTCATTTTTTTCTACTGTAACAACCCCTGTAACAAAACTTACCACCCCATAACTGCTCCTCGTCCCCCTCATGAGTGTAGGGAGCTTCTTCGAAATCTGCCATGATCCTCGTTTCCGTAGGGGTACAGGGACCAAGGCATCGAGTCCTGTTGAGACTGGATATGCGTGATACGAAGCTGGCCGGGGATGTTGTGCTGGGTAGATACGACGGGACGACGGGCCAATTGACAATGGCTTCCAGGGATAGACGCGAGCGCAGTGGTCATCTCCTGGAGGTGACGAGACCAGAACCTGAGATGGAGCAAAAAATAATCAAAGCCGAAGCCAAATTTTGTGCTGTGGTTGTGTTTCGAGAATTCAGGTGGCGGGGTAGAGACTCAGTTGTTGCTATAAGCCCGTTAGCTGTACCGTGACCTCAATCCAGGCCTGTTGAGCGCTGGCTTGGCGGACCACACAGCAACAGTAACAATAGAACAAAGCGTGGATCAACTTACATCAACATCTGTTCTCATGTAGTTAAACACTGCCCAGGAATCCCTGTTACTGTAAACAATTGTGCCTAGTACTGTCATCCATGTCGCGATCATTATAGTAGGGACCGCCACAGTCTGATCACATACCACTTGCATGGAGATTGAATCACACTCCACCGAACCTGTTGCCTTGAATTTATAGCCAGATGCAAGATGAAATCTATAATCTTGAAGCTTTCGCTATTGTCATAGTTGATACAAATTTAAGTGACCCTCTTTGATGTCACCATTTAGCGTCAGGGTTTGATGATCCCAAGCCAAAGCAAAACATATAACGTGAATGCTCCCAAACGCCAGACAACAACCGCTGCCAAAAACAGCAGAGTCATTACCAAATACCTCAACACCACCAAGGCCGCTACCAAAAAAGCTGTGAGGCACCCAATCTATGACTTTCTCTTTTCCTCCTCGTTCTCTTCATGGTGATCATCATAAATCTTGACTCTAGATGCATATTCTTTAATATTGCTGACAACATAGTTCGTAATCGAGTCACCTTTTCCACCAGCCACCCGCAGCAGCAGCTCGTTCAGGTTGTATCGCCCCAAGATATCGACGTGGTCAGCTGTGCGAGGTCCACCGCGAGGGTTGAAACGCTCTGGCTCGTGGGGCATTTCAACGACTGTGACCTTGACGCCTGCTGGATTGTAGCGTTTCATGTTCCAGCCATGATTGCACATGTAACCTGTGCTGAGGAGGTTCACAGTCCCGTCGCCTTCACCCATGATAACGCCGTGATCGACGTCGCCTTCGGTAAAGCCCGTATCCATGGTGATGTTGAGGTTTGTCATCAGAGGCTGGTCAGGGGACCTGTAATAGTATCCTCGCTCAGTAGGCTTCCCAACGCCATAGAAGCAGTAAATTTTGAGGCTAGGTGCAAGTGGTAGTCGGGTCTCAAGAGGATTGATCCATTTCTTGGGGTCCAGCTCATTGGCTTCGACTTCGGCAATAGTGTGGGCAACGCCACGAGAATAACTTCCCTTGAGCTGATCCTGGTACCAATCCTCAGTCGTGTTGAGTAAGTAGGACAAGCCCTCCTCAACAGTGAAGTTACGATCAGGAGTTGTCCAGTTCGACCCGACTCTGAAGTTCAATAAAGATCCGTACGAACGATTCTGACCTGGCAAGTCATCTGGGGCCCATGTCAGATTGCCCCAGACGGCGTTGCCACCAATGGGTAGCATAGATGATATACCGGGCATGCCGCGGAAAATTTCAGCCCTCTCTTCCTTGCTCAGAAACTTTTCCAGGCCGTAGATCGCAAAGGGGTTCAACTGAGCTGTATCGCGCATCTCACCAGACAGTACAGCAGTTAGATCTTTGACTGCCCCGAGCATGCATCCGCTAATGTTGATCCAAGCCTCGACGTGTCGCTCAACCCAGTCCTGGCCACCACGGCCGCCTCTCTCTGATTGCACCCAGTGGAAAAAGTAGAACAAGACCTGGCTGCCCATGCTGTGCGATGCTAAGACAACCTTTCGGTTGTCCACCTCCAGCGCAACTTCAATGTGTGATTTGAGTCGGGTGAAATATCGGTCTCGCACCTCGAGGTTAGGGTAGGACAAGCGCCAATCATAAGCAGCTGTGAAGGAGTTCGTCGGGTCGTAGCCAACCGAAGCAAGATTCTCAAAGATCTTGCTCCAAATCCAATAACCTGTGATAAAGAAATCGGTGGCATCGAAGCCCTGGGCAGCTCTTAGTTTCACGTTTGGCGGATCAAGTCCTGTCCTCTTGTCGAGCATCACATGCTTCTTCCAGACCTCCTTGTCCATGACCAAGGCTTTCATCATGGTCCAACTTCCCCAAAGCCGCTTCCTGAAGTAAGCCTTTGAGATATTGGCTGTTCCCCAAGACTCGAGTCCCGTCGAAATGACGCCTGGTATCATGATCACGGGATGGTGTGCTTCAAGACCTTCAGCTCGTGCCTTGGTTCCGACAGAGAAAGGCTCATATGATTCTGCAAAGTCGCGCTCGCCTTGGATTAGATCGCGTATGTCCTTGACCAATCCAGCTGGCAGAGCATCTAATAGGTTGTCCATGGACAAGTCGGTGAACTCGGGAAGGTCGATAAGATCATTGCTCGAAGCGAAAAACCCAGCGGCAATTATTCCAAACAAACTGCCAAGAAAGAAAATGAAGGTATTGCGCCGCTTCCGGGTCTTTGGAACGGCGTGCTCGACAACACGAACGTGCGTTGTCGGGTCGGTCGCTGAGCTTTCCTCCCTCGAAGCATCGTCGCTCTCGTTCGTTTTCGTATCTTCATCTTGACCCTGAACATTTCGGCGCCGCAGGTTTTTCGCCATGTTGTCGATCCAAGCAAGAACAAGCCTCTGCGAGGCGTCGTCTTATGTAGTCAGTTGTTTGGGAGGGAAAAAAGGCCCCTGACCAAGATAGGCTAGGGGAATCGTTGGAGTTTTGAGAAATGTCGCTCGTAGCTATGACGCCCATGGACGCCTACCTAGGTACTTTAACTTGGGTGCGGGTGGGCGCGTGCTCTAAATCTAAAACAAAAAACGGGGTGGTCGCAAAGCCCGAAGTCCAAAGAATCGTATCATCTGTCAGCGGAAGTTGAAGAGTAAATATACCGACTGGTCTAATTTAGAACGTGAGAAAATATCCGCTGGATGATAATGGAAGTTCTCTTAAAGCCGCGGATCGTGGTACGTAATTATGAAAAAGTTGCGCCATGTTTGGGAGTCGCGTGCATCACATGAAAATTGACAAGTGTCCAGGGAGGGAGCTCATTCAATGGAAGGACATGCTTGCCGTTCCTGATAGATAGGCAGGAACCTGACGTCAAAGCCAAGATAATGCTACCTATCTTGAAAAGTGCCAAGCGGATGAAACGGAAGAGGCCGAAATCACAAAGGGATAAAAAAAAGAGTCAGGCGTCTTTCTCTTCTCTTCTCTTCTTTGAGGGTTAGGTACCTACCTTAGCAGGTAGGCAGTGAAATCAAGCCATTCCATTCCACGAGAAAGGGATATACATCATGCTATGGAGTTTAGAGCTTCCATTATCACATGCTTGAACTCCAAATGATGAAAGACACAGACCCTTTTCTCGATGTCTCCCGTCTCCCTCTTCCTGAGGCAGTTCAAATTGACTTTACCCAAGTTAAAGACGCATTTGTCCATCGCTTATATCGGCTTGATCGGACCATATGCAAAACCTCAGCTAGAGCCATGCAGGACCTTGTTACTCCAATGCCCCGCCCTCTCCTCCACAAAAACATCAAAAAGGGCTTTAAAATAGCGTCCTCGACTTCTGCACCACAGCGGAATCCCTGCCAACGGCCCTGCGTGCCTTGCCCTCGTGGCCATGTGCATCAATTCTTTGGTGTGGTTTACCAAACCTGGCAATTAACTGTTGGAGGCGCTGGCTGTGATACCTCCCAGTGCATTGCACATTGCCACCTCCAGCCCCAAATCTTGAGATCTTCCCACCCTCTTTCTTGAATTAATGACTCTTATCTACCTATTGGACGTGCCTCTTCCTTTCCTCCTTGACACCCTGTAGGCCAGCACCTAGGTCATCTAGGTACCCCTCACACCGATACCGGGTTGAGTCTCCATTTCTGCCTGCCCCTCTTTAGGTGTCAAGTCAAGATCTGGTTTTAAACCTTCAAACACCCATATCTAAGATCTTACCCAAACATCAACTTCAAGACAACTCTACTACCACAACTCTCAACAGTATAACTGATTGTCCAGATTCGGTCTGGTCTCTTCTATTTACTTCAAATCCCCGTAGTCCCATGGCCCCTACCAAAATTGACAACATTCCTGGCGAGTTACGCTACGTACAATATGAACATGCCCTTGAGGCTCAATATTTACCCGCCATCCGGGCATTGATCTCAAAGGACTTGAGTGAGCCTTATAGTATCTATGTATATCGGTATTTCTTATGCCAGTGGGCACATCTCTGCTTCATGGTAAGACCAATTCACCCTCGAGTCAATTCCAAGGTATCTGACAAATATCCTCAGGCACTGAACCCAGTCGACGCATCTCTCATCGGCGTTATAGTGTGCAAGCTGGAAGTCCATGCTTCACACTCCAACCCCACTCGAAGAGGCTACATCGCCATGTTGGCCGTTGCTTCTGACTTCCGTGGCCATGGTATTGCAACAACCCTCGTCAAGAAGGCCATCGACGCCATGACCAAGCGCAATGCGGACGAAATTGTCCTCGAGACTGAAGAGACCAACGTCGCTGCTATGCGATTGTACGAACAGCTCGGTTTTTTACGCACTAAGAAGCTACACCGATACTACCTCAATGGCAACAGTGCATATCGACTTGTTCTGCCCCTTAAGTACATCGACCTTGACGCCAGCGCTAATGGTCTTGAAATCATCGATGTATAAGCTTTCACGGTTACATGGGCTTTTATAGTATTTTCACGGGGTTCAGTGATTGGAAGTCATTGATGGGCAAGGACAGACACAGTGGGCATAGGTCAGCGACAGCATTTGGGCGTCATGCGGAATTAGCATCTCTTGGAATCATGGGCGTTTAGGATATTGGTTATGAAGGTCATGACGATACGATCCTGTTCTTTTTCGTTTCTCTCCATATTATGCACTCGGATTCTTGATTTTGATCCTCCATACACGATGGAACATTCCCCCTTGTTCTGCCAGGCTAGATGAGTCATTTGTTGTGCGTCTTTAGGTCTGGAAGATGTCAGATGACTTATAGATCGACGCTTTCAGACCCCAGGGATTCCCAAACGATATCCCTATGTACGTATATGCATCTATCGACTTGCGTCAGCCTCACTTTATTGACATCAATATGAAACCATGACTCACCTGGCTTATAGTAGATAGGTCTTCCTCGAGCTTCAACCAATCTGAGCTCTCGAAGCTTTTGAAGTACCCTGCCAACATCGGCCTTGTCTGCGAAATCGGTCGTGTACACGCAGATGAGTCGATCTTTTCGAGAATCCTCTTCGGCTGGTCTTGGAGCAACCTTTGCGGCAATGCCAAGCTCGTTTCTGGCAGTCGCTTTCGCGACAATCTCCCACACGTCGTTTACTTCTGCTGGTGTGCAAAATAACATCCACTGTTGAGGGTCAGTGGTGTTTAGGCGAGACATCCTCAGATACAAACCTTGCCAGCGCGGACTTTGGCGGCGTGCGCCAGGTGCAGTATATCATCCGAGGCTTTCTTGATTTCTTTTTGAATCTCCCGCTCTTGTGTTGCAAGAACCTTGTTGGTTTTCTTCAGTCCGTCCTTGAACTTGGAGAGAAGTTCTAGTCTCTCCAAGCCACCTTCTATGACAAGCGCAGTCTTGCTGCCTTCTTCCTCGGGAGCCTCATCTTCGTTACCTTTACTAAGTTGGTTCTGCCCCATAGACTTCTCGACTCGGGGGATATACGGATTGCAAATAAAGATCCAAGGCGTATCCTCTGTAATGTCTGTTGTCCTGGGTGGGAGACGTGCGAGGAACTGATCTACCGTCTCGGTAAGCTGCCATGCATAATCTACCCCAGCATAGGGATTGTGAAGATGCGATGTTTCGCGAACGGTGCTCGTGTCAGGAATAGGTCTTCCAGGGCTTTGCTGTTGCTCGAGCATCCAACTCTGAACATCAAAGCGTTGTACACGGTTGTTAAGGTCCATGACCATATCATCATCCCCTAAACTGTAAGCTAATGAGAGGTTGATAAAACGGTGGGACGTACCGTAGAAGTCAGAATCATCGGAATATTCCATGACGTTGATTCAAGTTGAGCTTGAGGAGGATATAGTTGGAACAAACCAGATCCTTGAGTTAATCGGCAATGGCGTGGGAACTGTTGGTTTTGTAGACAAGGGTACAAGCTGCGCAACAAGCAGAAATCAAGGGCGAAAGTGCTGTAAACATAAGAAACAGAACCACCGCCTCAGCCGTCCTATCCGTCAAAAATTCAAGTCATCAATGAGAAAATACGCGTGTTGACGTAAGGAGAGGAGTACCCCAGACGAGACGATGGGATGGAGTCGCAGAAGCAAGTTCGCGTTGATAGCGTTAGTCCCGCAGTTAAGCTTCGAGGCCTGTAACTTATACCCTGTAACGTAGATTACGCCTCAAGTTGATTATGGAAATAGTCAACCACTGTATTCAAAGCCTCTGTCTGGTAGTTGAATAAGTACCTGGATGCTTCACAGAATTCTTTGGTATCTAAGATTACAACTGTGCATTCTGGCAATCATCGTACCTCTCAAGTCTTACCCTACAAATGGATATAGCTAAAGGGACGGACCCCACCATTTGGAGTCCATTTGTTTCCTATTGATTGCTTGCTTTTGCCTTTGTCAAATCCTGCATATCACTTCAATATCTGTTATTACCCATGGATGATTCCAAAATCGTTTCGTCAAAGGTTTCCTTAACCTTAGATCTGCCTCCTAGTTGTGTCCAGTTCTGTAAACTGCATCCTAACTTGTTCGTGGTAGGAACTTATAACCTCGAAAGAAATGAGGATGCCCAAAAAGAGACAGACCACGACGATGACACTGATGCTGCAAACGCGACTAAGACACTACAAAGCCGCAACGGGAGCTTGCTAGTCTTCAATGTCGTTGGCGACGACGTGTGAGTTCATTTCCCCGGGGCCCAATTGGTTGCTGACGCGTTTGATCATAGTCATCTCGTTCAGACGGTTTCGCAGCCTTCAGCTATTCTAGACCTCCGATTTCACCCTCAGAAAGGTAGAGAGGATATTATGGCTGTGGTATCTAGCACTGGGACACTGGCTGTATTCAAACTTGACCCGAAGGCAAATCCCTCAACTCCTTTACAGCATATATCAACAAGCAGATGTGACGATATTGCAGAAGATATCTTGTTCCTGCAATGCAGCTGGCACCCTGAGATCCCGCATCTGATTGGCATCACAACTTCGACAGGCTCTGCTCGAATCTTACATTTGGACGAAGGGTACCGCATCACTCAGAACTACACTGATCTCAGTATTGTCAATTCCCTCGAGGCCTGGTGCATTGCGTTCTCACCCGCAACACCAGTGTCAACGACGAATAAGGCCCAAGTCGCAGCTTATTGCGGTGGAGATGACTCCATTCTTCGCTACACGTCCTGCATCTGGGATTCAAGTGAGCCTGGTTCCCCGTGCGAAGAGCCATATTCGCCCGCAACCATCAAGGGGACACACGATGCAGGGGTCACATCAATTCTGCCACTCTTTCGACTCACAAAGAACTCAGGTAGAGTAGTCGTGACAGGCAGCTATGACGACCATCTACGTGTTTTCGTTATACACGATCTGCACGAATCATATGGAATGAAAAAGGTCGAGCTAGTGCTTGAGCAAAACCTAGGAGGAGGTGTCTGGCGATTGGATCTGGTTAAGACACAAGATTCGAAAGAGTCTATAAAAGTGAGGATCCTCGCTTCATGCATGCATGCAGGCGCAAGACTTTTGGACCTGGAGGTCAAGAACGACAAGGACTGGAGTTGCAGGATTCTGGCGAGGTTTGAAGAACACAAGAGCATGAACTATGGAAGTGACTTTATTCGGGATACTGAGCCTTCTGATGTTGTGCGGTGTGTGTCGACAAGCTTCTATGATAAACTGCTCTGTCTCTGGCAGTATGCACCAGCCAATAAATAGAACTCAGAGTAAAAGTGCACGTATTTTCATGTCACGAAATTATGTATAGCTCATTCTCATCACTTTTGGGAGAGCACCAGTTCAGATCAGTCTACAAATGAAGCTCACGGCTTTCGTTTGCTGAGTGGGCGAGATTCTGTAACTCAAAAGCACTTATCAGCACAGTCAATGAACTTCTGCCTTGGATGAGTAGGTACTCATGTTTTAACGTCTCAAATCTCGGGTCAAGAAATGTACGATACTTGTAACAGCAACTAAAGCAAAAGACGAAATTGGGTAGTGGCATGATGATCCTAGACCCCTCTATAGGAGTGACATGAGCTAGAATCAAAGCCTATCGATCTCCTTTTCAGCCTTGCAGCTTGGTTAATGGCCGGGCCCCTGTCATACAGGAGGTTAAACCACATAGAAACAAAGGACCCCGACACCGACTAGGGCCAGCTGTAAGTGTCACCGTGGACATACATGCATGAGGAGCTTGATACGTTGAACGGTAAGAAATAAGTTGACAGTTGTTCATCGGAGTCACATACTGATGCTCTCCTTGTGATGCTTCCGGGGAGCCTGAGCCCAAGACTGTACGGAGAGACCTATTGAGACTTCATAGCTGTATTTTCTTTTTCTGATTCAGCTCCCACTTCATCAGGGGCGATAGTTCTTTGTCGGTTCTAAATTCATGCATGAGGCGTGCAAGGTGAATTGTTTCAAATGGGGCTGCCCCGCCACCAATGGCTGGCTGGATGTACTAGGTAAGTTAGGTAGCTGGTCTAGGCTCGCTCACTGATCATTCTCGGCTCTCTTCAGCCTGAGAGCTCTGAATTTTAGCCCAACACTTAACTTCTCTCTCACCACTTTCACTTTCGCTTTGGCTTTCTCTCACCATCTCCAAAGCAACTTGATACTGTGACCAATCTTTTCTTCTCGGGTTATCTTCTGCTTCACCGCCTTTGTTGGGAAAAAATAATTTACTTTGCTTATTTGCATCGTGCCATCTGCCCCCAGTCACTTCCGGCTCTTCGCTTGCTTGTTCGCTATCTGCTTCATCTTGCTCCCGCCGTCGCAAACGAAACCCTCGAACCCGTGAACCCCAAACAGCAGACAACGACGATCCGCCTTTTTCTGCCTCTCTCCATGGCTGTGGCCTAGATATTTCTCCGTGACCAGATCTCCGTTACAAAGCCTGCGTAGAACAAGCGCTTTTGCTCCCGTGCTCTGCTCTGCTCTACTTTTCCGTGAATCCTACATTCGGCGGCCATCCATCGCTCGCGTATTGATCCGCCAGACGAAAGCACCAATATGGCAGCCAACGGGAGCTCAATTCCCTCGGCTGGCGCCGGTGGTGAATCTCAAGTGCTCACCAAAATCCACCAGGCTCTTGAGGTCGTCCATAGCCCGTACTCATCCAACGATGCCCGTAGGCAAGCCCAGGATTTCCTCGAGGAGGTCAAGGGATTCGACGAAGCCCCCATGCAAGGCTATAACCTCGCCTCCGACAAGGCTCAATCCCCCGTTGTTCGACACTACGCCCTCTCTCTGCTAGAGCATGCGATCCGGTACCGATGGTCAACGTACACCCTAGAACAGACGGATGCCCTGCGACAATGGGTATTAAGCCTTGGCCAAGCCATCGCGAAGGAGGATCCAGCTTATATCAGAAACAAGACCGCCCAACTCTGGGTTGAGGTCGCCAAGAGATGCTGGGGCGCTGAATGGATGGACATGGACTCTATGCTTTATCAACTATGGGGCATTGCCGATTCCCCAGTGCACAAGGAACTAGTAATGTTTGTCCTCGAGAACCTCTCCGACGAAGTCTTCACTGGGGATGACTCAGTTGTCGCCATGCGGGAAGGTGTGTTGAGTAAGGCTTGTGTTGAGATCTTTACTCCAACCGCGGTGTTGGTGGAGGCCTTCCCTAACCGTCAGCCTGGTCCTCCAGTGCGATATGGCGACGATGGTTGGCTAAGCCGTTTGTCCCAGTTTCTGGATTACTGTCTGAACCAGGCACCCAAGGACAACGAGGATGTCAAGATGTGCATACACAAGGGCCTATCTGTGTTCTTATCACTCATGCCTTGGGCAATCCCGAAAGCTATCTCCTCGGCTCGCTGCGTTGAGGTTATGTGCGCTGGGCTAGCTTCGTCTCAAGTCACCATTCAAAAGGTAAATTATTCGAATAGTACACGAATGACTTGTGCTGACCAAAACACAGGCTGCGTTGGAAGGTCTCCATGCTCTGTATTGCAGAACTAACTTCAACGACGAGGAATTTCGTGATCTAGTTGGCCCCATGTTCAGAATCGGGTCAATACAACTATGCAAACAGCTTTTTGAGTGGTCTGCTGTTGACCCTGAGGACGTTGACGAAGACAAATACCAGACACTGAAGAAGCTATCAGAGGTACGTCGAATGGCGCATAGCTCCAGAGCCATACTAACTTGTTGTGTAGATGTTGTCTTGCCTCGGGGACTACTTCGATAGGAAGTTTGCAAAATTGCCTGCTGATACCGCCAAGGAAGATTTCCTGGCGCTCCTAGTACAGGTTGTGCAGCATCAGAGCCTGATGGTCTCTATTCCTGTACTTGTCACATGGACGCGACTCCTCAGTAACCGCTTGATTGGCCCAACCGAGCTTGTTTCCGCCTTCATCCCACCCCTGCTGGAGACATGCAGTTCGAGATTGGTTCGATTCGAGAACCTCCCAGAGGATACTCAAGACGCGACATTACTCTACCTCATGGAAGATACAGATACGGTCCCTGAACGACACGCTTTCTTGGGCAACTACCGCCGATATAGCTCTCAGATCATTGAGGCTGTTGTCCAGTTGAAGTTGGTTGACGCGATACAACACATTCTCGGCCGCACAGAAGATCTTTTACAGCATCTCTATGACGGCCAGCCTCCCTTAGACAAGCAAAACTATTTTAAGCACTCCATGCCAGTCCTGCGCGTCGACGCTCAGTTCACAGTCATTGAGGCCACACTAAAAGGGTACTCCAAATGGCGCAAGCATAGGCCCCAAGAGCATCAGCAACAAGGGCCAGGAATTGAAGCCAATCTGGAGTCATGGTGCAATAAGCTGCTCGAAATGAGCTTTGAGGACCCCATGATTCGAAAGCGAACCCTTCAGCTGCTTGTCTACTTCTCTACTACCGCGCTCAATAAGAACGCTACGTTCATGTTGAAGGTATTGGAGCATATCTTGATGACCTGGCCAGCTCTCCAGCCAGAATACCGTGCTTTCAACGACGCTATCAAGGACCTGCAGGGTGAAAGCATGATCGAGTTGCAGCGATTGGCGTCAGAGATGCCAGATCATCTGCTGGTAAGTTGATTTGAACGTTGGTTCTGGGCCCTATTCTAATTACCTCGCAGGGTGTATATGACCAAATAGAGAGCAAAGTCAATGAAATGATGTCGTCTGGATCGCTTGACGAGAAGCGCTCCATTGCCTACAAAAGCTTTCTCTTCATCATTATGTCAGTATACATGTGACGGTACGCAGCTATAGCTCGCTAACCACTTGACAGACACCGAGCCACCAGTGTGGATGCTCAGGCCAAGATCCAGAAGCTACGTGAGTTCATTGATCCTGTAAAGGCTCAATGGCAGACCGATACCGTGCGCAACTCCCTGGAGTCGTACGCTAGCTTCTGTGAGTTATTGGGACTAGACAAGGCTCAAAACTACATGGCCAACCGCCGAGCACATGAGATCGCGGATTGGGGCTCGCAAGAACTCGACGCTGAAGGACTTGCTCTTCAGAACGAACTCGAGGAACGACTTAAGCTTCTTCCGCTTCGTTCGACGAAGAGCTTCCTAGCCTTCTCAGTTGAGAGACTCGATAAGTCGTCAGATGCTTTCAAAGCCTCGTACGCTCTCTGGCAAGACGGATTTCCAGAAATCTTGGCCGATCTGCTCAAGTTCCTGACTTACGCGCATGCGTCGCATAAACCTGACAATTGGGTCGGACTACCAGGTGAAGCAGTGTCGACTGTTCACCGAATTCTAAGCGATCGGTTTTGGCAAGCCGGAATTTCCGAGGGCAGCAAAGACGATTTCTATGCTCGCGTCATGGACAAGAAGAACACGATGGAAGGTCTCGCCTCAACTATCCGAGGATCCGTTCGATTTGTTCGCGAAACAGCCTATGCTATTATTTATTGCATGAGTCGCTTGGAACGGCAGTTTTACGGATTCGAGGGACTCTCTGCGCCTCTCTCCAAGGCCCTATTCTCAGACTCAGTTTGGTTGTCTACACACCAGCAGAGTAACTTGCTGAACCTGGTTAGATACCTTGTTGACGATTGTCCTGTTGACTGCCGAGAGCATTTTCTTCCGCAGCTACTGGCGGCATGCTTCCAACAAATGGATGCCAAGATTAACGGGGAATGGGAAAAGATGCAGCGCCAGCAGGAGGTGGCTGCAGATGGCGAGGCCGGTCTCAAGGAAGAGATGAAAGCGGAAAGTATTCTTCGACAAGTAACCTACACGGCGGTATTGATGGTGGCCGACTTTCTCGATCCCACCAAACCTAGTAAGTCCAAGGAGGTTGCAAGTTTGTCAAGAGGAAATGAACTAACAGTCTCCTTAGATGGGCCAATTCAGAATGGAGACAGCAATTCGGGAGTTGACCAAGACAAGGATTACCCTAGCCTTAGGAGGTTCTGTCTCACTCATCAGGAGGTTGTAGAGCCTTTACTTGTCTTCTGCACACATGGTATTCACGTGCGAGACAGCAGGTGCTGCACCATGATTCTGCGATTGTTCATATCGTTGGTTCCCGAGTTTCATCTCGTGGATGGCCAGTTGCCCAAGTCTGTGCTACAAAGCCCAATGGAAGCACATCTTGCGACAGATAGGTTTCCTATCCCGTCAGCAATCTCTTCGGCTATTCGGGAGTATATCTCGCTCGATGTGCTGAAAGCCTGCATCACATCGTTCCATGAGCCTTACTTTGTGGAACTACAGAAGGACTTGGCCGCGCTGATCGCAACAATTGTTGTCTACTATAGCCCCATCACGCCGTCACCTAGGGACGTACTTCTCTCACTACCCAATGTGAGTATAACGGATCTGGACCGGCTGTCGACGTACATGGCCAAGCCTGGTGCGCATACTCGCCAGCAGCGAGCTCTGGTTTTGGATCTGCTCAAGGATCTCAAGGGTGTGAGTGTGTCCGAGATGGGTAAACTCCCCAAGAGCAGTGGATTTGGTGGCTCCAATCGCAAGAGGACGAACCGAAGCAAGATGGCGCAGCAATTCATGAGCGACCAGCAGTCAGGACAGGATTCGACGCGTTCAGGTATGAATGTGGCTCGTCGGGCTACACCAGATGCACTGGAGGGCGTCTCGAATCTTTTTGAGGGTTAAGGATGCCATGAGGGAGAGACTATTGCCTCAGAGGCAGCAATACCTTTAGAAATCACCCTTGCAACATGAGAGTGAACAGTACCAGAGTTAGACCCGCGAGCGGAAAAGAAAAATAGATGGAAGTTGCAGATTCAGGCCAAGGGCCCTCATCGTCGAGCTTCAGGGGCGGTATAATAGAGATGGGTGGTTAAGGGGGGGACAATAGACAGGACCGGACTGAGGAATCTGGAATGAATCATCAGGAGTATTAGAGCGAGCATAGGTCAGACTAGGATGAGAATTGACATGTTTTACTTGATGTTATTTGACTTGCTTGCATATTGAGGTTGACGCATAATCATGCCATGTTGCATTGGCTCCGTCTGCAACTTCTGAGGCCGGCTGTATATAATGCGCAATGGCATTGCGTATACAGCCACAATCAGCAATAATCAGTCCATTGCGAAACATTTCTTATAGCTCAGCTATGAATCTGGAAACCGGTGAGTACTCTACAGGGCTCGGTAGTGCCAGGGCCGGCCCGGGACTTGAAAGCCATCCCGGCTCATGTTTTCTCCTTTTGAATAAGTGACCGAATTTTGTATGACGTCGGCTGTTTTCTGGACTCTGAAGAGATAAACTTATGGGGGTTCACCGGGGAAAGCATCCGATAAAACTGCAAGGTCAATCACACGTTCGATTGGAGAAGAGGGTGGCATCCTTGCGTGTGAGGCTTATGGGTTCATAACCGGCGGTGGCAGTGTTGCAGGATCCGGAGATTAATGAGCTGACTTTGAAGTGGCAAAGCGAGGAGGAAATTCTGCTTTGCGTTTCGACCACTTTCACGTGCCTTTGCCTCTCTTCAAATGAAGATAGTACTGTTTTGAGGCCCTCGCCGGCGCCGGTTGATTCTCCGGGACCGGGCCGTAAGTACTAAGTTAGGTAGCTTGCGTTTTAAGCCGGCACATTCTTGGACATCAAGTTCCGGCATAAAATCAGGGACTTCCCACGATTTCTCTAGAGACTTTTGCGACTGAATTGATGTTCATTTTTCCCCATTTGGCTCCGTCATAATTGATACCAGTGATTGAGTGAATATGGATACAATAGAGTACCGGCCAACGTCCCCTATCCGGAAGACACATAGAAGAACGACAAGAGCGTGAGTGGTGCTCTATGTCCTTTCAAGCCAAAGATATGAACTGATTGGTTCTATGCAGATGCGATGATTGTCGCCGACTCAAGGAGAAATGTATCGGCTCCATGCCCTGCGACAGATGCAAATACTTTGGCAGGCCTTGTCAGTTCAGCGATAGATTCAGAAGAAGCCGAGTTTCTCGTACAGCAGTACAAACAGTCAATGCATCCGCGGTGGAAGTAACGTCTGGGGATGTCTCTGTGTACTTTGAGGCGGAACGTATCCAGGCGCTAGAGCATATCGTGAGACATTACACAGGGCTCGAAGAGTTCAGCAGGGAGAGGCTTGAGAACGTCATCGCAGATCTTTTGCCTCTACGTAATCAAGAGGAGGGTTTGGTAGATATGATTGAGGTTGAGAACGATGATGTGAGTTGTGATGGGAGGGATTGCGAAAGTGTAGGTACAGCGTCAACGGGTAGGCCTTGTTCTGCTTCGAACGGCGTATAACCAGGGCTAACTTGGTGTCAGCAAACGTAGAGTTCTCTCACCACGAGTTCTCTCGTCGTGTGCAGAAGAAGGTCAAAGATGAGCTGGCCGACTTTGAGTTCGAGGTAGGATGTCCCGTCCCACAGGTCAACCGGCGTTCACTAACAACACGTTCAGGACTCAGGGACAGACACAGCAATCAGCGACAAAGCAAATGCTTCTCAGCTTCTATCTAGAGACGCAGCAGTGCTTGAAGCTGTGTCTTTGTTCCCACCAGCTCCCTCTGCACTGACCCTCTTGCGAGTATTCTTTGAGATCGCCCAAACAAACTATTTCTATACCGACGAGGAGGTACTTCGACAACGCCTTGACCAATTCTACTCTTGTCCTACACGTGTGGGTAGCGAAGATGCCCCTTGGGTCTCTGTCGCGTTGATGGTCTTTGCGCTCGGAACACAATTCTCGCATCTCTGTCAGTCTTCGGTTAGGGGCTCAAATCGAGAGCTCATGAGAGATGCCCACGATATCTGTCAGACCATGGATGATACTATTGCATCGACATTCTACAGAAAGGCCACAAACCTGATCCCTGATATTCTAGGTATGGGCTGCATCGAAAGCGTGCAGGCCTTTCTCCTCTTCGGCATATATGTCCTTCCTATCGACCCAGCTGGCTTGTCTTGTACCTATTTCGGAATTGCGATTAAGGTGGCAACACAATTCAACCTTCATCAGAAGACTCTCCGAGATCTATCTCCTCGAGAAGTAGAGCTGCGGAAAAGAGTTTGGTGGACTGCCTATGCTCTCGAACGGTATGTTCAGACTCAGCGAAACCTTTTACAAGACCTAACATACAACAGCCGGATTTGCATCTTGCACGGACGGCCTGTTTCTATTTCAAGACTAGATATTGATGCTAATCTGCCAATTGATTTGGAAGAACTGCAACCCAAGGAGAGAATCAACACTTTTCAAAACAACATGGCCATGCTCAAGCTGACTATCTATATGGAGGATGCTCGAGATGGAATGTAAGCAATATTAACTAATCCCATTTGAAATTGAAAGACTAACAAGACACAGTCTGGCTTTAAAGAACAAAGACAAAGTGCAGAAAGTCAAAGCATTTCAAAACATGGTCCAACTCAAGGAGAGGCTCCGCAGTTACTGGCAAAGTCTCTCCGAGGACACCTTTTGTCGAGACCTGACACCTGGCAAACCACTATTCCGATCCAACATACACCTCTTCTTAACATATAATTTGATCCATATCCTGATTGGTCGATCTTTTATCCTGGACGAGCTGAATATCAACACCAAGGACACGCCGAGTGCAGAGTGGACGAAACTCAGAAGCGAACTAGTCAACGACTGTATCAACAGTGCCGTCACCACTATTCACCTTTGTCAAACTCTGCATGATGAGACTAGTCTTTCAAAATCTTCTTACACGGAGTTCAGCTCCTGCTGCGCTGCTGTTCTCGCCCTGGTAGCAAAATGTGTCTCGGACAGGAGCAGCAGTTGTAAGGATGCCTGCAAGAAAGGGATGGAATTACTGCGAGAAATATCAACCGGTGTCTTTTCGACAAGTGGTGAGAAGCGCACAGTAGAAGGGCTAGAGATTGCTTTCGACAGACTGAACCACGCAAAGAGGCGAGACAGCAACGGGAAGCTCGACGAAGATGGATATCTCCAGTTTCGAAATTGGGTAGCCATGCAGCAGATTATTCCAGGAGGATCGCTTCAGCTGCCTCGACAGGAAAATTCTATGCTGGACGTTTTTGGAGGGCCTTTGCTCACGTATCAATGTTCTGGTATGGCCGGAGGTTACAAGACTGGTTGCTCTCTGCCTGCGCGTACGGAAGTGATTTCATTGCCAGATCTAGGAGATTGGTTTGATCATGGGTTTGAGCAGCCGGTGGCTTAATGGTATATGACTTACGACTTACGATATTGAATTCCATTTTAACTATGTACACGAAAGCTTTACTACGTTACATCTCTCAAAGTTCTCTCACGGAAGTAAGGCCATCGCCAGGTATAACGACTTGTATCTGATTCAGCTTAATTGTCGCTAACTATCCTGGCTCCTAGCTGGAACATTCAAGACTGGCACAGTACACCAGTCTGCAACTACGCCCTCAAAGCCACATTGATAAGATTCAATGACTCTTATTAAACAGCCACTTAGACATTTCTGAGTTGAACAGTGCACAGATCAAGTACAAGTCAATGCTAGAAGTTGGATAATTTTCCCTGGATGACCTGTATTACATGATGTATGTCAAGTTTAGGCTCGTTTACTTGCTATCAAGTTCCTTATCCAACGCATCAGCCATATCTCCAAGCGTGGCAAACTTCCAATCATACAAAGGATCCTTTGTGTTGCCCATACTAGCTCCAGGTCTCTCAATCCAACTTGATTTGATGCCCATCTGCTTCGCAGGCTGATGATCATGAAACTGGCTCTGCGCAGTCTGCAGCACCCTTTCCTTGGGAATACCAAACTTGGCCTCTACTTCCCGCAACATATACTTGAAATTGTTCAGGTTAGGTTTGTAACTTCCAACGTCTTGTGCAGTGATGATCAGGTCGAAGGGGGTGCCCTGAAGAGGACCTGCATTGCTGCCGGAGAAGGATTCGCGGTCGACATTAGACAGAACAACGAGCTTGTAATGTTTGCCGAGACGACGAAGAGCATCAACAGTATCAGGAAATGCTGGCCATGATCCAATTGAATCGCCAAAGGCCTTGTTTTGTTCAGATGTGGGCTTAGAGAAGCCGAGACGCTCTGCAACATGAGGGTGGATGGTAGTCAGAAGCTCGGAATACTTCATGTCAGGAGTCTTTTCCTGTTGAGCAACTTCAGCCTCATGATAGATCTTCAAGAGATCTTCGCGAGATATTTCGGCATTGTTGGACTGGAGAAGGGGCTTGAGGCCATTTAGAACGCCAGTCTCCCAGTCAATGAGAGTACCGTAGACGTCGAAGGAGAGGAGGCCAAAGTCGGAGATCTTGCTCATTTTTAGGTGAAGGTGAAGGGGTTTTCTTGATGATGATGATGATGATGATGATGACCGAATGATGCTTGTCTATTGTCCTCAGATGACAGTATTTTACTGGTAATTTATAGGGAGAGCACGCCCTGTAGTTGACTTAGGACATTGATGAGATAATACAATCGTTTGCCGGTGCCGGTCTAGGGTGGCCGAATCGGGATGCCGGTCGGCACACCGAAAGTGGAGAAGGACGTGCCGGTGAAGCCCGGACTGCTTGATGAGAATATCCATTTATTCCGGTATTGTCCTGTACAGAAACCGTCAAATTTGATCTATAGATTGAAGCTTTTGGGAATAGCTCATGACTTGAACTATTTACTTGTGGTTAAGAAGACGTTGAAAAGTTGCACAAGAAACGCTTGCCGAAATATAACTGGCTGGAGTGTGCACAGGATAAGTTTTGCGGTATAGCACAATACACTGGTATTGAATGGCCTATAACTATACTTTAAGGATAAACGAGCAGCGGCACTTCTGAGAACCTCACAGGCTTCTGCCTCTCAAGCAGCACCAGGAGGAACATGGCTTATGAGGCCTTCAGCGATAGGACAATTCAAAGCTCGCGCAAATGTGAAGGCTGAAGCGCGAAATACGGGATTGTTTCAAAAGAGATGGGAGGCGTCCTATGTGAAGCTTTGACAAGAAGCTGTTGGTGGAAAACCCAGGCCTCGATATTTTGTTATTAGGGCTGAACCGGCAGAGAGCCCAGCGATCCGGGATACGCATTGAGGCCGTCCAAAAGAGATGAGCATCGACCAAATGCAGACGCCCGTTTATGTCTAAGACCGAGGCACGAAGCCTCATTATTACCGCGTGGCCCACCATCGCAAATGTGAAGGAATGGAGGTGAATATGTTGGTTTGAGGTTGATGCAGCCTTACAAGGGAGACCTTGGTAGCAGAGATGCCTCGGCTTCTTGCTGCAGAAAACATGTTTTGAGGTGGCTCATCAACTCAGCCAAGTCTAATAACAGCTCCATTATGTCTCAGCTTGAGAAGATGGATCACGAAGGGCTGGTTATGTGAAACCTTTAACGGCGATGAGGCGTTGATGGCCGAGACATCCCACATGGGCTAACGTTAGCCGCTATTACCAGAAGCGGCAATAAACCCATCGTTCGATTTGTGGCACTCGAAGCATTGTTATGTCCTGGAGCCTTCAAGAGTCAGAACTGTCTGTGTGCCAGCCAGCCTTACCAATCGTGAATGTAGTTATTTGCTTTTGCGTGGCGTCCAGTACACGAGGGAGATCGATCACCTATCTCATCGATGCCACAGATAACCAGGATGCTCCTTGATATTGATGGCACTGAAACGCTTATATATATATGTCACAGTTGTATAGGGACCGTAGAGATCATCAAGAAGCGAGGATATCCCACATTGACTGACATTGGCAAAACCCCCAAGATCATCAGGATCGTCCGATGCGACTGTGCCGCCCGCTTAATAATGACAGGATTGACAGCACGTAAAGCATCCTGGACTACGGGCATCAACGGAAAGGTCCCGTGATCAGGACGTCGGTTCCAGTCTATCGTCAAGGGTAATATTCCATTCGAATAATCCATCGAATAGCTCGACTGTCACAAATGCCGACCCTCGTCGATCTTGTCTCATTGGATCATGCACTATATCTGTCCGTTCTATAGATGATAGATTGTACAGTATCTGCATGATGATCCTGGCAATTGATGTTGGGCCTTGATTCTTAGTTCTTGTTTCCCCCCCCCCCCTCCCAAGCGGCGGGCAGTTTGTAGGTACCAGTAAGTAAGGTCACTAGCGGTGACAGGAAGAGGTATGGATGTTTATGCCCGCTATTTCCACCATGTACATAAGTTACCTCATGTTCTGCATCGTGTTCATCACTAGCATTTGGTCTTTTTGCCGGGCTGTTGATTAGCTGGCCTGTAGTGAGTATATTAACCATGAACCTCGGCTCAACAACTTGAACTATATGTAATCTTGGGACGTCAGTTAATACACACACTTTATATCAAAAAGGGTGACAAGTTCTGAACCAATTGAGTATGCTTCGATGCTACAATGACATGCCGAGGTTCATCTTTCTTGATCTCTTCCCGTCTGGTCTGTCTATGGAATCTCACCCACCCACCCACCCACCAATTCAGGCTACAGGGTTCTTAAGCTTCCCCTGTAATGAGCCCCGCTCAAGCCTCCAATTCTAGCCCACATGGAAAGATAGAGCACCTCACATCAGTGGAAGCGGGTTCGTGGTCTCAGTCCCCGCCATGACTCAATTGGCTGTGGCCCTTTAGACTCATTAGCAGAGGCCACTAAGTTACAGTGCCTAGGGAGAGTGAAGTGCCTGAGTGCACATCAGGGACGGCATCCCGTCTTCCCGCTCTATTCTAAAACGTTTGGCTCCAGAACTCCACGACTCAAAACTTGTCTCTTTATCAACCTTGGCTTTTGACTTTGACTTTGACTTTGATCGGCGAGGCGTTCAATCAATTGGGGCATACTTGACCAGATCTGGCATTCGCTACAACGGCAAACACCGTTATTGTTTGCTGCGTACCAACATAACTTATGTACTGACAGCCCGTTCAAGCGGGGCCTTGACGATCCATCCCTGTGCATCGCGTCGCATTGCATTGCCTTGCATTGCATCCGGCCAATTTTGTCAGGATCCTTTTTCTTGCCATGTCTTCTCTCCTCCAACGGTGTCGCTAAAAAAGCAATCTTCCGTCTTCTGGCCGCATTTGCTGTATGTTCAGAGGTACTGCACCATCGTCATCTGTCACTTATCACCTCGTTTCCATGTCACTCACTCGCATTGACAACCTGAGCCAAGCTTGCAAACTCGGACTGTCTCATCGCTTGTCATCACGTTGACCCCCTTGTCCTCCCCTCCATCTCGTCGTCGACGTTCCACCGCCAACCTGCTGTCGTCTGTTTAGCCCCCCCGCTGTGTAAGGCGAAGCAAACATATCCATCGTCCTCACTCGTCTCGGATACGGCTTCTCGGACACCTTTGCCTCTTTTCCCCCTTCCCTTTCTTTGCCTGGACCCTCTCGTTGCTTTTTCTTCCCCGTCAGCCATCATCGTCCCCTGTCATACCCTGTCATATACACGCACATACGTACATACGGACATACAAGACGAACTCTTTTAACACCAGAACCACCGACAGCTCGGAATCTTTGCCACCAGCTAGTCAGTGTTTTCATTAAATTGGTCCTTTATCTCCGAGAGCTGCACTATTAGTCTCTCTTGGTTGCTTGGTTATCTCAAACTTTCTAGGTGTTGATCATCTCGAAGCAGAGCATCACCATATACTAGACTTTCATTCACTCTTCCGAAAGACTAAACTGTTCATCACTGGATCTGTCACATTAAGTGACCAGCTACGGCCCTCGCTCTCTTTCATCTCCGTATGCAACCTCGCGTCTTCGTACGCCCTATCCCGCAGTTCTCGTTTACTCTGTCCTCCCAGGAGGCCGTTGGACAGTCAGCTGTTGGACAATAATCCTCCCCCATCTTCTTTCCACTCCTGTCAATATCCCCCGCTAGGAATTTTGACATAACGTCGTGATCTGATCGTCGGGCTTGGGATTCATCAAGAAACACGGTCAATCATGGTCTACTGTGGCAAGCCCTCTAGGGGTTGCCAGATGTGCAGAGCCCGAAGAATCAAGGTGCGTTGCTATTTTACTGCTGCACGACTTTTCTTGTGCAGAGTTTTCCTGGGGCCCTCTAGACATATCAGCTCACAGTCATAGTGCGATGAAACGAAACCAACCTGTAATCAATGCGCCAAATCCAGGCGACAATGCCCTGGCTACAAAGATGAATTCGATCTCGTCTTCCGCAATGAGACGCAGGCAACTGAACGAAGAGCTCGCAAGGCCAGCAAGAAAGCCATGGCGCTGAAGCAGGGTAAACCTTCAAAGGCCGTAGCTATTCACAAACCAACCCCCGATCAGTCTATTATATCGACTCTCCAACTTCCGGTGGACCAGCAGGCAACATGCCACTTTCTATCGAACTTCGTTCTGCTACCTTCTCATGATAACACGCGTGGATGGATGGAATTCGTTGTGCCTCTCCTTAAAAGCGAGAAGCAAGCGTCCCATTTCAAGCTAGCGTTTGATGCATGTGCCATGGCATCTCTGGGGAACCGTGTCGGTTCAGGTTGCAATTTTGAGAACAAGGCTTTAGGATGTTATACGAAAGCACTTTCCGCCACATTCAGCGCCCTAAAGGATCCCGTTCTATCCAAGGAGGACTCAACGTTAGCAGCTGTGCTGCTTTTGGGACTTTTTGAGAACATTACCGCGAAGCAATTGGGAATGCTCGCTTGGGGCTCTCATATTGAAGGAGCTATTCAACTAGTTAAGTCGAGGGATAGGAAGCAGATGCGAACGAAAACAGGCCTGGCTCTTTTTGTAGCCACAAGAACGCAAATGGTATGCTCTTTATTCATTCCTCTGCTGACCACCATCTAACGAGCGACTAGATCATTCACACCTTGACCACAGGCACACCCCCGGCCATGGGAGTTGAATGGTGGATCACGGACAGCTACAAGAATCAGTACGGAGCTGAGTGTCAGCGACTTAACATCCGTACAGCAGAGCTCAGGGCTGAGTCCAACCGCTTGATGGCGTCCCTGGCCCGTAGCCCCGAGAACATTGAGCTGCTTCTGGATATTATTCGCCGATGTCAGACTCTCGATCAGCAACATGTGGCCTGGGCAAACCAGTTGCCCGAATACTTCCATTACAAAGCTGTGGCTTGGGAAGACAATGTTCCCAGTGGGAACTACGGCGTGGCTGAGGTTTTCCCAGGACGAATAGACGCATATCAGGATCTCTGGGTTGTCAGCGTATGGAACTTGATGCGTTGCTCTCGTATCATCCTCGCGTCACTGATTGTTCGCTGTGCTGCATGGGTTTGCGCCCCGGTTGACTACCGAACAACCCCCGAATACGCAACAGCCGCGAGAACGTGTGTTGATACCATTACGGATATCATTTCCTCAGTGCCCTACCAGTTGGGCTGGTTTTCCAGTCGCAGGGAGCTTCTTGAGCGTGCTAACCTCTCCGCGTTTGGCTGTGGAGAGGAAGATGCCCTAAAAGGTCTGCCAGGATACTTCTTGACTTGGCCCCTGACTTGTGTCCAGGGTCAGGATTATACAACTGATGCACAAAGAGCATGGGTCAAAGGTCGACTTGAGTTTATTGGCAATCATCTTGGTGTTAGGTACGCCAATGTGCTTAAACAAGTGAGTGCCCTCTCTGAATCCCTGGAGATATTTGCCTCCGCTTTGATATTTCCTTTCTTTTTCTTATTTGTTCGTCTTCTTTTCCTTTTTCAGCATTTATTTATCCCCACACTGGTTGCTTTTTCTGGTATCAACTTCAGGGCCAACTGACACTTCTCCACAGCTCAATGTTCGTGTTCCCTCAATGCTCATCCGCAGGGATGGCTTGATGGCTAGCCCATACCCTGCCTCCTACAACTTTGAAAAGCTCTTATCGTCCAAGACGGCACCAGCTATGGCAGGATATTCCCTGAACCCAATACAACAGCATGAAGCTATGCAAAAGGAGAGAGCTGAGAAACAGAAAACGGAGCTACTGAGTAAAGCCAGGGGGTCCTTACCAAATAACGAGAGGGTAGCCGACGGCCTGTTGCAATTTCAGAGTTGATTATGGGATACCGGAGATAGGATTTTGAAGGATTTTGAAGGATTTTGAAGGATTTTGAAAACATCTCATCTCCAAATATGCTATATAGACGTTAAAAAGGTTCTGGATAACCTATAAAATAGAGGATGGCTGGTCCTGAATAACCATGGTCGCCTTTTAGTCTATAAGCATGCCATGATTGGATTGGATACCAGGCGTTCAAAGATTACCGTGAATTTGTTTGATCCAAGCTCGATTGTGCGATTGCAGATCCGATACTCGAAACGAAAGCGTAGGGGTTTTACTGGTGCCATTTTGGAGGTGTTAGACGAGTGGATATCCATGGATAATTTCATGGGGTGTCATGGTTTGGAAGTTTACAATCGCACGAACGTTTTAAGTGCAATATCTTGTATTATAGAGCAATCTTGCAACCGGACATCTGGCGTAATATGAATAAAGTTTAAAGAAACTGCCCTGATGAAAGAGATTCGTTGAACAGTCCTATGGATGTCTGCGTGCGTGTCGTGCTACCCATGCCCCCTAGCATATTCGAATCAAGATAGAAAATTCGTGACGGAGTAGCGATCGAGTTTATTTTTGTTTCTTACTGTAGACATTGTCAGGACCTATTCCACTTCCACGAGAAATGATACCATGATGTACGCACCTCTGACTAGCATCTGATGTCGTGCCTAGATTCCACGCCTTGACGAACCAGCTCTGCGTCGCATCGACGTAGTTTTCGTTCTTGATTTGTTTGACACCGACCTTTACACCATCCTTTGTGAAAACGACGTTCTTCTTGCCCATGCGCTCAGACGCAGCGTCGGACATCTTGGCGACGCTGATGTAGACTTGGTAGCCGATCCAGCCGCCTACGCTGAGCAGAGCGAAGACGATGATGAGAGGAAGGACCTGGCTGTAAGGGTCAATTAGATACTGTCTTTGGAGTGAGCACTGGCGTTGCAGCTGTACCTGAGAGCTGAAGATTGTCTGGCCATGTTTGATTGCGACACGTGTGATGCGAAAACGGCGATTGGCGATTGGCGATTGGCGATTGGCAATAGTGAGGAAAGGTGCGCTGAACTGGAGAAGAGAAGAGAAGAATGCGATCAACGCAGTTGCAGAAGTAAAGAAGAATAGAGTATGAAGAGGGAGGGAAGAGATACTTTAGACTAGAGCGACAGAGAGAGGCAGCCGAAAGGGGGTTGCGCAAAGAATTGAGGGGACCAAGAGCTGAAGGATCTGGGGGATAGAGTACTACTTTAGGGATGCATGTGAGTGAGCAGTAGAAGTAATGGAAAGCCAAGTACCTGGACTAGCTCGCCCTCGAACTAAGGTACTCGTGAAAACCCGCCCGTTAATGGAACTTAGGTTCGGGGATCGCCAATTGGATTGTTCGGCACCTCCAGCTGTCGAAAAACAGGGTCCAGGTCTTGTCTGAGGGGCTGCCCTCCTGTAACTTTGGCTGATGTCAGTGGACCTTGGAGGGGGACGATGTATCGAAACACTTGATGCCTTGTCGTATGGAACGAGCGACAATTGGAACCTTGGGTAGAGAGGTAGTCTGTGAGACGGAAACAAGTGCTTCTCCATTCCAAGCTGCTTTGATTCCGTGCAACATCGTGCTCTTGAACACGTCCCTATACCTGAGAATGCCAAGAAACTATCCCGGGCCGCTGCCGTCCATGCGATCCACGCAGTGGCAGTGCAAAAGACGAGACGAAGTGCGTGCAAAAATAAACCACATAAAATAGGTACGGAATGGGCAATGCCTTGTCCTACAAACACTCACTGATCGCCTAGACTCACCTGTCATACCTTAATTGTCAACAGCTTGAGGGATTCAAGCTTTTGTGGCGGCTGACTTATTTCCCCCCGTGGTGAATCGAGAACAGTCTATGTTGGTGTGGTGATGCAGGGGTTTCTTTGTGTGAGGCTTGAAGAAGCAATCATGGTGTTTTCGTCTGACACTCAGAATGACCACGTATGAGAAGCGTGTGCTATTCTATCTTTACAGAGCAATCATACTATCAGATGGAATCCAGATGATAATAGGAGTGGTTGAAAGCCTGTGTGTTAGTATACATGCAGTTAAGACCAAGATTTTACAGGGCAACATCCCAGGTCTATGGGAAGCATAAGAGCTTAACACATTGACCACAAAGCTTCTGGTTGATTCAATGCGAAAGGAACATGCCACCTCATGCTGCACTAGGTACAGAGGTACAAGGCCTCATGCTTGACCTACCTTAGGTACCTTACCTACCTAGGTACTTACCTAGGTAAGGTAGGGAGGGAGCCGTTGCTTCCTCTCGTCATTTGGTTACTCGCCAGAGTACAAGCACATGAACATCACTCTGAGTTTCCTTGACCCACCAAACAATTGTATGATTTGATAGTCCCAAGGAATCCCGTAGACAACGCAAGAGAGACACCGACCTAAGAGCAGGTAACACCAAACTACAACGTTGACCATCCGTGCAACATTTTGAAGAGCGATTGTTTTTACGGCTCCGTATGACATACATATACCCGTGCCTAGCTTTTCGATGATAAAGAGAGGAGGGTACAGATATGTCTGTCTACCTATAGGCTTGTCAGAAATGTAGAGATCGGCGACATTCTTTGTGCTGTGGCCAACTCTTATCAATCAGCTGCCTTGGCTCGAGGCATGCGCGATACGAGGAAGGACTGTCAACTATTTTCCAACTCATACGGCTTAATATCGTGTAAGTAACGTGATTACTGTAGTTTTTATCTCCTTTTACTATCCATCACCAGCTTTACTTAAGTCTTATGATTCTATGCTGCTTACTTCAGCAAAATTGACTACTTACACTACAGTGAGGAGTTCAAATCTATCAACACATGGCCAAATTTACCACATGATAGCATGTCGACCGAGATGAGTGTCTGAAACACCTTTCAGCTTAGATGTCTCCCTCATCTAGGTACTTATAAGACCCTCTTGGTGAATACATCTTATCGTTGCCCAGATTTGCATGAGATATTTCGTGTAGGCCAGCCCTAGGCTTTAACTTCAGTGACTTATGAAGTCATGGAACTTCCTGGCTTAGAATAAATCACCAAGGCCTTAGGAGTAAGCTGCATACTGCTCTTTGGACGGCTTGCGCTCTTGTGTATTCATTTGGCCTGAGACAGAGTTCCTCGGGTAACAGATTTTGGCAATGGAGATATGAAATTAACATGACTTTCGAAAAACCAATCAAGGTTGAGCTTGATTGGGTTATTATACAAGCCTAAAGCATATCGCTCTTAAGTCAATGCAGGCAACTCGACATCTACCACCATTTTCAGGACTTACGCTGGATAGGGCGACAAGTTGGAGGCTACCTACCTGTCATTATCCATATCAAGAACAAGATAGACAACTCCAATCAGTATGATAGGAGAGGCGCATCTAGCTAGGCACAGTAACATAATTTTCAAGGAATACCTAAATACTATGGAATGGTAAGGTAAGGATGTATTCTCGGATGCCACAGTTCTTGATTTATACTGGGACAATGGATGTGGCTGTGCACTCCTAGACGGGACGGGAGCTTCCAATGAAGCTTTGACGCCACCGAGCTCCAAGCTTGCAATATCGATGAGTATGAACACATCTGCAAAATCTGATGGGTTGCTCTTCTGAATTGACTCATATCAACACGTGAAGGATATCTAGTGATATCGTTGTCCTCTTCTCCCCGTCTCTGGCATCTGATAGCGTGGCTCAGGCAACCATGAGATTAGGTAGTAGGTAGCCCCTCCTTTGACACTACAGGATTCTTGGCTTTGTCGCTGTGGCGGTGACCAATGCGAAGAGGCCAGACATGCAGACATGCAGACACAGGCTACGCTACCTAACAGCTCTGAGCTCATCAACCACCAAACACCCACCTCCATTTACCTTCCTCCATCTCAGTTCAACATATACATTTCGTCGACTGGGAGCGTCGGATCGGGAGTCGCCTTTTACCATCCCGTTTTCTGTTGATTGCTAAAACGCCTGCTCCTCTGCAGCGCCTTTTGATCCGTTTCTCGACCCATTGACCGACACCGTTTACACATCCGTATATACCTTACCTCAACCTCGGGTGCGATACTGCTCCCTTCACACTTCAACCATGTCGATGCCCCCTCCTGGTGATGGCTTCGGCGGCTATCCAGCCCAGCAATACGATCAATATGCTGGCCAAGAACAGCCACCTCAACAAGCTTACGAGGACCCTGCCGCCGCCCAACAGCAACAGCCCCACGATCAAGGCCACAAGAAGAAGAAGCGAGGGTATGCGGCCCAGGCTTTCGAGGTCGGTACCGGTGCCAACGCCGTCGCCGGTGCTCAGACCGGCGGAGCTCCTCAGCAATTCGGTGCCCCTCCCGCTCAGCCAGGTTATGGAGGTTTTCAGGCCGAACCTCAAGCGGCTGCCCCTCAAGGATACCAATATCCCCAGGGATACAGCGCACAGCAACCCGCTGCTCCCCAGGCTCCTCAATATGGCTACCAAGCTCCCGATCAAGGATACCCAGCACCTGGCGCTCAGCAGCCTGCGCCAGGAGTTGGCGGCATTACTCAAGGCGTCGGCAACATGAACATTGGAGGCCAGGCTCAACAACCCCAGGCTGCTCAGCCTCCTCGCCCTGCTGTTCTGAACCAGCTCTATCCAACTGATCTCCTTAACCAGCCCTTCAATGTCTCGGAGCTTGACCTTCCCCCACCCCCGATTGTTCTTCCTCCCAACGTGAGTTACTGATTTTCAGGCCTGGTGATATTGCCAATCACTAACTTTCGCCTATTAGACGAGTGTTACTCCGTCCCCCGACGCCAACTGCTCCCCGCGATATTTCCGATCGACTCTCAACGCTGTTCCCACCACCCACTCGCTCCTGAAGAAGTCCAAGCTGCCCCTTGCACTCGTCATCCAGCCCTACGGTTCTCTCCACGACGATGAGGATCCCGTGCCTGTTGTGCAGGATCAAGTCATCTCGCGTTGCCGACGCTGTAGAACATATATCAACCCCTATGTCACTTTCCTGGACCAGGGACACCGATGGAGGTGTAATATGTGTAATCTGACCAATGACGTTCCTCAGGCTTTCGATTGGGATGCCGCTGCCCAGCAGAGTGTTGACCGATGGCAGCGACCCGAGCTGAACCATGCTGTTGTTGAGTTTGTCGCTCCCCAGGAGTACATGGTTCGCCCACCTCAACCCCTCATCTACCTGTTCTGTTTCGATGTCAGCTACGCTGCTGTCTCAACCGGACTCGTGGCCACCGCGGCCCGCACCATTTTGGACAGCCTTGACCGGATACCAAATGCTGATCGCCGCACGCGCCTTGGCTTCTTGGCCGTGGACTCTAGCCTCCACTACTTCTCAATCCCCAAAGATACTGATGAGAATGGCGAGACCAATATGCTGGTTGTCAGCGATCTCGACGAGCCTTTCCTCCCTATCCCCAACGAGCTCCTGGTTCCTCTTAGTGAGAGCCGACAAAGCGTGGAGAAGTTCCTGCAGAAGCTTCCCGACATGTTCCAGAACAACCAGAGCAATGGTTCATGCATGGGATCGGCCCTGCGTGCAGCTCACAAGCTTATCTCCACCCTCGGAGGCAAGATTGTTGTTTTGACTGCTTCCCTGCCCAACCTTGGTGTCGGCAAGCTCGAGATGCGTGAGGACAAGAAGCTTCTTGGCACATCAAAGGAGGGGGCTCTGCTCCAAACAGCGAACAGTTTCTACAAGAGCTTTGCTGTCGAATGCTCAAAGAGCCAGGTCTCTATCGATATGTTCCTCTTCTCGTCACAGTATCAAGATGTGGCTTCGCTCAGCAACCTCCCTCGCTACACTGGTGGCCAGACCTGGTTTTACCCAGGCTGGCATGCCTCGCGACCTGAGGATGCCCTCAAGTTTGCTTCCGAGTTCAGCGACTATCTTTCGTCTGAAATTGGTCTGGAGGCTGTCCTCCGAGTCCGAGCCACAAGTGGTCTAAGAATGAACACATTCTACGGCAACTTCTTCAACCGAAGCTCTGATCTATGCGCTTTCCCCGCCTTCCCCCGCGACCAATGTTACGTTGTCGAGGTGGCTATTGATGAGAATCTTACCAAGAACGTCATCTGCCTCCAAGCGGCAGTGTTGCACACAACCTGCAATGGTGAGCGTCGCATCCGAGTAATGACTCTGGCCCTTCCTACAACGACCAATCTATCCGATATGTACGCCTCAGCAGACCAGTGTGCCATTACCACCTACTTCAGCCACAAGGCCGTGGAGCGGGCCCTTTCAAGCGGCCTAGATGCGGCCCGCGACGCTCTGCAGAGTAAGGTTACTGAGCTCTTGCAGACGTTCAAGAAGGAGTTGGCTGGAGGCAGCATGGGTGGCGGTCTGCAATTCCCTGCCAACCTCCGCGGCCTTCCCCTCCTGTTCCTGGGGCTGATCAAGAACGTTGGTCTCCGCAAGTCATCTCAAATCCCCTCCGACATCAGATCAGCGGCGCTCTGCCTTCTGTCAACACTTCCTGTGCCTCTCTTGATGCGCTACATCTACCCACGACTCTACTCACTACATGATATGCCCGACAACGCGGGAGTTCCCGACCAGGAGACGGGCCACATTGCGCTCCCTCCTGCGCTCAACCTCTCATCAGAGAGGCTTGTGCCCTACGGCCTGTACCTCATCGATGATGGACAAACTCAGTTCTTGTGGGTCGGCCGTGATGCCGTACCGCAATTGGTGCAAGACGTGTTTGGAGTGGAAGACAGAGGCCAGATCCAGGTCGGCAAGGGTCGTGTACCCGAGCTTGAGGGAGACTTCAACGAACGGGTGCGAGCTATTGTTCAGAAGAGCCGGGACCACAAGTCACTAGGGGTTGGCAGCATTACATTGCCCCACCTGTATATCGTGCGAGAAGACGGAGAACCTAGTCTGAAGCTCTGGGCGCAAACGCTACTCGTGGAGGATCGAGCCGACCAGGGTGTAAGCGCAGCTCAGTGGCTAGGCATGTTAAGAGAAAAGGTGAGTTGATGGATGATGATATTGGTTGAGATGGCATGACAAACTAACTTTTGCATCAAGGTTGTTCAGTAGAGTAGCTCACGAAAAGTCGAGCGTTTGTAGACGGAGGAGTGGGTCGGATCTGTCCTTGTAATATTGGGATCGGGATGAGGCGGGTTCAATGACTGGAGTCGAGGTCCTGGAGAAGCAGTCGGGCTGGTTTTGGTAACAGGGATGCGAGGAGGACGAACGGTGTCAACTAGAGTGAGTGAATGAATGAATTGTTTTGTGAGCAATGGTGAAGATTACCATGAACGTGACGGGGTGATGTTGAGATCATGATCATGATGATGTACAGAGCAGAGGGGCTCATGATGATAGCATTAAACAGCACAACCAGGGCCAAGACATGATGCAGCCGACCAAAAACGATAGACTGACATGCATAGTAATGCATGGTATTTTTAGAAGTGCATTCCTTCAGAAACCAAACGGAAAGGAGACCCGATTCCATGGATGAATCCATGACCGAGGGGTTGGTTTGGCCCCCATGGAATGAAATCTGATACAGGCACCAGACGCAGCCGCAGACGCGATGTTCCCTGAGTTGGTACAGTACCTACAGTACGTGAGATACAAGGACCTCGCTACCCAATGATGAAACGCCGCCGAGTCGGTGGGTGTGAAACGCACGCGCCTAACGAGCCAAGTAGCCAATGATAGCTGGAATTAGGCGCTGGGGGAGGTTATTTTAAGAACACCGAGACACGGTGCTTCGCTTTACACATTCCTACCTACCTATCCAGGGGAATCAGCTCAGCTCATCTGAGCTCAGTTCAGTTCAGTTCAGGTCATGCCGTTGAGGAAGAATGAGAATCGGTAAAATGTGAAGCCGCATGGCATTAGGGTGGTGAAACGCATAGATACGTGAGGTATGTTGAGCCTGAGGGATCTTTGTCGAACAGGGGGTTGATGCGTGCCACTGAAGAAGATGAGAGGGCAGAGTAAGGTAGCATCCTCTAAGTTTCGGGGCTGTCAGATGCTAAACGCCCAGTATTTTGAATCGCTAGTGTCATGTCATTGGGAGGTTCTGTAACGTTTCGTCTCGGAGGGTTCCATGCTGCTACAGTGTCTTCGTCTTCGTTTCGTTTAGGTCTGTTACAGAAGGATACATTGGGACTGCCTGTTGTTTCTGTGGTTATCACGTATCGTCAGGTACTCGACGGGAAGCTGTCCGTCCCGCCCGGTCCATGGTAAAAGTCAATCAGAGAGCGAGCTCTCCCCCACTTCGTCTTCCTTCAATCGTTATCACCCTTAAGTTAAGCTTGTTGATCCAGGGTCATCCACTATATCCAAGGAGTCTTGTACTGCAATATCCGAGATGATGGGGTAGTTGCTCTGCCGTTCCGTTCTTCTGTGTTTAGTTGTTCCAGGTTCAACTGTTCCATTGTTTATTCAATAGCTTTTCGGCAATGTTGGCGTTGTTAATGCCCCTCCTGGCGATCATTACAGATGTTCTGGACCTGTACATGAACCATGAACCTTGGTTTATTCTTCCTAGGGTCTCGTTTCGTCTTGCGATCACGCATTCCCTTGAAGAGATCTGCCTGGGTAGGCAAACTCAAAGGACACTCCGTCGTATTTTGAGTCCTTTCTTTGCATTGAGGACAAGTCACTGGATGTCCACTACCGACTCCTATCGGGCTGAGGTGACACCTCCACCAGCTTGAGTTGAGCAAGTAGTTGTTGGCTCTTAGCCGCCCAGCTTTGGCTTTATCACATCTCAGAGTCATCAGCCCAACGGGACAAAGAATCAGATGACGAAAGAAATGACTGATTGAACTAGTGGTATTAGTTAACTACCCTTCTGTTCCGTCCGTCTTGCCTTGACTCATCGTGCTTGTTTCACATCTCAGTCAACCTGTTCTTGTTTTAAAAGTTATCCTCCATTCCTTTGGTGTCAGATCAAGACCCAGTCAGAGGCAATACCTCTCTCTCTCTCTCTCTCTCTCTATCAATCCAACTGCTAGATTCGGAAGACTCTCTACCTAGATTCTCTCACTCTCCTCCCCCTAAGAAATAGCCCGTGCAGCAATATCCTTACCCATTCTTACCTATAGTCACCGTTGACGACGGCGAACCGAACTGAAACCTGGGCCTCTGCCACGACGCGCTAGCCTCTGTACGGGTCTTTACAGCAGTGCAAGACCCTCTTCTGCCCCGCGCTCTCAACTTGCGAACCAGACCAGCATCAGCACGGCCCGAGCGGACGTGGAGCTCTTCTGTTCCATCTCTACCCTTACCTTAGCTGCTGTAGTACTACTACTTTATCGCTACTATAACTCCCCGTCGCTGTCAACCCTTTTTTCTTCATACTAAATACCTACCTATTTTACACCTTTCAACTTCGGTTCTTGTCTCAGTCGCTATAAATCATCAGCTGCATATCTCTCTCGATTCCGCTGAGTCTCGTCAATAATCAAATCTAGCGATAGTATTGGGTGGAGCTCAATACCTAACCCCTCAAATCATCCTTAATCAGCCAGCCAGTCCAGTCCAGCCCTGCCCAGCCCAGCCCAGCTGGTCAAAGTCCAGGTCCAGGTCCTTCAAGTACCAACAAAGGAGTCTTCTTAGGTAGTCTTGCTTGGCTGGTTCTTTTCTCTTGACTTGTCTCTACCTTATTTCTACAACATCTCGACCGACCGACCCATCGAGCGACTGCGCATTCTTCTCAACGCGGCATCAGTCGTAGCTTTTCGGTCGCTCTAATCCTCTTCGGCTTTCCCCTCCTTCTCACCGCGACCATGTCTCGATCGAACCCCCCTAACGCTGCGGGGTCCCGCAAGATCTCGTTCAACGTGAGCGAGCAGTATGATATTCAGGATGTTGTTGGTGAGGGCGCCTACGGTGTTGTCTGGTATGTTTTCTTGTGTCGTGTGCTTTACGCAGTGTATCGAATTCTAACTCTCCTTCAGCTCTGCCATTCACAAGCCCTCCGGCCAAAAGGTCGCCATCAAGAAGATCACCCCTTTCGATCACTCCATGTTCTGTCTAAGAACCCTGCGAGAGATGAAGTTGTTGCGATATTTCAACCACGAGAACATCATCTCCATTCTCGATATCCAGAAGCCCCGAAACTACGAGTCATTTAATGAAGTCTACTTGATCCAGGTTTGTACCACAAGCGCTCAGTCGCAATAGCAACAGCAGACTAACGAACGACACAGGAGCTGATGGAGACGGATATGCACCGAGTCATCCGCACCCAGGACCTTTCTGACGACCACTGCCAGTACTTCATTTATCAGACCCTCCGCGCCCTCAAGGCCATGCACTCAGCCAACGTGCTGCACCGAGACTTGAAGCCCTCCAACCTCCTCCTCAACGCCAACTGTGATCTCAAGGTCTGCGATTTTGGTCTTGCGCGATCCGCTGCTTCGCAGGAGGACAACTCCGGTTTCATGACTGAATATGTAGCGACTCGATGGTATCGTGCACCCGAGATCATGTTGACTTTCAAGGAGTACACCAAGGCTATCGATGTGTGGTCGGTTGGCTGCATTCTCGCCGAGATGCTCAGCGGCAAGCCACTGTTCCCTGGCAAGGACTGTAAGTGATTGCTGAAACGCCTGAGATGATAGAGCTCTGTACTGACCATTTGACCGCTAGACCACCACCAGTTGACACTCATTCTGGACGTGCTGGGCACGCCTACTATGGAAGACTACTACGGAATCAAGTCGCGCCGCGCTCGAGAATACATTCGATCGCTTCCCTTCAAGAAAAAGGTTCCCTTCCGAACTCTATTCCCCAAGACCTCGGATCTGGCCCTCGACCTGCTCGAGAAGCTCCTCGCATTCAATCCTGTTAAGCGCATCACTGTGGAGGAGGCTCTGAAGCACCCATACCTTGAGCCTTACCACGATCCCGAGGACGAGCCAACAGCACCCCCGATCCCCGAGGAGTTCTTTGACTTTGACAAGCACAAAGACAACCTGAGCAAGGAGCAGCTGAAGCAGTTGATCTACCAGGAGATTATGAGGTAAATATGGTATGATGACGAAGATGGGTGAGGCATCTAGGATCTGCGATCCGAGACACCTCTGACGGGCCATTTGTTGCTAGCAGGTGTGCTCATACGTAGTGGTGACTTTTGAGAGGAAGATCAATGGCAGAATTTGGAGAAGATAGATAGACCACAGCACAACCCTCACGCACGCACGCACGCAAACATACACAGAATCACCTACTAGTTTAGTCTGCATAGCATGCAAATGGCATGGGTCTTTTGGGGCAAACTTGATGTTGAAAGAGGGTCAAATGTATGGAAACAGGATCAAATACACGGGCCAGAGTCAGGATCAGGGCCTGAATCTGAGAGAGGCAAACATGGGACTTGAAGATGATTTGATGAAGTGCACATTGCAGCCATTTCTTTTTTTAGTTGTTATATCCCAAGAAAAAAAAAGAAATTCATGATGATACGTGTTGAGCATACTCAGGTGATCAATAGTAAATCAGAGTTTCACTAGTAGCAAACTTAGATGTTAGAGTATTCTCTCTACTCCGTACATGTCAGGAACTATGCACGCTGAGAGAGACCACTAATCAAATAGAGACATCAAGTAATATCATGACTTTTGTCTCACCCAATCCTCATCGGCCAAGTTTAGAGCCTTCAGGAACGTGACAATCAGAGAGTCTGAATGACAAGAAAACAGATCAAAAGGTCTAGACCGAGCCAGCATTTCAGCCGTGATAGGTTGTTGGCCATATCGAGCTAGCGTTTTGGTGCTTGAGGCTCTGGTGTTGATGACGATCATGAAGTTTGCCAGCGTGTACGTACATACACGCATGTGGCCAGTAAAAGAGACCACAGGCTTATGAATCACCACGCGATTCGGTGTAAGCTGTTGAGTAAGGCATCCAGCAGAGGATGTGGCAATTGCAGCCTTAAAGCTATACATTTTCAAGCCATGGAAGCGAGTTGGAACTTCTTAATGTCAGGGCATCGATTCTCAAGATCGTGCATGTTCTTTGAAGTCTTGTTCTAACGTTAGGCGTTAACCCCGCTATATCTAGCTCCACTAGCTCCCCCAATCTCATGCATTCTATCTCCAACAGCTACCCTCCACTACCAGAACAGCGCCAGAACTTATTCATTCATTCATTTCCTCCAATGTCTCAGACCTCAACACTACATATCAACGCCCTGTCTCCTTTCTAGCAACGGTATTATTCTTATTCAGTTCCCTGATCACTGAATGCTTCAAATCTCGTGTCTATGGCCTCCTGCGCTTCCTAATTTGAGCATCACTATCACTAGACTCCGTGTTTACACGTCATGAGCTCTTCTGACCGCAACGAATCCCCCGAATCTCCCGAATCTCCTGGCGCCGCTACGCCCAATAATCCTAATCGCGCCTCTGCATCATACATCACCAACATGTGGACCGGCCTCATCCGTCGCTTCTCTAGTGAGGGTTCGTTCCCTAGCCAGGCCGACACCGCCTACGAAGACGACTACAAGTACCACAATGGCAATGGCACAAAAGACGGTATAAACGGTGTCTTCACACCCGTACGCCGTACAGCGAGCCCCCTTCGTCCTCCACCTCTGGATCCTCTTGTTTTGCATGGCTATCGTCAGGGCACGCCCACGTCGGCCAAGTTGCTGACAGCCGCTGTCGCGGAGGAGATTCGCACCATGGTCCCTGAGCGTCTACGCATCGTAGACGACTGGCATCTGGTCTATAGCCTCGAGCAGGACGGCGCGAGCTTAACGACTCTTTATCAGCGCTGTCGACAATATGAGGGCAAACGAGCTGGTTTTGTCCTGGTCGTCAAAGACCTAGAAGGAGGGGTGCGTATCCAGTGAGCCCATTGACGTTATTCTGTTAACTGACATGATCAGATCTTTGGCGCATACCTATCCGAATACCCTCATCCTGCGCATTCGTACTTTGGCAACGGTGAATGCTTCCTCTGGCGAGCCTCGACTATCACGCCTCTCCCTCCACCTCCATCGGCTGATACAACAAACCTGAACTCTCGAATTACAACGCTCGCCCCGCCACCGCCTTCGTCAGAGAGCAACACCCCTACACATTCTCGCGCGCCGTCGCCTACACCTAGCGAAGCTGTCAGGTTCAAAGCATTCCCGTACAGCGGTCTGAATGACTTTTGCATCAACTGCGAGACCGGCTTTCTAAGTGTTGGATCAGGCGGTGGGCATTATGGGCTGTGGTTAGATAATGGGCTTGAGAACGGGCATAGCTCAAGGTGCGAGACCTTTGGTAACGAACCTCTGAGTGACGAGGGAACCAAATTTGGCGTCATCGGAGTCGAACTCTGGGTTATGGGCGTATGATGATGACGATGATGCTTCGTTACGGCTTCACGTGTTTGCATGGCGCTCGGTGTTATGATATGGTATTCACAGGTGGATCGGTCTCTCATTAAATTGATGCTCTATGGGAAGAAGGAAGATCTATTTGATGTCAAGGCAGGGCGACCTTTGTTTGGACAACCCCCTTTTTGGTATATAACAAGGAGGACAACAGCAAAAAAATATTCAAGGCAAGATCAGTAAAAATCTATGATACCCGGAGCTGATACTCCTAACTCTTTACCATTAGTGGCCCTTCAATACTCCGCATGTAGTGTTACAAAAAGGTCAATTGTTTTATTGCTCCCTGTCTCAGCTCTGTCTCTTGACCATGAACGCCTGGATCCCTTCCAATACTCCTTGAGGCGTCGGTGACTCGGCGCACACGTCAGGCTCGAAACCAAAAGATAGGAGGTGATCTCTTGTCGTAGGTCCGATGGTCGCGATGAACGTCTTGCCGTCCCGTTCATAGCCCTTATACACCTTATTGGTCTCAGGATCCAGGATTCCCATGACTCGAAGCATACTATCGCATCCGGTTGGTGAGAATACTACAATCCATCGCATAGAATCATTGCGCGTTTCCCCGAGGACCCTGCGTAGATCAACCGGAAAGCTCTCCATGACGCCCGTCCCGTAGACAACCGTCTCTGTCACACGAATGCGCTCTGTATCTGGTAGTGCGCCGTCCTGTAGCGTTTTGGGGATGATATCACGACGGGTTTCTCCAACGAGGAATAGAATAGGCGGGAGAGTCGCACGTTTTTGGCCGCCGTACCATTCGTAGTAGTGGGCGAGGATAAAAGGAGCAAGGGCTGCGCCGTTGCCTGTGTGGCTACCAAAGACTTGGAGAGGAGGTTCTTGAGGGACAGCAGCGAGGGCGCGAGTAGTGGCGGGGCCGACACTATAGACAGGAATGTTCTGTAGATGAGGCCATGAGGTTTTCTCTTCGGGTTTGGGAATGTCATCTGTCGCAAGAGAGACTGTGTTAGCCAAGATTGTTCTAGAGATATAATTGCTCCAAGGTTATGACTTACCGGCCTTTCCGTCTTCGACAAGCTTCACAAAAGCTTCGACGGCGCGTTGTGATGTAAAGATTAAGCCGCCATATTCATGGTGTTTCTGATTTCCGATGCGGCGATCGCGAAGTAGCGCTGCAACTTCGTTCATGCCGTCACTGTGAAATTGGTGCAGAAGAACAGGCACGAACTGCGGCGCAAAACCACTCGCATTAACATTAGATTCTGAGAAAAGATCTTCGTAGGAATCGCCAGGGCTCGATCTCGTCTTCAGTAAGAGTACAGGTATCTCGGAGGCTTGCTCCGTGGTGGGATTGGTAGTTGTCATGATGGGTCGAGATTGGTCTGATGCGTATATGTATGGATTAATGCGGCTGGCGATACTATCGATGCGTGGTTTTTTAAGGTGAAAGAATGGCGGAGAGGTAATCAATGGGAGAACGAAGTCGAGATCATGAGGTGGGAAGATCAGCAACTTTCGGAGACTCGGAAGGTGGGATGCAGGTGAGGGGCTCATGGGAAAAGTGGGCGACAGCTTTATCGATAGCTGAGAGAGACGGCAGTGGAAGAGCTTCCAGGTTGTCCACTGAATATCTTATCTTCACTGATTTATGAAGGTGACTTTTTGATAACAAATGCAATCATTGCAACGGCGTATAATCATATGAATAGTGAATGAGATCTAATTATCGAGCTGGGTATTCAGTGCAGAAGCAACCATCTATCAACAATAACTCTAACGCCTTCCTACAAGCAATCAAACAACCAACTTCTCCTCTACCTCATTGTCACTCTCCTTTGTTGTCTCGACTACTTCTTTCTTCACGCTGGCCCACTCCATAGCCAACGCCCCCAAGATAGCCAGGCAAGCCATGACGAGTGCGACGCGGAAGCAAACATGCAGCGAATCGTTGTAGGCAGTCAGTGTCTCCTTGTGGAACTTCTCAGGGATAGTCTTGAGAAGACCTGTTAAGCCAGCGGACTCGATCTGCTTAGGAGTAACGCTTGTGAAAGCGGACAAACGCTTGGCCAATTCTCCATCGAGCACGTTGGTGCCAACAGAAACGAAGATGGCACCGGAGAGTGTTTGGGCAAAGATGACGAGCGAAGCGCCAATCGATACCTGGTTGCGTGGAAGAACAGTCTGGGCGGCCATGTTGGGAGCCTGGGAACAGGCACCGAGGCCAAAGCCATATACAATCTGATATCCAATCCACTGGCCTTCCGAGGCATTAGTACCAAGGATAGTAAAAAGGCCAGCGCCGATGGAAGAAATGCAGATTCCGGCAATGAGGAACGGCATATAATATCCAATGCGAGAGGTTAGAACGCCGCTGATGATGGAGCCAACAACAAGAGCAAGTACCATGGCCAAGAGATGAATTCCACTGTTCATGGCAGAATCTCCGTTGATGACCTGAAACCAGACAGGGAGGAAGTAAATCAACAGTGTCTGATGGGCACCAATACAAAAGCTCACCGAAAAGCCACCGAAAATGCTGCGCTTGGCGAAGATGTGAGGAGGGACAGTTGCTTGCTCGGGCTTCCAAACTTGGATGAGGACAAAGGCGATAAGGAGGGTGAAAGCAACCACGAGCAAAGCAACAATACGACCATTGTTCCACTAAGTGATGTTAGTTGAGTCTTTGCCGCGCAGGGGACAAACACTTACGTTATACTCGAAGCCACCCCATTGGAGAGCCAGGCAGAGGCAAACGACACCAGGGATGAGAGCAATCAAGCCGAGTACGTTCAGTTGCTGGAGCTTGTACATCAGGCCGGTCTTCTGAGTCGATTGGCGAGGAACTTGGAGAAATAGGAAGACAAAGGTCAAAACAACGGCGCCAAGGGGGAGATTGATGTAGAAGCACCACCTCCAAGTGACGTGGGTTGTGAAGACACCTCCAATGACAGGTCCAATAGCTGAAGCAATTCCAAAGACTGCACCGAAGAGGCCCTGGTACTGAGGCCGCTTCTCAAGAGGGACAGCATAGACAATGATGACGAGCTAACAGTGTAAGTAAGGGTGTTATCCTCGGAGCATTAGGGAACAACTTACGATACCAGACTGCGTACCAGCACCGCCTAGACCTGCGACAGCTCTTCCAATGATGAAAGCAATCGAGTTTGGGGCAGCACCACAGATAGCTGAGCCAATCTCAAAGAGTACCATGGCAGTCATAAAGGTCGTCTTGATATCCAAGATGGTGTATAGTTTGCCAAATACTAACAAGAAGGCACAGTTGGTAAGAAGGTAAGCTGTACCGTACCAACCAATGTCACTCGCAGCATGAAACTCGTTCGTGATAGCGGGTATAGCAGTCGAGATAATGAGTTTGTCCTAAAGACAGTTAGCTGTGTCGATTGCATCGAGTGATTTCAGGACATACCAAGGCAACCAGGAACATGCTGATATAGAGTGAAATCATCAATATGGCAAACTTCATGCCTTTTGGATATACCACATCGGCCGGGGCATTGTCCGAGGCGATCATTGTGATTGTGTAAAAGAAGTGTAGTCTAAAGGGGCGTAGTTGATGCTGAATTGGCAAGTTGCTGATACAGTTATAGAATGTGATTGAATTGGATTGAGTGGAATCAACAAATTCTCTTGTTGTTATATATAATTATCGGCATATCGCAAAATGTCCGCCATGGAATCCATCGACAATGTCCGTAGAGAGATGGTATTTCGGACGGTCATAATTGACCAATGAGCTTACACCATGACCGTCCGACCGTCCGCTGAACGACCCTCCACGAAGGATCAACGTCCGAAAATCCTTCGTTTGTCCGCTATTGCTGCTTGAAACAAAGATGAGAGGCTGAGCCGCTTTATTTAACTACTCACATTCCGTTTATCCGTCTTAATCAATATGAACATTGGATTGATGTTTATCGTTCGACCGTCAAAATTAGAGACCAGCTCAAGGCACATTCCCTGAATGAGCTACGCTTCTCACGATAAGCAGTAAACCAGATCTCAGACATGGTATTTTACAAAATATACCACATACCTTACTGCCATGTCTTCTGTTGGGTATCATCGGTGCTGAATCACGTGTGACTCCTAGGATCATGAGTGAAATGACTTCACATCCAGTAGCCAAACTTCAATCTACACTAGCTTCATCATTTTTGTCGGGTCTAGAGGCGAATAAGCCCTAACCGCTCTAACTCATGGAAACTCATCAAGCACAGTCAAACCCCCAAACAAGAAAACGTGAGAAGCCAATTCTGAGCTGTACTTTCTGCAGGGGACGCAAGTAAGCCAGACAAACCAGAGAGACCCGATATGATGTTGACCTTACTGCAGACTTCGATGCGATAGACAGTCACCCTGCGGCGCCTGCACACGGCGCGGAAAACCTACCGAGTGCATCTTTACTTGCTCGGAACAAGAACGCAAGGATGCCATAGATTACAGACCTCATAACAGAAACCAGAAAGCTCGTCAGAGAATAGCTCGTCTCGAGAATCTGGTGACGGAACTGAGAGATAAGGCTGAGAGTTCAAACCAGTCGTTGAACGATGCAATCCAACCAGACAATGCCTCGAGTCATTTTGAGCCAACCACATCAGGCACATCGCCAAGTCTTCGAATGGGAAATCTCAGCCTGGCAGATAACCAGGCTGTGTACACAGGTAGCTCACATTGGGCTACAATATTGGAAGATGTAAGAACAAGATTCATTATGGAGACCTTCAACTGACGTGATACCCTAGATTCAACAACTCAGAGATGAGCTCGCTGATGATGGCTCCGATATTGTCAGTGAAGGGTCTTCTCCTTTTGCTAGTGGCTTGACGCAGCAGTCTCCGGCACCGAGAATATCTCTACTTGCCAATGTTTCGTGCCTTCCCGTGGACCAGATTCTCGCTTTAGTTCCTCCTCGCAAGATAGTTGACAGATACATCTTCCAGTACTTCAACACTTTCGACTCAAGTAAGTCATGACTTTCATGTTCAGTCAACTGCTAACTCCGCCTTACCAGTCATCCTTCATCGAGGCAAATTCCTTGCAGAAGTCAGCACATAACAAACGTCTGAGGAGATAATGGCTAATCTGTCCATAGTATGTAAATTTCTGGGTAAACCCCTCAGCTGTCTCCATCATCTGGGTCGGGTTCTTGTTCAGCATCATGAGCATGGCTGTATCATTACAGAAGAAGGAGGCAGGGATGCATGGCTTGTCCGCTTCTGAACTACAAACAACGCTGGACACTTACCGAACGCTCACTATTCACTGCTTAGTTGCTGGAGATTACCTTCGTTCCAGCGCGCACACGGTTGAGACGCTTTTATTGCACTTTGCTGTTGACCAAGAGGCCGATGCCGATGCCAATATTGGGAACTGGGTCCTCATGGGTGTTATCATAAGGATAGCCATGCGGATGGGTCTTCATCGTGAGCCATCCCACTGGCCAAATATCCGACCATTGCAAGCTGAGCTTAGGCGACGAGCGTGGACAGCTTTGTACAGCATCGACTTCTTCACCAGTACCCAAATTGGGCTTCCACGTATTATCAAAGATTCCCAATGTGACACTCGCCCGCCCTCGTATCTTCTGGATAGCGATATTGGTTTTGAGCACGACACCCTACCGCCTGAAAGGCCACATTCAGAGCCCTCCATGTTGGCGTTTAATATCCACAGGCATGGAGTCATCAAAGTTGCTGCTGAGATATACGACACAACCGAAGCAGGGCCCCCTCCACCGGCTACCATTGCGACCTTGCAGGCCAAGCTTGAGAGAGCCGCAGATTCCTTGCCGGACTGGCTCAGGCTAAGGCCTATCGAAGAGTCGATTGCGGACAGTCCAGCTACTATCCTTAACCGAATGATGCTTGATATCATCACTCAGAAAGCCATCTACCTCCTCCATCGACACAGTTTCGTCAGAGGGTCGGCAGGAGAAGAGAGTGTCAGATCCAGTGAGATATGCATCAAGGCTGCCCTGTCGATCCTGGAGCACCAACGGCGCATGAACGAAGAAACTCAACCAGGAGGCCTCATGTACAACATACGCTGGAGAGTTGCCGCACCACTGAGGTCCGAGTTCATGCAAGCTACCATGATGCTATGCTTTGCGTTAAGTAGATACGATGCAGGACGTGATTTGCATAGGCGAAGTGATATCTTGCAGGCTTTGATTGTAGCAAAGGACATCTGGGAGACGAGATCCGACGAATCTCTTGAAGCTCAGAGAGCTGTCAAGGCAATATCGATCATGCTGGAGCAAGATCGAAAGAGTTCGATTTCTGTTTCATCACCATCAACCAGTAAGTCTCTTGACCTTTCAAGTCTCGTTGTTTGCTGCTGACTCTTGTGCATAGCATTCAACCTTTCATCTCGGCCGTCCGCGGGGAACCACTTTGGCGGTTTCGATAACACGTTCGGCCAAACCATGGCGTTGGACCCGTCATTTTTCTCAGTTGGCGATGACATGACAGCGTTGAGTAAGGTCATGGATGAGTTCATGAATGATACAGCCGCAACGGGATTGTCAAGCTCGCCTTTCACAAACACGAACTGACTATCATACGACATTGGCAAATAGGAAGACGTTTGACAGAGATGCTTGAATCACCACTTCTGTATAATCATAAATTCATGTTTTATTTTCAAGAGACTAAAACGAGACTCGACCGGAAATGATGCTGGAATGAAGAATGCACGTCCTCCACTAAAGAAGCTCCATCGACAACGGGTTGAGAGTGTGTTACCTCGCCCCATAATCACCCGGAAGACGGCGCTGCTCCGGCCTAAATAAATTTGGCCTGCCCCTGGAAGCTTCCAGGACTTGGTGGCTTATCGATAAGGAGTAGCCTCGAATTCTGTCTGTCGATACAGAGAAGACACTTGATAGACCGTTTTACCATCCCGGCAGTTTAGCTTCTTTTCTTCTATGCATGTTAGTAGACAGAGGCTGACAAATAGACGTCACACCACAACAGTCGTAAAAGTCTCGAGATCCCAATTCTTTCCAGTCCCTAGATTCTTTCGTGGCATCTCGTTCGTTGACATTCATTCATTCATTCATTCATTGATAGATCGTTTGCTTGCTTACCTGATCTGTTTCACTTACTCAGCCCCCTAATAATTCCACCGAAAGCGCCGACTGCTTATTCCCGTCTCATTCCTTAGCGGTAACTCGCCTCAGAAGTCGAAGTTAGAGTCGGAGTCAGAGATCTCGCCACCACAAGTGGTGCCATTCAATGTCGAGCGATCCAAACAATCAGCAGCAGGCGGCTGCGTCCGCTGCCCCTGCGTCGTCGGTAGGAGGCTCTGCTGAGCCGCCTAAGAGGATCCCCAAGGGAGTGGTACTAGGCCCTGACGGCAAACCGTGAGTTTCATCATTACGCCCTGCAAATGGAGCCCTATTTGACTCACCCTTGCTCAGATGCCGGAACTGTACGTCTTTTGCTGCATGGGCTTCCCAGACAAAGAGTACTCTCAAACAGGACGCTGCAAAGGTTAAGGGTCCTCCGGCCGACTGCCCTCCAGATGTCGAGGTGCTAGGCCGCAGTACATGGACATTGCTTCACTCTATTGCCGCTCAGTATCCGGAACAGCCGTCAAGTGGGCAAAAATCAGACCTTCTCAGCTTTGTCGGTCTGTTCTCTAAGCTATATCCTTGTTGGGTCTGCGCAGAAGATTTCCAGGGGTATCTAAAACGAGAAGCGCCACAGGTCAACAGTCGTGATGAGTTCGGCAAGTGGCTGTGCGGCGCACACAACGACGTCAACCGCAAACTGGGCAAGCCCGAGTTCGACTGTTCCAAGTGGGAGGAGCGGTGGCGGACAGGCTGGAAGGATGGAAGATGCAATTGAGCTGTTTCTGAGCAGAGGTTGAGGCTGGCTGCTGGATCGGGCCGGGACGCTCGCGCGCCTACCAATACTGTATACCAGAGGCCTCGACTCACACACACACCACACACACACACACACACAACACATTGTGGTTTCGGTGTTCGGTGTACGGTGTACGATATTTGGGCCCCTGAGCGATTGCACACCGATTGGAGAATGGCATGATGGGCCGTTGACTGTTGTGTGGATACATGCATACACGTGTGGTTAATGCCGGACCGATGAAGGCGTGGGATGTCAATGACTTTTCTATGGACAGAGGAAGAAATGATGGGCAAGACGGTTTGAAACGTCTATGAGCGGAGCATGGGAATCGCCGATTTTAGATGGGTTTTTCATGACGGAGCATGAACTGTATAGTAGAGGCGAAGCGAGAACTGTATGCATACTACATAGAATCCCATCTCACGACAAACTATAGATGTACATCAAATGTAACATATCATGAAGTCAAATACATTCATCGAGTCCCACCACCTGTCAGTATGGGCATAATCAATTCTGTACACCGCTCTGAAGCAGTGTCAAATTTCCGATATCAGCAGTTATAGCTTCGTCTTATAGGCAAAGCCAGCCCGGTAAGGTAGGTAGGGTGAGTGCGATATTGAGTCAGTTCAATACAGTACAGCCACCTTGTTGAATGAGGTCAAATTCAGGAACGTAGCGTAGCGGAAGTACGATATCCCAGGGAGCTGGTCTCGCCAGTTCACCACCCTAGCTGCACATCCCTGCTCGTTTCGGTGAACTCCCTTTAGGCGGCGATAAGAATGATCTGACATGACACGGATGTACAACACAACTACCGGGCGGCCTTTTTGCCAAAAACCACCAACTACATACAGCTCTCTTCCAAGCGGCATGGCCATAGCTAGGGCCAAGGTGGTGTATAGATAGTTCCCAACATCTCAGGTTACCTTACCCTGCAACACCCCATCTCGCAGCCAATGCTTGTCATGGCCCTTCTGAATCCACGCTCTTTATCCGTTGATGAAAGATTTGATATCGTCCCGCTATTGTAACACGATATCGGTTTGGTATTTTACGGCAAAGAGCGGAAAACATAGGAAACAATAGGCTTGAGATGATATCGGTCGTGATAATCGGATGTCGATTACGGGATGTTATCGAGTCAAAGTACGACTGAAAGGGCCTTTTACGGACACGAGATCCCTGTCTTGAATTGCGCTTGATGCTGGTTTCCTTATGATTGCTTCATTGACTGGAGTGTTATACGTAGAGAGTTGTGAATGGATAGTTGGCTGAGATATTTCCCCCCAGTAATGTAATGCAGAGTCTTGTCTTGCCTCAGCATTACTACATGCGTTACGTACGCCAGTGATGATCATGAATGCTACGCTTGTATGCAAGTTGTGCCGCTTGCTGTTCATACGCAATTTACCCGGCGACTAAGGAGGTAAAGATAGTTAGGTACAGTTGGACAATGAAGAATACTAAGGTATCAACATAAAAGTCTCGTTATGTCATCCTTGAATGAGGAGGCTACCTACTTCGTATCCAGGGTCGACATGGACATCCACCACCGCAGACCTTGCAACGATAGCGATATCGACATCCATGGAAATAACTAACTAATGATGGTGATCCAGGCCAGGTGCCTGGATCTTGATGCGTATGTACATACATACGCAGTTGGACCCCCGTTGTCTTGTCGATTGCCGGTCGCAGGCATCTCGAGAGGGAAAACAACGCCATTTCCAAATACCCATCCATTCCAATTCTAACCGCAGACTGAGACTAACGACTAACTTAGCATCTCCGGGTATTGTTTTACGGACTATGATCCCGGCCGGTGGTCGCTCGGCTGCACAGGTCCGGACTAGCCGGGATGGCCGGAGTTGGCTCTGACAAGCAAAGACGAGGCACGCCAAGGATTCATCGAGGGTGATCACATTCATCCATCCATTGGATCCATGCAGGCAGATTTGATCGTGGCTGGCACCTTTCCTTTCTTTTTCCTCATCGTCCCGTCGTTTCCCTGTCATCGTCAAAAAAGAAGCATCCGATTTCTATCGAGGTATCCACTCATTCTGTGGCATTGAAATGTTTCTAGACGTTCTTAGACCCGTAGTCAACATCAAGATTCCACCCTTGACAAAGTCTGCCCGATTGGGAGGGGCCCGTAAACAGGGCACAATGGCATCATATGATTTTCTGACTGTCGGTCGCTACCTACGCTTGCTACGCATACAACAACGGATCTGCTACAGAAGGGGAGAGAAAAAAAACAGCTGCGGCTAATGCAGAGTTAGAGCCCACTAAGCTACCTAAGTTAGTTCGCAGTAAAAGAGCCGCCCTCCCGTGTGCGTGGCGTCGACGCTGGTAGCCCATGGGAGGGTCATTACATCACCATCAGAGGACTTTTATCGCCGTCACCGTAGCTTTTACTGTACAGTACTGCCACTCACTATCGCGGTTTCGGCCGCTTCAAGTCGGGAGCGAGCGAGCAAATATCGTGACATTCTGAAGCCGAGAAGAACGGTCAGAATTTGCTACTGGGCTGGGTTTATGCCCGTGCTGTCTCCTTGACAGGTCCGATTCTAGTGAGTGACACTTACAGGGCCAGAACAGGACAGGGCTGGGCTCATTCTGACCATGGTCTTATTTTTGGCGCAATCAATCAGATCAGATCAGATCAACCCATTTGAGGTTTAGAAGCAAGGAAGAGCAAGGGGTATCATTGGTGACAAGCTACACTGTAAGGTAAGGTAAAGGTAAGGCAGAGTAGGTAAACTGCTGAGTGTACACCCAATTTGTGAGGGTGCACACCTGTCACCAAGCTTCAGTTGTATTGCTCATAGGTTAGTAGTCATAGCTCTCTCTACCTACCTTACTACATACAGATACAGTACGTACGTAGTAGCGAAGGTGAAGCATCAAACGTATAAACACCTCCTTCCCCCTCCACCGAAAACATCTTCTCTTCCTTCCTCATCATTCCATCGATCAAACAATCAATCACATTCCTCTTTTGGTTGTCTTGGTTACTTCTTAACCTAGACATCTCATATCATCTTCCCCTTATCCCCATCCTCATAACATCTCACTCATCCTACAAATAAGCTTCGAGCTTCCTCTGTTACCCCTCCATCATATCAACCTTATCACCCTTATCTGTTATCTCACCTAACAATTTACCGGTCAATCCGCAATCATGAGCACCTCCAACCTCCAAAAGCCAATTGACGTGGCTGAATACCTCTTCAAGCGTCTCTACGAAGTCGGTGTTCGATCTGTTCACGGTGTTCCCGGCGACTACAACCTCGTCGCCCTCGACTATCTTCCTCAATGCAACCTCAAGTGGGTCGGCAGTGTTAACGAGCTTAACGCTGGTGAGTTTCATCATGACTTCATCAACAGACCTCAAAACACCATATCACTAACATAACAACCTTAGCCTACGCTGCTGATGGATATGCACGTGTCACCAAGATGGCTGCTCTCATCACCACCTTCGGTGTTGGTGAGCTCTCTGCCGTCAACGGCGTTGCTGGCTCTTACTCCGAGCACATCCCCGTCGTCCACATTGTTGGATGCCCTTCTACCATCTCTCAGCGTGACCAGATGCTTCTTCACCACACTCTCGGAAACGGTGACTTTGATGTCTTTGCCAACATGAGCGCTCAAATCTCTTGCAACGTCGCCAAGCTCAACAAGCCCTCCGAGATTGCCGAGCAGATCGATACTGCTCTCCGCACTTGCTGGCTCCGCTCTCGCCCCGTCTACATCATGGTCCCTACCGATATGGTCCAGGAGAAGGTTGAGGGTGCTCGACTTGACACCCCCATCGACCTGTCTGAGCCTCAGAACGACCCCGGTAACGAGGACTTCGTCGTTGATGAGATCCTCAAGGCTATGTACGCTGCTCAGCGCCCTGTCATCCTTGTCGATTCTTGTGCTATCCGCCATCGTGTTGTCAAGGAGGTTCACCAGCTCATTGACAAGCTCGACCTTCCCGTCTTTGTTACCCCCATGGGTAAAGGTGCTGTGAACGAGGACCACCCAAACTATGGTGGTGTCTTCGCTGGCGACGGCTCTCATCCCGCTCGTGCCCAGTCTATCGTTGAGGGCTCTGATCTCCTTCTCACCATTGGTGCTCTCAAGAGTGATTTCAACACCACCGGTTTCTCTTACCGCACATCACAAATCAACTCTGTTGATTTCCACAGCACTCACTGCAAGGTCCGCTACTCCACATATCCCGGCGTTGCCATGCGTGGTGTCCTACGCAAGATCATCGACCGAGTCGACCCCAAGTCTATGCCCGCTCCTTCTATCCCTGAGGTCAGAAACGAGGTCGAGAAGAACACCGACGGCTCCGAGATCATCACACAGGCCTGGCTCTGGCCCCGTGTCGGCGAATACCTCATCCCCAACGACATCGTCGTCACTGAGACTGGTACCGCTAACTTCGGTATCTGGGACACTCGATTTCCCCGCAATGTCACCGCCCTCAGCCAAGTTCTCTGGGGCAGCATCGGCTGGTCCGTTGGTGCTTGCCAGGGTGCTGCCCTCGCTGCTAAGGATGCTGGCAAGGAAGGCCGAACAATTCTCTTTGTTGGTGATGGATCTTTCCAGTTGACCGCTCAGGAGTTAAGCACCATGATCCGACATCACCTCAAGCCCACAATGTATGTTTTCAAGACTGATCATCCTCTGCGTCTTTTACTGACTCTTGTTCTAGTTTCGTCATCTGCAACGATGGCTTCACCATTGAGCGATTCATTCACGGTATGGATGCTGTCTACAACGACATCAACAACTGGAAGTACAAGGACCTCGTCAGTGTCTTCGGTGGCGAGAAGACCTGCAAGACCTTCCAGATCAAGACCAAGACTGAGCTCAACGAGCTTCTCACCGACAAAGAGTTCAACGCTGCTGAGTGCTTGCAATTCGTCGAGCTCTACATGCCCAGAGAGGATGCTCCTCGAGCTCTCATCATGACTGCCGAGGCCAGTGCTAGGAACAACGCCAAGAAGCACTAAATGGTTACTCGAGAAAGAGTGAAATTTGATAGACAGGGTTTTGGAAAACGTTCCTGGAGAACATAATAATGATTTAAGTGGTTTATGGTTTATACTATAGAGTGGCGGACGATGGTCTATGTTTCATGTACCTCAAATTGAAAAGCGATTTTCTTATGTCTTTTATATTCTCTTACATGACTGGTGATGGCTAACTATATTATTGGTAGTCGACAACTTGGTGACGCATATGTCTAACGTTTTCGTTCATACTTCACTGAGAGAATTTGAAATTACAGCATAACTCATGAGCTAGCCAACCTTTTATCTCAAAGTCTGTGCCATCTGGAGAAGTGAGCTGTGATATGCTTCATCATGCGGGATCTGAAGTCTCTGGGTTATTAGGATTTTACACTCAATGGCATCTTAAGCCACATTCATCCACTCTTTTCTAATCAAATCGAATCAGTATAAGAGTCATTCATTTATGGTATAAAAAAAATACATCAGTATAGTTCAGAAATATCTATTTTAGCTTTCTCTCTTCAAATATTGATCGCCTTTCTCAACTATAAACGGCACCAATCAGCACACGTGATTCGCCTCGACCAAAATTCTCCACGCGCAACGACCTAGCTCAACAGCAACAAGACTCACTCTCCTAGCTTCATTTTGAAAAGACTCCTACGGCATCACGAATATCTATTTGCATATATTTTATCAGTTACAGTAGGATATCAGACGTGATCATGAGTGACGGAGCTGGAAAGCGAAAGCAGGGCCCAGGAGGCAATGGCCCAGCCACCAAGAAGAGCAAAGTAAGCAAATACGGAGCCATTGTCGGCGATCAGGCTCTTGCTTAACCCTGGGAAGCTGTTTTATGGCTCTATTGAACAGGCCAGGCTAACATTTGAGAAGGGAGGCAGTGGTGGTAAATGGCAAACGCCACACCAAAAAGCCAGGAAAACAGAGCAGGTCGAGCTTGGGAGGACTTTGGAGGTCAACGATGCCGGACTCTGGGTAACTTACGCGAGAGGAATGAAGGGCAAAGCGATTACGGAGTTTAAGAACCTTTGTAACGAGGTATGGCACTCGCTCATGATGCCCTTTCAGTCTATTGGACGGGGGACGGGTTGGTAAACTAACGTGTTTCAGTACGGAGAGTCACTGTTCGGAGTGAAGCCCCCGAACGAGGTTGGAGACAAGGACGAGGATGATGAAGATTCCGGTGATATTGAGGCGTCTATCGAGAAGGAGTTGGCCGGCATGGCACAGCCAAAGCCCAAGGCGAAGCAGACCTTCACACCCATCGGGACTGGCCTCGACTGCGTCTTCTTCATGAAGACCGTCAAGCCCGTTGATCCTCTCAAGCTTGTTACCAAGGCCTCTCAGGATGCCAAGGACTGCCCGGATCCTATGCAACGCAAGACCAAGTACATCAACCGCTTGACGCCTATCTTTGATACGGACAAGGCGACAGACAAGGGTATTGAACGCGTGGCCCGCAGCGTGATGGAGCCTCACTTTGAGCTCAAAAGCGAGTCGGGAGAGGAAGCTTCCGCAGAGCCCGCTACATCAGAGCAAGATGGTGAGGGGTCTGCAGCCTGCACGGTAAGTAGACATTGTGATTCGCGGAAAGCGTCGTTATTTGAAGCTGACGATGACCCCTTCAGTACGCCATCAGGTATAACATCCGGAATCACACCGCCTTCAAGTCGAGCGAGGTGATCAAGAAGATTGCGGACTTGGTCAGCCCTAAGCACAAGGTCAACCTGACGAGTCCCGACAAGGTGGTATTGGTTGAGATTTTCCAGGTAAGCGGCCCCTCCCCTCGCGTATTGGACCTATCGCGATGGCATTTGACTAACTAGCGTTGAGACGTTCTGCGGAGTCTCGGTTGTTGATGGCAAGGAGAGCGAGGAGCTGAAGCGTTACAATCTCAATGAGCTGTACAAGGTGGGCCTGGAGGATAAGAAGCAGAAGGGAAAGCCTGAAGGCGAGGGAGTCGCGGAATCAACGTAAGCTAGCTTTTGAGCCACTCGCGTGTGAGAGGTGTGTTTGCCAATGGATAGTATTGGACATTGCAGACGAACCAAGGCCCTTTTGCCTCATGGCTGCACAGAGGAGACCGTTGGGGTCTGATTCGAGCAGGATCACTTAGGTTTCAACGTGGTGTGGTGTCAGACATCTATCCATCCATCCATCCACAGTCACTGGAAATATGCCATGGCTATCTGCAAAAATGGAATTTCGATGTCCGAAGTTTCGTGCTTAGGAAGCCAAGCATTTCATGTATCCAATCCATTTTGGGGGTATGGATGGGGTCTTGTAACAAACTCAACAGGGAGGATTGACGATACGACCCCCAAAGTGCAGGGTTTCTCTTCCCCAAGGAGTTGGAAAGGTCACACGGCGATGGGGATAGAAAGGGATCGGCATATATCGGTGAATAGAACGGGATTTTGTGCCAGAGTATCATGAAGGTCATGCAAGTGAGTGATGATGCGTTTCAGCGGCTGCTGGCCAACGGTGGAGAAGTCTATGTGCTGCTATTATGGGGTGAGATACTAGGCACGATCTATCGTGTCTAGCTCTCAAGCTACCCCGAGATTAGGGATCGAGAGATGGGCTTTGACGCACAGCTCAGGAGATTGATCAGTCGTGGCTTTGTTGCACACGGGATGTGGGACGTGCCGTAAGGCTAAGCCAGGCAAAGAAGTGTGCAGTCTATGTATGTATCTTATGGCACTTGGTGAAGTGAGAGATGAAGGGGTGACATTCTCTGCATGCTTTTACAAGGAGTCTGAAGGATAATGATCAAGGTCATGGTTGAGGTTGAGGTTGAAGTTGAAGTGGGTATGGTGTACCCATATGCGATGCTAAGGTTTCGTCGAAACAGGTTGAGGCCCTCGTATGTATGTATGTACCTTGAATATGTCACGTCACATCGAAAACACATCGAATTCCATGACCATCAGAGATTTCGATGACTCGAGATTTTCGGCCCCGAAGGTACGGGCCAGTTGTCCTTGGCCTGTCCTTGTGCTCCCGGTACATTCCCGTGCTGTTAATTAAAGCAAACGGGTGTGGCTGAAGATGGGTTTGTTTTGGTGCAGTTTTAGGGGCTGAACAAGACAGCGGAATCATTCAGTGGTGGATTTGTATCCAATACGATACGATAATATGACGATGATGATGAGGGTATGGAGTAGTTAGTCTAGGCTGCAGTATAACAACTAGAGTCTAGACAGGGGCTGTTTGCGTTAGCGGAATGTGACCCAGGTCAGCTTCGCTTGTGGTAGCCAATCATAAAATTCCCGACTCGCTTCTCGATGCAAGCCAGAGGCTTCGTCATTTAGAGTCTGACATTCCGCTCTTTTTTTTTTGTTTTTGTTTTTTGGGTGCTTTTCTTTCTCTTGCAAAGGCGACGGGCGCATGATATAATGTCATCTGATATATGTCGACTCCCACCAAAGTGTTTTTAGTATACAGTCAGTCACGGTTGCGGTCACGGTCAGTATTCCAAGGGAATGGTACCCGAGGTCAGAGTGCTATTTACCTAGCTTGGCTGGGCTCGATTAGTGGTAGTTGGAATGCCTCGCTTCAAGATTCGCAAAATGGTCCAATGGCTGTGCGGTTCTCGTTCCGATCCGCGCTTCTCAATGTCGATCTCTTGAGGCTATTTCCCTGTACCTAGCTACCTAGCAAGCACACTATACTATAGAACCACCTCACTAACTTCAGCTCACAGCCAAGTACAGTCAGCAGAGCCCTACAGTATAGAAGGACTGAGGTCGCAGTTTGCATTCTGCCTGTCTTCGATGCTTCTTCTAGTCGTTCGGAGTCTATTCCGTCCTCACCTCTTGGCGTAATACCTACTCAGAAAAGAGGCTTGAACTAAGGCTGCGGGCGTCTTTCTACTCGGTAACCCCCTTGTTCCTTGTTCCTTGTTCCTTGTGCTGCATACTATATCTACTTTTCGTCTTCCGTGGTCTTCTAAAAAGTTTCGCTTGCTTGGCTCCTGACTAAGTACCTACCCCAGGAGATGCTTGTGGGTTTCGGCTTCACCGTTCCGGCGGGATCGAGTGTCTATCCGTAAGAGATGTGTTGTTATTGTTGTTGTATGTAATGTACATGCATACATACATACATAGATCCTTGCTTGCTTAATGCTATGGATATCACCATATGATACGGTCAAGAATGGCTTTGGCTTGTATTTCTTTTCTTCTTCCTTTGATATGTTTGTTGTCCTTACGATTGAGTGGCTTCGTCTGCTCTTCATCTGCTCCAGCCAAGCAAGTATCTATCTGTTTGTTCTATATTCAGTCAGTAGTTGATTATCACTGTTATTCCAGGTTGTTGCAGAATACTACAAGACTAAACAAAAGTGCCTCTGGCCCTTCAGTTACTGGCTCGCTACGTCGACCATTTACATTTTCCGTTTACGCCCCCGTCTTTTTGTTCGGTTCTCTATTCCGCTCTCGCTCGCTCGTTCGTTTGCAAGCGTGGACCCTTCTTCTGTAGGATCCGTCCCTAACTAACTAGTTAGTTAGCTTCTTTGCATTCCCCATGATCCTCGCTTGCTTCTGCTTCTGCGTCTTGATCTCGCTCGTCATGTCCAGTTTCGCTGGCCAGGCGGTGACATTCTATCCCTGTATATTCCGCCTTTTTGTGCTTCTATCCATGTAAATACTCTGTCTGTCTATCGTTCGTCCATTCACTGCATGCACCCACCCATCATCATCATCATCCTCGTCACTTATTCTCGGACTCGAGAGATATGCTGGCGCAACCGTTGTCTGTCAATCCTTCTTATGCCTCTTCCTCCTGTTTTCTGATTAGCTCTCTTTGCCTGCCGGGTTTTCATTTCGTTGTTCTTGCATTTGCATACGCATGAGGCGTTCGAGAAGGCGAATCTAGCTTCTGTATCGCGGAAGCTAATAACAACCTCCACTACCACACTACATCCTTCATCTACCCTCTCTATCCTGGTCCTTCTCATATATCACTTTCTACCACTTGCCCTATATCTATCTACTCAGTCTTCCAGATAATTACCTGTCGTCGGCACTTCTTCATATCTGTCATCCTTCCTTACTCAGATATAATAGACGGCTAGTTTAAGAGTCTACTTACTTTCATCTCGTGTTGCAGAGTATCCTGTCAGGCATAATAGAACATACTGTTCTCTCTCCTCTATATACTAAAGGCTATCGCCTACTTAAAGCCGTTCTCTCGACTCCCTCCGCCTCGCCAGCGCTTCAACCCACATAGCAGATCAGATCAGCCATTCTCCTGAATATCACATCCTACATATATATCCTCTTCCCTATGACTCGAATGTCGTACCAATGCACCCTTCGGGACGACAGTCTACCCCTCCTGAGCCATTGTGTTGCGCAAAAAAGCTGCAACCTTGTACATGACAATATCCCCCGTTCGACCCGAAACCTGACCTCTACTGAGCCCTCTCCAAACGCCTCTATCTCCCCCTCCTCTTCTTCTTCTTTGACCTCTACTCTCAGTCCCATGGCGGCTGCTCCGCCAGAGAGTTCTGTCCTCTCCCTGCTCAACGGCATCAGCCCTCGTCTGGCGGTAAAGGAACTCGAGGTTGTTCCTTCGGCTCGACTGCGGCGTCTTTATAATGTCAAGGTTACAGAGGGTCCGAGTCTTCTATTGGCGCTACCCCCACCTGCGGTTATACGGTTGCTACGCTCTGAGAAGTCAACCCTTGGTACTGAAGCTGCTGTGCTCAAGTGGCTTTCCGCTGTTGCAAGAGAGAGGAAAATCTGCTCTGACGTCGGGGCTAAAGAACCTACAAGCAGGGCAGTTCAAACCCTTCTAGTGAATGAGACCGATCCTCAACTGTTGGCTGGATACTTACCTACCCTTGTTCGGCATGAGTCTATTGGTGGTGTACTCCCAGTTGAATATAACCTCATCCGGCCGCCAAGAGGCACTCCCATATCCGCACTATCAGGGCCCCTAGACTCCCGCGAGCAATGGACAGTGGACTTCCAAACAGGCCAGCTACTCCGTCGGATATCCAGCCAGGTTTCACCTACCAGGAGATTTGGTATTGCCGCTGATGTCCTTTCAGTACCTCCCTCTGTTGTCCATCACCCCCCACGACGTTTTGAAGGAAGCTTGACTGATTCAAAGGGTGCTGACTCCTGGAGAGTAGCATTTCATAGTCTGTTGGAATCGGTCCTTCGAGATGGAGAGGACTTGACCATTATGTTCAATTACAATAATATTCGACACCATTTCGAGCGTTTCCAACATCTGCTTGATGCAGTAACGAAACCGCGACTTGTTGTCTTAGATGCCGGCGAAGACTCCAATACATTAATACACCGCCCATACGAGAGCGAGAAGAAATCTCACATACTCCCTAAAGAGGGTCAGCCACAACCGAAATTAGGAAAAGGAGTTTCGAGGGAACTAGACAATGATGGAAAGGTGCGACAAGACTACAGGATAGTCTTTCAGGACGATACCAGCAGAAAGGAGGAATACATGATAGCAGACGAGCCAAGCCAAAACCCCATCGAAGTAACTGGTTTACGACAATGGAGCAACTGCGTCTTCGGTGATCCCCTCATGGCCACCGTCTTCAGCAAACGACCACATCTTTCAGGTGATTTTTGGCGAGGCTTCGACAACCCACTACCAGGTGAAACGACGGCAAGCATCATCGAAGATCGGGACAATGCACACATTCGCATGCTGCTCTACGAGTGCTATCACGCGGTGGTCACTCTAGTGGGAGAGTACTACAGGCCGCAGACCGACAGCAGCATGAGAGAACTTTCAGCTCGAAAACATCTCGGCAATGTGCTGGCTCGGCTTGAAGAACTTGATGATCGAGGCCAGCAACGGCGTAGGCGTATGAGTGGTGAGATGTCACCTGCGAAGAGACCGCGCTCTGGACAGGAGAGCGACGAAGATAGCGAACCTTGATTATATACGACCATATTTACAGGCCACTAGCTGTATGTGAGCGGTGTGAGTAATACATGAATAGATACATAATATGATCACCTCACTGAAACATGATTGAATGCAAGAATTATATCTCGTGAATAACATGAGCAACATGTCCATCGACAAACTATGCTCTTGCTTTTCCCTTCCCTTTTGCTGAGCCATGACCAGTCTCTTCGTCCTCCTTCTCATTCTCATCCTCTTCGTCTCGTGGTAGTTGAAAGCCCATCATACCCAACAAGTTACCAGTCGGTCCAGCCATACCAGCCTGGCTCTTGAAACTTTCGAGTAAGTTCTTTGCCAGGTTGTAGTCAATATCGACTTCGCCATCGCTGTCCTCTTCTTCTTCTTCTTTAATGTCCGTCAGGCTACTCTCTCCCTCTTTTTGAGTTACATCCTTGAGACGGGTTTGCTTCTCGACAGGGTCGAGCTTGAGCGCACCAAACTGGTTGAGCTCTGCTTCGAACTCCGTGGTGAGCTTCTGGATCTCTTCGTCCTCTTCGTCCTCTTCTTCAATTACAGGGGGTTTGGGCTGAGTCGCGGCCTTCTTTGCCGTGTTTGTGCTTGGGCCTGTGGATGGTAGACCCATCATTTCTCTCATCATCTTAGCGAACTCCTCCTCGTCAAAGCTAACCTCCTTGTCCTCGGATTCGCTGTCTTCGTCGAATTCGTCGTCGTCATCATCATCGTAATCCATTTCGTCAAGTTCTGCGCCGTCCATTCCAGCACTGTCGTCATTCAGAAATGCTTCGAAGCGAGACACAATCTTCCGAAGGTCAGATTGCGTATTCGCATCTCCAAAGCCAGACTTGGAGTTGGAGGAAGCGTTCTCTCTTTTGCCATCCAGTTCCTTCTCGAAGTCTTGGTAGTTGATGTCCATCCATGCTTCGCTATCATCACGGTCGTGATCCGTCCATGCTTTGATGTCTTCATCTGAGGGGAGAGCCTCGTTGCCATCCTCTGAGAGATCCTCAAGTTCGATAGCAAGCTCGCGGACAACTCTGCTTTTGCTCTTTTCAGCCTTCGCAGCCAGCATTTCGAATCCACATGTGAGCTTCATCCCAATATCCAATCTCGCCATGACTGTGTCTGTCTCGCCTGAAGGAGCTTCTTTCTGCGCTTTCCGAAGGACTTCGCTCCAACTCGGCGGGGCATCGAACCGTTGAGATCGCAACTGAGCGAAAAGTACCTTGCTGAACCTGACAGATACTGTGATGAGGTCCTCTGGAGGGAATGCTAATGGTTGGGTTGGTGAGACTACACGTTTCAAGGCGATCGGGTCCCGGAGATAGAATTCTTCAACTGCTGGTGCAACAGATTTAGGGAGGGAGTGAAGGATATATGCCAACTTCCTCGGGATCGTAATGAGAGAATGGTGTAGAGATTCACTGATCTGCCTTGGGTACTTTTCAAGTCTGTAGAAGGCTTCAGCTTCGACGAAACCTGAGTGAGCAAGTGCATCTCGTTTCGTTTTGATCACCTGGACTGCGTCCGGTAGTTCAAGATGGCGAGCTCTGAGTCCCTCTCCATCTTTGACGGGGATAAGAAGAAGGTTTCCTTTGTTGATCCAGGCTCGGTTATTGTCAATCTCGGGGTTCAACCATCTGGGCAGCACATTGGCTGCTTCGACAAGGAGGAACTCGCCGTCTGTGTCAAATACTCGGATCCAGAGGTTAGGGTGGGACTTCGATAGTTCTCTTAGTATGTATACGATGAGCCATTCGTCTTCTACGGCATCGCTATAATCAGTGATACCATGGAGGTACAACAGTCCTATCAGAGATGTTAGCGGGTATCTTGAAAGTGGTGGACGTTATAAGGATGGCACTTACCATTTTCATTTTTAAGGGTCAGATTGAATTCATCTTTTTGCCATATGTAATCTTTGGTAAGTGTGGTAGCAAGCTCTATGGCAGACTTTCGGACAATCTCGATTTGTGCAAGCTGCTTGCGAATGTCGACTTGAGGGTCTATGAAAAAAAGAAGATATTCGACGCAATTATCTGGCAGTTGATTCTTGAAGTTTGCCTCTTCCGCACCGCCTGTGTGTTGAGGGAATTCCTCTTCTTCTATAATTGGCGATCTGAATGACATGACTTTTGTATGATGCCATCAATCAACCGCATCTCCTGATGAGTTGTAGAGGGAGGCTTAGGTTGGGGTTCTGAGTTCATTTATTTATATATGAGAGCTACCGGGTAAGCAGCCTGCAGCGATGTTGGAATTCTGGGTCATTTACGACAGATCTGCGCTAGCCCTGTTCTGGACATTGTCCCCACTATAAGACACGCTTGTTACGTCCCGTCCACCCCAGACGCGTATAGTGGGATACTTAGGACCCAACTACCATTCTTTGACCATGTCTGATCGCAACAATTCTTGGTAATACATACTGAACAGTCCTTGTCGCCTCTCGTTCACGACGCTCTTCAAACAAGTCTGCCTCTATACCAAAGAGCATATACCGATTTACCTACGACAAAACTTGACAGCCTTGTAATCAATCGATCCATCACGAGGTTGCCTTGAGCATCGCAGCCATGGCACCCACCAAGAGATCGCGACGAGACGCTGAACAAGAGGACGATGTCATAGTAGATGTACGACAAGCGCAATCTAACTTCTCGAGAGAAGATACCGTAAGGAATACACCAACCGCCCCCATGCAGCATGCAATCTAACTCTTGTACTATCACAGAGAAAGCGTGCCAGAGTAACCGTAGACGACAGCCAGACGAGGGGAACCCCCCAAAGAGAACATACGCCGAGTGACCAAAGCGAAGATGACGAAGACCGCAGAAATATGGCCGCACCACCACAAACGCAATACGAGATCATGCGAGACAATGGCTTCAAACATCTAGAGCACGCTGACTGGGACGACCAGCAAGCGACTCAGAAGCTCGCCAAGCGGGTCATCAATCTTGGCAACAATGTAGTATCGGAGAGTGGTATCATCGAGAGCATTACCTGCTTCAACTTTATGTGCCACGAGCGATTACATGTTGACTTAGGGCCACTGATCAACTTCATTGTCGGAGAGAATGGTAGTGGAAAGAGTGCTGTTCTGACCGCACTAACACTTTGTCTGGGTGGCAAGGCTAGCGATACCAACCGAGGTGGAAGTCTCAAGTCCTTTGTCAAGGAGGGTTGCGAGCAGGGTAGCTTGGTCGTCAAGATCAAGAATGCCGGTTCAGATGCCTACCAGCCCGATATCTATGGCGAAACCATCATTGTTGAGCGCCACTTCTCTAAATCGGGAAGTAGTGGTTTCAAGATCAAGAGTGCCCTGGGTAGAATCATCTCAACCAAGAAGCAGGAGGTAGATGAGATATCAGAATGGTACGCGCTACAAATCGGCAATCCCCTCACCGTTCTGTCACAGGACAACGCGCGACAGTTTCTCAACGCCGCGACTCCAGCCCAGAAGTACAAGTATTTCGTGTCTGGCGTACAACTAGAGCAGTTGGACAACGACTACAGGATGTCACAAGACACGCTTGACAAGACCCTCATACTGAGAGATGATTTAAATGCCAAGATCGAAGAGGTTAAAAAAGAGTCGGAAGCCGCACGCCGGCTTGCCGAAGCAGCGCAAAAGAACAAGAATCTTCGCGAAAAGGCGCGGCATTACATTAATCAACTGGTCTGGTCTCAGGTCGTCGAGCAGGAACGTCTCCTGGAGGATTGCGAAAAGGAAATCACTAGACGGAATGAGAGCATAACCGAGGCGGAAAAAAAATGCGAATCATCGACCCAAGCCCTCGAGAATATCAACGAGAGGATCGAGAGGCTTTGGCAGGCAAAGGAAGAGATTGAGAGTGATCGAGATACATTCAAGGAACGCATCGACAACGCCACAGCTGCTTACCGAAAGGCGCAAAAGGAGGAGTCAGAGCTGCTCATGGAGGAACGAGATGCGTACCAACGCCTGAAGACAGCCAAAGACGATATGAAGGCCTGCCAGCGCAAGATCCAGGACGAAGAACGCCGGCTAGGCGAATCGACAGGAAATGCCCGCACACAAAAGGACAATGAGCTAGAAAATGCTCGAAAGAGGGAACAGCTCTTAAAGGAACAGATAGACGAAATTCAAAACGAGCTTCCTGACCTTACAGCACGACTTGGCGAGGCTGAGCAGCACTTCAAGAGACTTTCACACAACAAAGACCTCAAACGCAAAGAGATCGTGTCAGTGGAGCAACAAGTTCGAGAACTCAAGGCCGCTACTGGAGGTCGTTTCGATGGTTATGACAGAGAGATTAAGGACCTCGTCAAAGCCATCGAGAATGAGAGAGGATGGGAGCAGAAACCTGTCGGGCCTATTGGAGCGCATATCCGACTTTCAAAGCCGGAATGGTCAGGGATCCTAGAGCGAACACTCGGCGAAGGACTGAACGCGTTCGTTGTCAGGAGTAAATCGGATCAAACGAGACTCGCAAATTTGATGCGTCGATTTCGCCTGAAGAGACAGCCCCCAATCTACATTGCCTACGGAGGCAGGATTGACACTAGTACCCAGGAGCCTGATCCTAGATTCGATACCATGTTGAGCGTTCTTCAGTTTGACGACGACATTGTCCGATCGCAACTCATTATCAGCAACCAAATCGAGAAAATCATTCTCATTCGTGATCGAGTTGAGGCTGAACGGGTCATGGTTGAAGGTGCGGCTCCGCGTAACGTGAGTGCTTGTCTCTGTTTTCACGATGGCCGTGGGAAGCGAGGATGGGGCCTCAGACTCACCAACCGGAATGGATCTGTTGGTACAAGTCCAGTCCCACCGTACACGATGCGTCCTAGGATGCAAACAGATGCTGGTCAGCAGGTTGAGATCCAAGAAGAAAACCTCAAACACTTGGGTCAAGAAATGGCTGAGATAAATCGCGACGAGCGACAGGCTCAACAAGCGGTTCAGCGATGCAGAACAGAGCTTGATAATCAACGGAAAAATGTCAAGAGGTATGAGGGCGATCTTCGTAGAACGCAAGCTGACATGGAACGTGTGCAAATGGAGTTGGATGCATTCGATGGCGTTGATGACAGACTCAATATATTGCGAGCTGAGCTCGAGTCCAGACGATCTGAGGAGGAGCAGCTTGGAAACCAGTATGGAGAAATGGGACTGGCGAAGCGAGAACTCAAGCAAAAGGCGGAGACAGCCCGGCGAAAGCTTGAGGAGGAAAAGAACGAGCAAGAGGACTGGCAAAACCGAGTCGACAAAGCAGCGCAGAAGGTTGCGACATCTGAAACCATGAGGAAGTCGATTCTAGCGGAGAAGAATGGTGCTTTCGAGGTTCTTGACATCGCCAGAAACGAACGGCGACGTGCCGAGGAAAAGAGGGATAGGAAGGCCGAAGAAGTTGCCAACTTCATAGAGCAGGCCAGGCAAACAGCACCGGAGCGAGTTCACATTCCGGATAACGAGACACACAGCAGCATCGAGCAGAAATACACGAAAATTCGGGAACAAATCAAGCAGAGAGAGTCACGACTTGGAGCATCAGACCAACAGATTTATGATCGAGCAAAAGAAGCTCAAGAGAAATTTGAAGATGTTCAGAGACAGACGCAGGATCTCGATGATACTATTGTGGCTCTCAAGCATGCTATTGGGAATCGCCTAGAACTCTGGCGCAAATTTCAGCGCCAGATCAGTGCGCGAATTCGCATCCAATTCAATTACCTTCTCAGTGAACGAGGTTTCCGTGGCAAAATCGACCTCGACCATAAAGCTCGTAAGGTCTTTCTCCAGATTGAGCCAGATGAGACACGTAAGAGCTCAGCTGGAAGGAATACGAAGACTCTGTCAGGTGGTGAAAAGTCATTTTCATCGATATGCATGCTTCTATCAGTTTGGGAGGCGATTGGCTCGCCTATACGTTGTCTTGACGAGTTTGACGTCTTCATGGACAATGTGAATCGCGCCATCAGCACGAATATGCTGGTGAGTAATCCAGTATCCGCTGTGGAAGAGATTGAAGGCAGCTAACAGAGAATGTGTAGGTGGACGCTGCTCGTCGTTCGGTTTCGAGACAGTACATCCTTATTACCCCTAATGCTATCGAAGGTCGGGCACGGTTAGACAAAGACGTCAAGATCATTCGGTTTGTATCCCCTCATTGACTGCAAGATTGAGTACTGACGACTCTTTTCAGGCTAACGGACCCTCGTCAACGAACCCTTGACAATTTCCAGTAAAAGATGTAGTATACTTGACACGGGCATCTTGGAGTTGGGCGTCAGGCGGAACATGGATTTTTATGGAGGCGCTTTGAGGATGGGCAGACAAAAGCACTTGAGCATTGTGGAGTTTGTTAGGAGTGATACCAGCGTACTTTGTCGGAATGGATTTTGTACAGATTTGAGCAATGCCTCGCCTTGGTCCACAGGTAACGCCAGCGTTAGATGTCATTACAGCATGCGCCTGCTGAGGCCTCTATTTATAGACAATGGTACACACGTCTCATACATTATTTTACAACTGCATCTTCCTTTCTGGCCAGTCCCCTTAAACCCTGACACCCTTGCTCCTTAGTATATTCACACCAGCGCTGAGTGTGTAACCGGCCCACTGACCGAACGATCCGACCATGCCGCCAATGGACTTGACCTCGCCTAGTCTTCGCTGAAGGAATTGCCTTGTCTCGACGAAATCAGGAGAACGGTCGTTGGTCATGAATAGCTCACTTGTGCTGTATATCATGGAGAGGGTGGCACGCTTGGTGTACCATGAAGGGTCGACGGCCTTGTCACCGGCAAGGAACCAAATTTCATCGGAAAGTTTTGCTAGCTCCTTTACGGATTCGGGTATGTAACTGGGCTGAGCCATGATGGCCAATGCCTATGAAGCGGAAACGTAAGTAAGTTGTAACATGAAAGCCAGGGCACGTATCTTACCTCTTGCCAACGATCCAAAACCAACTTGTTACCCAAAAGTCTCTCCCAAGTCAACTCCTCCACTCTCGCCGAGATGCCAGGCTGATTGGGATCAGGAAATAGTTGCTGGCTTCGAGCTGCTAAGGCCTCTCGCTGGGTAACAAGATGATATCGAATCAGGCCAAAGGCACTATCGGGGATGACGCTTGCGCTAATGTCAAGGTAGCCGGCGTCTCTTGCACCGCAACCAAGAGCCTTCTGTGAGAAACCATGTTCCGGGACGTGTTTGTAAGCAGCAGCGAGGATGGACTTTTCAGCATCGCCAAATGCTCCTGGTGGTGGTGGGTGATCGTATGAGTGGAAGGGTCGGCGGGCAAGGCTTTGTGTCAGCCTCGAAGTACGCAAGGCTGACCTTGGTAGCACTCTCATGTACGTCGGCATATTAAATGATATGGCAAGTTAATTATAAATTAGCCTCGATGAAGATTCCTGCTTCATCAAAATGGGTCGATTTTTTTGGTGTTGTGTTGACGTTGGCGATTTGTTTTAGATGCTTGACCGTCTTGTCCAATCACGTTGTCCTTTTGCCCCAGAGTGGATCCCGCCCGGCGGAACCGCTTTGACCACCCCCGGGAGCTGTAGATTGTTACGGCGGGTTTAGTTCCGCCCGATGCACTCACTCACGCACGCACGCACGTACGGGATCGGCAGATGTTGTCAAGGGGTACGTACTGTACTTTCATGATTACCTTAGTTGCAGATGCAGACTAGAGCAGCTGACTGACTGATACAATACGATATTCAAACCACAGGCAATGGCACGGCATTGATATTGGACAGTTTCGTGTAATGCCTCATGTGGTGCGAACTACAGTCTAACGTGATCAATATACATACAATATCCGAGCTTCGATTCCGTTGAATCACGGTGCTGAAGCGTGTACCTAGACATTCTCGGTTTCGGGAGTCGGATAAGCAAGAATTAACCTCATGTTCGGTCCCCTCGAGTATTTAGACGATACTGGGCAGAGTCTTGCTATCTTCCTCGAGTTACCACAGGCCTCGTGCATAATAGATGGCGGGGTTCTGGTGGTAGAATGTCGTGCTTTCACTTCCTGTCTCGCATCCCCAGGTGTATGTACAATGCTGGCTCCAGTGTGATATGCTTGTAAACGATATAAACTGCCTGACACCATGCCCTTTCCTGGACCAGACCTTGTCTCACTAGTGCGAATTCGTTCTTAATCTTCCGGAGGACCCTCGACATAACAGGTTCGCGTCTGGGCTGCCTGGAGAAGTACGAGTAGGAACCCTGGAGTTGATCTGACCATATTAACTCTGCGTCTCAGGCAAATCGTGACGCTCTGCTGCATTTCTCCCAGGGCAAGATCAAGATAAATATCGTTTCCCTGGTCAATGTCCTGCAAGCCCTTCAGGCAGGCACAAGGCAGATGTCCGGGAGATTGTAGGCTGGAAGTGCGTGCTGTAGTTGCTCCACATAGGGTGCTGCTAACGGCCTGAGCGTCGTTAGATGCATCGTCTGGGATCCGCTAACAACCTTGATGATCGGAGACGGACTCATTCTCTGGGCTTGTTGGTTGTTGGTCCTGTGCTCTGCAGTAATATGCGCTATTAAAGTATCAAGATCTCAATTCCTCGAGCAGAAAGACAAAAGAGGCCCTTGCTAATTAGTTAGATATGGGTGTTAAGAGCTTGCCCCTCGTGCATCGAGCGGCCTTTCCTATCATCACCAGCCTTCTCTAACCTCAGCGCTTGTTGGTTCCCATGCCAGAGGAGTTGACAATAACGACAACAAGTGTTCGGGCAAAGCCTGTATCTGGACTTCGTACCCTTGCTCTAGATGCAACGTGCCGTGGAAGGGATGTCAAAAGCTCACTCTTACCAGTTCGACAGACTGGCATGTCCAACCTGGCGAAAAGAGTGAGATTGATGAGACAAAAAAGCTAACAACCCTGATCCTCAACACGTTGCAGAGGGGTTGACTTTGATAAAGCGGAAGTTATTGGCTGGCTTGTCCCGCAACTTGGCGCGATGGCTGTTGTGTAACCACGAAAGTCTTTGTAGGAGGTCAAGGTAGGAGTTGCGCAGGCCAATCACAGTCTTGATTTCATACATTCAGCTACGCAGGCCTTGCCAGCAAAGTTGACACAGTTTCGACAGCACCATGTTAAACTGTCCTGCGATGCTCTGAAGCTCACTCGATGTGAGTGATACTGAGCAAGTATACGCACGAGGTGAGAACGCAGGCTGATGAATGAGACGCTGGGTGTTGAGTAGGGGCCACAAGGATTGATCAATATGCCTTGTAGAGAAGGATAAAGAGCTAAAGAGCTCAAGAGCTCGCCATCATAGTTCAGAGTTCCTGCCTCTCGTATAAGTCAACCCAACAGCATAGACTATGTGGTAAGAGTAAAAGCAAGACAGATCCAAGCTGTGGATACGGAGTCAAAGAGCTTCATACCTCAAGTTGACAATAACCCAAGCACAACAGATCCCTGATGCTGCAAGCGCAACATCTCCTGGTACTTGCTAGTGCACTTGAGCCCAACAGGCGTAAGAAACATAGCCCAATGGCAGGTCTAGGATCTCATCAGGTTGGGTGTTGAAACCTGGCATCAATGCAATTTCGACTATCGATGCTGGGTCACGGGTAGACGGGAGACTCGAAGACCACGGCGCGGCGATTTGCAAACTGCAATCAATCAACCGATGGAGAACGGATGGTGGGCGAACCCTGAAGAATGCAGGCAAGGATATTTACTTGCACTACTGTAATATCAAGCCGCTTGCAGCACTGTGTAGCGCCGTGCAGACAAAGATGGTCCACCACATGAAGCCAGAGTTTATCACAAATTGCTTACAAAACTAAGTATTGATAGAGAAAGTTTGGTGGAAGACTGACGCCAGCCTTTCACACATGTGTTCGATATATCCGCCGGCTTCAAGTTGCAGCGTAGTGTAGTATCGGCTGGGGCTGGTGAGGGAGTTGACTGTCAGTTCGAACCTGTTGGGTTCAAGAACAAGAGTAATTGGGTAGTTGACCGGAAAAGGATTGCCCGAGGCTCGTCACAAGGTTCGATTTTAGGAAGAAGAACAAGAAAGCGAGAGGCGGTATCCGTGATGTGAGAAGTTCAAGGTACCCGACGGTTATCAATGAAGTTCAAGTCTGGGCAGGAACAACCTCTAGCTTTTGTTCCGCCTTCCTATTCCTCCTATTGTATCCGTAAATATTTTTTAGGTATTCACGCAGCGTGGAAGGAGAAAGTCTGGTCTCTGTGAGGTTAGTAGCATGGCTATTGAGGAGCCCAGTCAATAATACAGCTGCATGTAGTATATCTCCGGCATTACGCTTTGTAGAGCATACACCAAACTTTCAACGTAACTTGTACGGTACCTCGTGTTATGGTGCTCATGTCCAGTAAGCTTTAGATGTGGAACCCATCACGTCCACCGTCCCTGGTCTTACCCTGGCTCCGTGTCCTCATTCGTCGCCTGGTCTCTTCTCATCTCTCACCCAACGCGTTCCTTTCTTTTTACGACACAAGAAGAGGGAGAGAGCGAGAACCTTGAAAGTCAGCACTAAAGAGCCACAGACACCGAAAAGCCACATTCGCCGTCCTCTTGCCGTCGTCTCTCCATCGCTGAGTCCCTCAAGACCCCTTGAGAGCCACCAAAGTCGACACTCTCCCGTCTGGGCGAAAGAAAAAAGTCGATCAACCAATCCAGACCATTCCCAAAAGTCGGTATCTAGTACCACCACGCCGCACGCCGAGGCCCTTTTCAGCCCAGCGAGCCAAGCCCAAGCAAGTTTAAGCCCAGCCCAGTCCACGCAACTGTGTGATTCATCCGTGTCGTGCATTTTTTTCAATGCTACAGGCGCCATTGTTTGGTTGACTGACCGTGGATCCCTTCAGCTTATCTGGTTTTGGCTTTGCTGCCCTGGTAGTGTGTACCTTGCCTAGTAGCTAGCTGCTCCGTCCTCGTCGCCCCCATAGCTGCTTATCCACGTCCATCAATCACTCGCCATCCTAATATTCCACTACCTTACATTGCCTTACGAAACGTGTACACCTACGGCCCGTCTCCGCTTCCCTACGTCGCGACCTACCTCTCCTAGAAACCGGTCGCGCCCGCTCGTCTACTGTCCGAACTCGCACCCGTCCTTCGTCACTCACAATACCTGCCTCACCAACTTATTACGCGACAAGGCCACCCACCCCATCCAAAAAGGAGCTTTCTCTCTGTACGTCCAGACGTACTACGCACACGATTCAAACCGCAGTCACAATGGGTAAGTTGAAGATGTTTCTTGCTTGATTCCTCGTATCGCGGTTTTATATCATGCGCGGCCATTGCTGCTCTTTATATCACCGTGGCTGGCCATAGACACACGCGTCTGCGCCCATCGAGGCAACGTGCGTGCCGTTCCTTTGCCGTCTCTGCTCGAGAGTACTGTACCCATTGCCCTCAATGGCCCCTCGAGGCTCGGCGGAATCTGGCAGTAGTCGGCTGCCCCAACCTGTCCATCGTACCCGGAGCCTGGTTGAGCCCAAGTCTATCCATGATCTGAGCATCCTCATCTCAAAGCCCGAACACAACAGATCTTGAACGTGCTCTCAAGCCTTGTCTGTTCCTGCTGTGTCTTGCATCGTTTGTTGTTGTTGTATCTGCGCATGCGCTCCCACTCCTTGGAGTGTCTTCATCAATCAATGTGATACCACCTCTTGCTTGATGCAGCCTCCGAGGTCCCCCATTCCACACTCCAACAGACCTCTCCAGCCGCCTCTTCTTTCTCGCGTCGTCTTTCCCCATCCATTGCATTGCATTATCGAGCCCCCTTACCTGCATCTTCCGCCAAGGTCCACTCGACTCTGCCACCACCCCTCCACTAGACAGGTTGACCTCGTCTGGCTACCTCAACCAAGCTACCCTCACTCCCTGTTATTTCAATCACTCTTCCTCTCCTCACCATTTTCCACCGTTGCGCATCTTACGCAGAGGTTTATCCTTTCTTGAATTTTTCCCATTCTGACGCTCACCTTTCTATAGCTGATTCCGGTGATACTTATCGACCCGTAAGTAACATATGTTCATTTCTGACTTGTTTTCAACCTTGCCTCGAGCTGCGCTGCTTGTTGAGATTACCTGTCCGTTGGCGCAATTGGCTTTATTGCCGTGCCGAGTTTGTGCGCTCCCCCGCGCTTGTTGACGTTGCTATCTTCGGTCGTTTGGCCTCTGCTACCCGAGCACCTTGATCGCAATATCAGCGGTAGAAAGAAAGAAGCTCGCATTAGCTTCTTTCATCCGAGATCGGCCGTCGAGGCGCGCTTTAATTACTGTTGCACTTTCCAATTCAAGATGTCTGGAAGCATTTGATTGGAGAGGCACTGCACTTCTTGGCAAACGGCTACTGTCTTACCAGTTGACAGTGCCAGCGGCTGCGGGCAGTTGCAGTGATTCAAACTCAGCTTCGCGCGCACACTTGATGTATCCGGCATATCTCAGTTCAACAAAACCCTCCGCCTACACAGCACCAGCGCTCTCTATCCCACCATAGTTGCACCCGAGCATGGAACCACAACTTGTACTTTTACCTGCTAACAAGCTCAAGCGTGAGAGGTCACGATCTCCCCGCAGACGTTCCAGAAGCCCTGATAGGTCGCATCGACGCCGCTCCTACTCTCCTCGCAGCCGATCAGGAAGCCGGGACGAATATCGACGAAATCGTGATCGCTCGCCCATGACTAGCACAGGCGCACCAGGTGGAGGACAAAGTGCTGGATACGGTGGACAGGCACCGCACCGATCTTACGAAGAAAGAGCCGTTGCTCGAGAACAAATGATGAATAATATTCGCGAAACCTCCCAGCAGGACCGCCGAGTCTACGTCGGCAACCTCTCGTACGATGTCAAGTGGCACCATCTCAAGGACTTCATGAGACAGGGTGAGGCTTTCAATGCCGCGGAATGCAGGTGGAACTGGGACTGACGAAATGGTATAGCTGGAGAGGTGCTCTTTGCCGACGTGCTCTTGCTTCCCAATGGAATGTCGAAGGTGGGCTTCATCGCATGATTTTCTTTTCCCTTGGTTGGCTTTCCTTTGTGGCTCTTCATTCCCTTTTAGCATTTATGGATGGTTGGGTTGACGGGTGGGACGTTGTCCTTGGTTAATTGTAGGGATGCGGGTAAGTCGATTTCCTCCACAAAGCCTACGGCGTTGCTAACCTATCCAGTATTGTGGAATATGCTACTCGGGAGCAAGCCCAAGCGGCTGTTGCCACGCTCAGCAACCAGAACCTCATGGGCCGTCTAGTCTACGTGCGCGAGGTAAGTCAAAAACTTCCAAGCTGGGCATGGGCATCTTGCTGACCGAACCTGAAGGACCGAGAAGCCGAACCTCGATTCATCGGAGCAACTGGCGGAAACCGTGGCGGCTTCGGCGGCGGCGGCCAAGGTGGTGGTATGCCTGGTGGCTTCAACCCAGGATACGGTGGCGGCGCGCCTGGAGGTGGTGCTGGAGGTGGCGGCCGTCAGATCTATGTGGCCAACGTTTGTTCAAACCCGATTTGTCTGTAAGTTGTGGACATGTGTTGACATTCGGTAGCTTCCTTTCAATGTTGGCTGGCAGGATTTGAAGGACTTGTTCCGTCAAGCAGGTATGTCTTGATTCTTCTCATTTTGAACACATGAGTGGGTGGTGTTGGATCTAATCGCTATATAGCCCGAAACGGCGCCGTGATTCGAGCTGATGTACACATCGGACCTGATGGTCGCCCTAAGGGTTCTGGCATTGTCGTCTTTGAGAGCCCAGATGATGCCCGCAACGCCATTCAGCAGTTCAATGGCTATGACTGGCAAGGTCGTGTTATTGAAGTCCGCGAGGACCGCTATGCTGGCAGCGGACCTGGCATGGGCTTCGGTGGCCGAGGTGGCTATGGCGGTGGTATGCGCGGAGGATTTGGAGGAGGATTTGGAGGCCGCGGCGGTTTTGGCGGAGGGCGTGGAGGTTTCGGAGGCGGCTTTGGTCGTGGAGGCTTCGGTGGAGGTGCTCCTGGCGGCCCAGGTTTCGAACCCCCTGCCAGCTCCGTCCCTCCTAACCCTTTCACTGACTTCGCTACCGCCGGCACGGAGAGGGGAGAAATCATCTACGTTCGCAACGTGAGACTTTCCCACGTCTCCTACCTGTTTGTGCCTGTGCTAATCTTATACAGTTGCCCTGGTCGACCAGCAACGACGACCTGGTTGAGCTTTTCACCACCATCGGAAAGGTCGAGCAAGCTGAGATCCAGTACGAGCCCAGTGGTCGTTCTCGTGGTACTGGCGTGGTTCGATTCGATTCAGCCGAGACTGCGGAGACTGCCATTGCCAAGTTTCAAGGCTACCAGTATGGTGGCCGTCCCCTCAACCTGAGCTTTGTGAAGTATCTGAACCAGGGCGGAAACGACGTCATGGATACAGATCCCCACGGTGGATTGACCCAGGATCAGATCATGTAAGAGGAGGACGTCCATTTGCACTGAACTTCATGCAGCTATGTTACGGTCGACTTTTGTCTTGGCGGCGGCGACCGTCTGCATCTACACAACGCTTTTTATATCTGGTTGTTTTGTTATTTGGTACTTTTCGTTTTCCACATGAGCAGCAAAAGTTGGGGTTTATCAACGGTGGAATCTTAACTCACGGACAGGGGGTCGAAGTCACTATCACCTTGGAGAATAAGTCGACGACTTAGTCTCTTATGAGCTGGGAGCGAGGGAGGATTTTATGATGGGCTTACCATACAGAACCGAATGACCCCACCGTTGACACCCGGATAACCGGTCAAACGCACGCGGTTATCAACTATAGGGTTGCTCATTGTCAATGAAGGAAAAGATGGCTGTTGGCTTCTCAGGAAACAACAGGACTCTACTTAGAATGTATGTCGAGTAATCATCCGAAGGTTTTTAAGAACGATGGCAGGTGGTCTTGGTGAAGGGGAGCGTAGGACTTCAACGGACATGCGTAGCGTCTTGGGGCATGAAAGTCCGCCAGCCGGGCGACGATATAAGTGAAGGTGAAGGCAATGGTAAAGGTAAAACATAGTCACATAAAACTGCATGGTGAATATCGGCGTTGGGGTGATGGGTATAGTTAGTTCAAACGTACATAAGGACGATAAGTACGGCCTGGGCTATGCTTTGGATGCCCTGGCCTGGAGATGATGCGCTGCCATCTTGTTCGCTATCACGGTCATATCGACTTGGAGTTGACATGTCCTCTTCCAAGCAGCAGTAACCTATGATCTAGAGAGGGATCGAGATCCAAGGATGAGGGTATTCACTCTCGGTTCCTAAGTCTACGGACTCGTTGCCAACCTTGCTCTCTGAGTATGCAAGTTGAAAATCGGAAAGTCCAGAATCAAGGGCGAAAGGTATTTGCTAGTTCCTGGAACTTGGAAACTTGGACAACAGGCAGGCCCCTGACGGTGAGTATTCGGAAGGGTCAAGAATGAAGGTTGCCGAGACAAGCGGACTCGAAAAATGTGAGGTCCGATAGTCTTCGGCCACCAGCATCGAATCAAGGTTTGATGAAAGTCCATAAGTGTTTGTCTCACACGAAGGCGCGTGGCCTCTTGAATTTGTTAGTGTTCCAAGCCGGATCATCAACTTGCCGTAACCTAAGAGCTTCTTAGATCGACATCTGCCAAGCTCATAGCCATTCCTCCTTAAAGCTCAAGGTGTGCTAGCTAGGCTAGCCATTCTCCCTTGCCCAGTCCCACCGCTCGTTGTACGATGGCCACCAACGTGTAATCGACCAATAGTGGAGGTTATTTTTTAAGCTTCGAAATAAGCTTGTCTTAGCGATCTTCCTGCGCCGGAAGCTGGCGCATCCGTGGCCTTACTCCTCATCGATACCAAAAAGCCTTGGCAGCCTTACTTTTGACCAAGAGGAGAATAGCGAGTACCGTACTCAGAGTAGGTTGCAGGTCTGCCAGATGCACTATCTAAGTTAGTAAGTACCAAGTCTGGGCTAATGGAGGTGGTCGTTCGTCACTACTAACCGGTGTAGAGCTACACGGGAGCTATGTCTACCACTGCATCTCGTATACGTAACCGGTTCAAGAAAGCATCTCCCATTGAACAGATGTATCCGTTGTGTGTTGTTTGGTAGATCAAGATCCCTTGGCGTCGCTCTGCCGTGTGGCTGTGTGACAGGTTAGCTCAACCCCAAGATGCTTGGTAAGTCATCCCAATTAGTTCTGTATGAGGTGTCGCTCAGGCGCCTTGGAGAAAGTACGACTTGGCTCATACGTTGTATGCGGTCGAATACCTCCGTGGTATCTCCCTACATCGTTTGATTACTCTGGCGTATCTGGGCACCGAGCTATTATACTTGGCGACTTGTTGGTCGGAATCCTTGGTGTATGTTGCCATAGATTAGAGGATTGCCCAGGGGCCCTCACGATACTACGAATAATTACTGTAATGAAGTTGTTACAATGCGCTCAATCTAGGTGTTGTTGTGTCGTCATCGTGTAGTGGAATGTCTATAAAAACACCTACTCCCCTCGTTGAAAGTCTTTACCAGTCTCATCAGTATTCACTCACAGAGCAACCTTGCACCCTAATCCCTAACATCTTTCCCTCTGCCCTACATTTCCAGCCAAATCCACCGCGAAAATGAAGTTCTCTCTCCTTGCCGTTGCTCTCAGCACCCTCGCCGCTGCCTCGCCGACCCCCGAGATGGATCACGAGAAGCGCGCTCTTAGTCTGCTTAAGCCTAAGGGAGGTATCCCTTTCACTTTCACTTCTATCTGGGAAGTTCTTGCTACCCCTAATCAGGTTGTCGATGCAGACAACAAGTACACTGGCGGATTGAAGGGTAGCAAGGGTCTCTTCAAGTTTGGCATCAACTCGAATGAAGATGTCATCTGCTACAATATCACCTTGTATGGCTTCCGAGGTGACTACCAGTCTCCCGCCAACACTGCCACCCACATCCACGAGGCTGCCAAGGGCAAGTCGGGACCACCACGGTAAGCTGATGGCACGGATCTATACGCAATTAGATCTATGAAGCGCTAACTTGGTATTAGCATTGCCTTCCCCAACCCCGTCGGCGACGAGAAGAGCCGCAACGCTGTCGGCTGTCTCCAGGGTCCATTCCGCACCGGCGTGATTCAGAATGGCCAAGACACTGGTGTCGGCTTCACCCTCAAGCAGATTGAGAAGAACCCCGAGAAATTCTTCGCCGACTCGCACTCCAGCCTTGCTGTTCCTGGCGCTTTCCGAGGACAGCTCAGTTCAGGCAAGGTGTGCTAAAGGGCTTAGCCTCTTTCCCAAACTTTGCTCAATTTACCTAATGCGCATACGCTCCTGACGGAACTGGATTGTAACGCGGCTCCGTGTAATATTTACTCTTCCTTTTGTAGAAATAATTCAAAGTCATGGTTGCTTGGGGACGTGTTTGGGCATCGCATAACATGATAATTCATTAATCCATGATATAACCTTAACCTTTGATGCCTGACACCACAAACATTGAACAGTGAAAAGAAAATCGTTCATGCAGCAGCCTTCTTCTTCTTTGCCTTTGCCTTCTTCTTGCTTCTGTCTCTAGGCTTCAAGGCTGTCATGCCAGCCTTGCACACGTCGGCATAACGCACGTAGAAAGCCTCCAGATCCACGGGGTTGACGACTGTTGAAAGCTTAGCTTTGCTGGAGCGATTCTTCTTGCCCTTGCCATTTGTTGCCCTGATGATGAGGGGCAGAGGCTTGCCAGGGTGAATATCTGGAGAGGGTTCCTCTTCTGAGGGACTGGGGATGTCTTGACCGTAGGTGACTGAGAGGTTTCTTAGCGGGATGAGAGATACGGCAGGTATTTATACGTACGTCGCTTCTGGCTCAAGTAGATGGCGCCATGGTCGCTGCCCTTACGATGATTGAAGAGCTCACCCAATTTGGCGAAGAACTGTCATGATGTCAGAAACAAAGCTGCCAGACGATCGTCCGGGCCTGTCTTCATATGAAAAAGGCAATGCAGACTCACCTCGTCATGGCTCATATGAGAGTCAGCCATAGTGATGGGTTGTGGGACTGTCAAAAGTCGATGTATATTGAGAGATGAGTGTTGACCAACCAATATTGAGGTTGACATTGTGCCCCGCCATCATGTCGGGGTTCAAGTGTGGCGCAGGTTGTGGCAGCATCGTTCGTGGCTTACATTGGGCGGTGAAATCGATACCTGAGCTTTAGTGAGCGACTCACTGCCACTCAGGTACCTCTTAGTCTCTCGAAACCTCCAATTAGAAGATATTTTCTGCCGGCAGAATATCCTTTCTTTTCTGCATCACCTCTGAGCTGGTGAAAGAGACTTGAAAGACTCAGTGCGTATTTATTCAATCCTAAAGGAGAACTCGCATAATGGTCCATGCCATCTACAATTCTCAGACCAGTATTGCGACAAGATTTCGAGAAGATATCGCCAGAATCGCAATACTATTCTCTGACCGCCTGCTAAATTAGGCACAACCACCATCAAGGATCCAGATCGTTGCTTAAAATTCAGTCAACTGCAGGATTGTAACCCTGCAGCATCCCGGTGTTTTTCTTCCGCTATACTTCCGGCAAGATGACGTCCGCGCCAGAGCTCCAGCAGAAACTTTTCAAGCGTATGGGCTTGGATGTTCCAGAACCCAAACCACAGCGCAATGGAACTAGGAGAGCGGGACAACAGTTATCAAGAAAAGAGCAACGTAAAGCGCAACGGGTACAGAAGCGAACCCACGTCTATGCAAGAGCAACTCCACAGCGGCCACAGCATATAAATCATGCTCAGAGAAGGCCAAACACAACGCAGAGGAAGGAACAGGTGAACAAGTCTCAGTCACGATCTCCAAAGCAGGTTAGCGACGATGAAGATGATCTCGAAGACGAGGATGAGGACGATGCGGGAGACGTTTCGTTGGACGAAGACGATGGTTTGGATGACCTGATGGACGACGAAGAAGACGACAACGAAGAAGACGAGGAAGAGGAAGAGAAAAAGAACACAAAAGCAAAGAGTGGGAAGAAGGGTGTTTCGAACGCCGTGCAGGAGAGACTGGCCCAGGACGACGCCGAGATTGAGGCCTTTGAGCGAAAGCTAGGTATCAAGAAGGGAAGAAAATCACTACCTCAGTCTTTCAGGGAGGATGGCCTTGGCGATCTTCTAGCGAATCTTAGCGGTGAAGAAGACGTCAGCGACAACGACAATGACAATAAAAAGAGGAAAAGTGAATATGATGATTGGCTGGCATCCAAGCGAAGAAAGACAGTAGAGCCTGCAGGCCGACAAAGGGTCCGCGACGTGCCCGAAGATGAGGAACGAGATGATGATACGGGCTTGGACGACGAATCTGGAGATGACGACGAAGACATGGACCTCACGGATGAAGACGATGAAGTTGGAGGTGACTTTGATAACGAGCCATTCGGCGGTTTCGACGACGACGACGAGGATGATGTTACAGACACCACGCCGGCTCAACCGCGACAGAGAGAGAACCCCTATGTCGCGCCCACTACTGGAGTTACGGTTGCGAAATACGTCCCTCCTTCATTACGCAGAGCCGCAAACTCAGAAGAGGAGCGCAAAAGTCGACTTAGGAAACAAGTTCAAGGCTTGATCAATCGTCTTACAGATGCCAACATCTTGTCAATTGTCAAGTCTGTGGAGGAGCTTTACCAAAACAATGCACGTGGTGATGTGACAGATGTTATCACGGATGCGATCGTGGCTCAGATTTCCAAGCCGGAGAGCCTCCCTGATCAGTTCTTTGTCCTCACCGGTGGATTTGCCGCTGCCATATACCGGCTTATTGGGTCGAGTTTTGGTTCAGTGTTAATCCGCCGTATCGTGGAAGATTTTGGCAGTCACTATGAGCAAGCGAGCAAGGGGCAAAACGCTGAATCCGCTATTCAAAAGGAAGCTTCGAATATCTTGACACTGCTTTCACAACTTTACGTGTTCGAGGTTGTCACTTGCAAGATCATCTTTGATTACATGGAGAGACTTCTCAGCGACCTGAATGAGATCAACGTCGAACTTCTTCTGCGAATATGCCGCATGGCTGGCAGAATGTTGAAGCAGGATGATCAGCAATCACTGAAGCACGTCTCTGGGGTCCTTAACCAGTCCGTCTCGAAAGTGGGCTACACCAATATCTCAGCTCGCACAAAGTTCATGGTTGAAACCATCACCGACCTCACCAAGGGCAAAAAGAAGGCCCGAGGCTTGGACTTTACTGTTGTCTCAGAACATGTACAACGCATGAAGAAGCGTCTCGGGGAGCTCAAGTCTCAGTCGCGACGGCTCGATGGGCTTGCTCCTATGGGCGTAGGCTTGGTCGACATTGAGGGAGCTGAGACACGAGGTAAATGGTGGTTGGTTGGTGCCAGTGTACCAACAACTCTCCTAGATAAAAGCAAAAAGGGGCATGTATCTGATGCTGAAATGAGCGATCATGAGGACATGGACATCGTTTTGCCTGATTACCCAAAAAAGGCTCGCGCTCAAGGGTTGAGTGGAACGGCCCAGATTGCGATTTTCACAGCATTGATGACGGCATCCAATTTTGAGCACGCCTACAGACAATTTGTCAACCTGCGGCTCAAGAAGGATGACCAATTGGCCCTCGCCACTGTCTTAGTGCAATGTGTAGGCAGCGAAATGCAATACAACCCCTACTACGCTCTTGTGGGAGGAAAGGCCTGTCTGAGTAACAGCCGAATCAGGTTTGCGATCCAAGATCGATTATGGAAAATCTTTAGGAGTCTCGGAGAATCCATGTTCGGCGAAGCTCCTGAGGAGGATGAGTCGGCTGATGCTGAGCGCATGAAAGATGAGAGACGCATCGCCAATGTGGCCAAGTTCTATGCGGCACTTGTTGCGGATGGAACACTGAATATTGCCATCTTGAAGCCTCTAGAACTTCCTGAGGCGAACCACTGGACATCGATGTTTGTCCAGCTATTCATAATTGCTCTTCTGAAGGAATGCCGGAGCAAGAAGAAGAGCACAGAGGAAGATATGAAGCTAAAGAAGATCTTTGGTGTTGCCCGAGACTTGCCAGGCTTGGCTGCTGGTATACATTGGATGATACGGAAGAAGGTCCGGAGGACGAAATTGGTCAGCGCAAAGGAGTCGCAAAAGCTGGAGGGCGTTTGCGAGAAGGCGCAGATTATTGTGCGCCCAGCGGCAATAGAAGTGTAGGATATGGGATAAGAGTCATAGATAATTCAGGGAGGCGACAGTATTACAAAGTTCCGCGGCCTGATTCAGTCCAGAGTCCAGACTCATGATGTTTATTAGCAATCATCTATCTCGGTGAACCGGCAATGTACTCCGTATATGAGCGGCTTTATCTTCCAGTGACGTCGGCATCCCGAGGGGCAATTGACGTCCGGCGACCGGGTAGGAACGGGTCCTCGGAGGTGCAAGAGGCGGGATAAGTTGTGGTTGGGAGCAACATCAGTCTTTGGGGAGAACCGTTTCGGCGTGCGTTGGGACTAAATGCCCGAATTCCCAGGCATGACTCAGCGTGAACCACCACTGAAACCGGGAACCGATCCAAAAGTTGGAGATATAATGCAATGCCATTCGACAACGGGACCGGAGATATATATCCAGGGGGCAGTTTTCTCCAACGAGACCTAGCAAAAGCTTTACGGGGCACGCGGAGGGGAGGTGAGGGTGCTGTAGGTGGCCCCCTCACCGAAGAAATGACCAATCGTGTCAACGTGTCGGCTGACGTCCAGGAAAAAATTACCTGATAGACGGGCGGGCTTCTCTTTGCCGAAGCTCCCTGTAGTGCATTACAGTGCTTTGCCTTACTGGACTTGAACTGCCCAGGGCTGTGCTTTTTAGACGGCGGACGAGCTTTGTTGCGGCAACGCCTCAACCTGAACCTCGTCGACTTTTTCTACCTCATCCTCCCCCTTCCTCTCCACAATCCGTCTGTCCTCCATTGTCTTTCCCACACAACCCACATCATGCTTTCCAGTCGCTTAATATCACGAGCTGTTGCTCGCCCGGCTTTCCAGAAGTCCACGTACGTTAATACCACAATGCGCTTTGCGACAAATGGATCCAGGAGAAGCTTGTTTAAGCCCGCTTCTGTTGGGACCAATCCGTCATCGAGGCAAATATGGCTCGCCGACTAACAATGTGTCTTCCTGATCGATAGGCTCCCCAGTGTCGTCGCTTCCTCCTCGCTGTCGCGATTCAGCCGTGGATATGCCTCTTCAGCTGGTATGTTGCCTCCGAGCTCGTCGGAACACCACGCCGAACAACCCGCTGACCAGAATTTCTTGCAGAGGAGAAGGATCTCGTTGTTATCGGTGGCGGCGTTGCTGGCTACGTCGCTGCTATCAAGGCTGGACAAGAGGGCATGAAGGTTGGTTTTATATGGGGAACCACTAAGCGGACAGAATTGGCTGACCAGATCTTTTCATCTTCCTATAGGTTACCTGCATTGAGAAGCGTGGCTCCCTCGGCGGTACCTGTTTGAACGTCGGCTGCATTCCCTCAAAATCTCTCCTTAACAACTCGCATCTCTACCACCAGATCCTCCACGACACCAAGGCCCGCGGTATCGAGGTCGGCGAGGTCAAGCTTAACCTGGCCAACTTCATGAAGGCCAAGGAGACTTCCGTCAGCGGTCTCACCAAGGGTATCGAGTACCTCTTCAAGAAGAACGGCGTCGAGTACATCAAGGGTGCTGGTTCTTTCGTCAACGAGCATGAGATCAAGGTCGACCTCAACGAGGGCGGTGAGACCAGCGTTCGCGGCAAGAACATTCTTATTGCTACTGGTTCCGAGGCCACTCCTTTCCCCGGTCTTGAGATCGACGAGAAGCGTGTTATCACCAGCACTGGTGCTATCGCTCTTGAGCAGGTCCCTGAGACCATGACCGTCATTGGTGGTGGTATCATTGGCCTCGAGATGGCCTCTGTCTGGTCGCGACTTGGCTCCAAGGTCACAATTGTCGAGTTTCTTGGCCAGATTGGTGGCCCCGGTATGGACACTGAGATCGCTAAGAACACCCAGAAGATCCTCAAGAAGCAGGGTCTCGAGTTCAAGCTCAACACCAAGGTTGTCAGTGGCGACAAGTCTGGCGACAAGGTCAAGCTGGAGGTTGACTCCGCTAAGGGTGGCAAGCCCGAATCTGTATGTGTATCAAATCCAATTGTTTTACCTACAGTTCTAACAAACACTTCTAGATCGAGTCCGACGTCGTCCTCGTTGCCATTGGTCGACGACCTTACACCGGCGGCCTCGGCCTTGAGAACATTGGCCTCGAGGCTGACGACCGTGGCCGTGTCATCATTGACTCCGAGTACCGAACCAAGATCCCCCACATCCGATGTGTTGGCGATGTCACCTTCGGCCCTATGCTTGCCCACAAGGCTGAGGAGGAAGCTGTTGCCGTTGTCGAGTACATCAAGAAGGGTTACGGTCATGTCAACTATGGTGCCATTCCCTCCGTTATGTACACCCATCCTGAGGTCGCCTGGGTCGGCCAGAGTGAGCAGGACCTGAAGAACCAGAACATCCCTTACCGAGTCGGAACCTTCCCCTTCGTTGCCAACTCTCGAGCCAAGACCAACCAGGACACTGAGGGTATGGTCAAGATGCTCGCTGATCCCGAGACTGACCGCATTCTCGGTGTTCACATTATCGGCCCCAACGCTGGCGAGATGATCGCTGAGGGTACTCTGGCTCTCGAATATGGTGCTTCCAGTGAGGATATTGCCCGAACCTGCCACGCTCACCCCACACTTGCCGAGGCCTTCAAGGAGGCTGCCATGGCCACTCACGCCAAGGCCATCCACTTCTAAGCAATGCTTGAGGAACATAATGAAAAAGATGACACAGAGTCAAGAGGAGGCATCAACAGGATAGTGCGAACGGGATAGAGCCCGGGGCATTTGGGACTCTGGGTTGTGTAAATTAGTAATAATTCTGTCTGTTCAAGCATGATGCCTGGAAATCACACGGCAGGATGCGTTGCTTGCGTTCCAAGATTATTTGCACCGCGTGAAAGAAGAACACAGAATATATGATGAATATCAAAGTCTCTCTTTCGAATCGACTGGCTAAATAAACCCTTGACTCTTTTACAAAAGTTGATGTACCATGTTAGTCAGGACAAGCTTTAGATCAAAGTATTCAAAAACTGTGTAGTATTGAGAACAAAAACCAAGAAAGGGAGAAATAGATCGGTGAGACCAGCGCTCCATTCCGATATTATTCTCATTTTCATGAACCTATTAGTTACTCGAACGAATCGAATACGAATTCGAGAATGCAAATCGAACAACTTCAACTCACACAGGCCCCTCGAGGGACACTAGCCCCGAACCCGTTTGCAACGGTGGATTTACAAGGTTGTTCAAGTCGAAAGGTTCTTGTGAGGGGATACACCAGATCAGCTCATTCTCGACCAGGAGCCAGCTAGGGATCTGGCTAGCGCTGAGGAATATGAATATAGGTAGTTGATGTTCCCCAAACCCGTTATTATTATCGACACTTTTTGAGTTGTAGCTGGCAGTGAAAGGACCAATTGAGCCATGCTGTTGTGAGTGATGGAGAATGCAAAGCATCTGAGCTCACCAATCGGTGAATCCGGGGTCTAAGGAACCCGAAGGGCTTCACAATAGCGGAAATACGGATGTCAATCGTTGCCACTGATCAAAAGCAACATGGTATTGATGATCCACGCTGCTTTGCTCTGTATATCTCCACCAGGTTGGAGATCCTGTGTCTCGATTGAGTCGCCGCTGCCTGTATCTAATTTGGGTGCCTAGACTCAGGGACAGAGACTTGCGTATGCAGCGACGGAGCCTTTTGTAACAGTAATTGCTGATATCAGGGGCCTAGGGATGTACGAGATGGAAGCTTGGAAGTCCATGTTGACAAGGGCCCTTTGTTGAAGGCGGCCTTCCAACTGGTGGCGGGGTAAATCATAGCTGGAGCCCCTCTGTTGCAGCGGAGATCGGGCCACTTTGACAGAAGTGAGGTGTGCTACCAGCTGCGCCGCTCCACCACTGCCGGAGCTAGGAAAAGGCACGCACTTCGCTGAAGGAACTGATAAGATGCGGTGAATTGAGCTGCATATGATTCGACCGCAAGCTGAAATCGGCCCCTTTTTAACTTGCACATTTAAACCTCGGGCACTCCCCCATTCATCCCTCGCTTGGAGACACCCAGCCCTGGACAATTCTGTTGTTGGGTGCAGCAGAGTCCTCCACACTCTTTCTAGCAGTTTTGTTGTCTGAGGTATTCTTTCCTCTGTTTCATTCTGCCCTTCACTATGGCCCATAGTGCTGTCGTTACAGGCCTGCCGCCTGTGGCAGGTAATGCGCCGGAGAAGACACCAAAGCTTATGACCAGGGACGAGGTTGAAGCCTTGATCGCTCAAGGCAAGCATGTCACTATATTCCATAACCAAGTCATTAAGATGGATGCTTGGATGCCCTATCACCCCGGAGGTGATAAGGCTATGCTTCACATGGTGGGCAAGGATGCTTCTGATGAAATCGATGCGTAGGCTACAAACAAATCCTGCGTCTACGGGGTCAATGCTAATCTGCCGAGTAGTCTACACTGTTTCGAGACACGCCAGAAAGTCCTGCGCTATCGCATCGGTCGGATTGAAGGAACTTGGGAGAACTTCCTGCCGCCTATCCAGGGAGGCGTTTACCGTACACACGAAGAAATTGAACGAGCTAACGCCGAGGGGGAATCCCACAAAGACCAAGACTCGAGCGCTCCGTCAACTCGTGTCCCATCACCAGTCTTCGACGAGGAAGAGACCGCCGGGGCAAGACAGCGAAAGACGAGCAAAAAGGACGGAGCTCGGGCGTCCTCGATATCATCTGCTTCTAGCGTAGAAGAGCCAGATCTTGATGGCATGTCGTATCTTGATACCATTACTCGCGAACATATCAGCCTCGACCTCGACAAGTACCCTCCTCCCGACAAGGAAACACAAGCTACGATCGTTGCCAAATATCGCGAGCTCCACCAGAAGGTCTACGACACAGGGCTTTACAACTGCAACTACAAGGCCTATGGAATCGAATTCATTCGATACACTGCATTGGCGGTCGGTTCAGCTTCCTGTCTCCGCCACGAATGGTACGCTCTGAGTGCCTTTCTTCTGGGCGCCCTTTGGCATCAACTCTCATTCACAGTCCACGATGCTGGGCATATGGGTATCACTCATAGCTACCTCATTGATTCTTGCATCGGAGCCCTGATCGCCGACTTTATGGGAGGTTTGTCGATAGGATGGTGGAAGCGTAATCACAACGTGCACCACGTTATTACCAATGCGCCGGAGCACGACCCTGATATTGAGCACATGCCTCTTTTTGCCGTCTCTCACCGTCTTCTAGGCAGCTTGAGATCAACATACTACGAGAGAGTCATGGCCTATGATGCTGTGGCAAAAGTTCTGCTTAGAGTTCAGGCCTGGACTTACTACCCACTACTTGCACTGGCTCGTTTCAACCTCTACCGACTCTCATGGGACCACCTCATCATGGGCCGAGGTCCAAAGAAGGGGCCTGGCTTGGTTATCTGGTGGCTTGAGATCATTGGACAGGTTTTCTTCTGGACCTGGTTCGGCTATGGTCTGGTATACAATCTCCTCCCTGACAACTGGACCCGATTCTACTTTGTCATGATCAGCAACATCACCGCCTCGCCTCTCCATGTTCAGATTGTCCTGTCTCACTTTGCCATGAGCACAGTTGAACTGGGACCTCAGGAGTCGTTCCCACAGAGACAGCTCCGAACCACTATGGACATTGATTGTCCTGAGTGGCTTGACTTCTTCCATGGAGGACTTCAGTTCCAGGTTATTCACCATCTCTTCCCTCGCGTACCGCGCCATAATCTGCGTGCGACACAGAAGCTCGTCCAGGAGTTCTGTAACGAGGTCAACATCCCTTACGCGTTGTATGGGTTCGCCAACGGCAACCAGCAGGTTATTGGAAGGCTGGCAGAGGTTTCCCGACAGGCGGCCATCCTTGCTAAGTGCCAGCAGGTGATTCAGAATGGGGACCTTTCAGGCCATCACCATTAGACGAAACACGACCGACAGACTGGCATTTTGCTGTATATATATGCGCCGGTTTCTGTTTGCAAAATCGTCAAAAGCTTTGCTTAGATTAGACCGATACGGACTGTCATGCTAGATCGTTTGTGAGGTGTAATGATGAATTTATGAATATTTCTGTCTTACTTTCTCTTCTCGTCAACAATCGTGATATTGTCTTAGACATTGAGATGTGTCACTGCTACAAGGTGTAATTGTTGACTTAGTACCTATGTTGGAAGCAAACTCTGCTCTCCACCGGGCAGCGTGTGGACAAAGTCTTGGTCTAGAAGCTCATAAAGTCCGGAGTTGTGAGACTTGGGTTTGGGGGGAAATAAGTGCCTTGCGTGTGCGACCTATGGCACAGCTCGCGAGCATCGAATTTCTTGCTGGGTCATCTGGGGAATTGAGCTTTTTGATTTAGCTATTGGAGTAACGTCTGGCTCTCTCCAGATGATAGAAGTTGTTTGGGCATCACAGATTTGAGGCCTCTGATTAACCTCAGTAAGCCTTGGTCACATGGTGAGTTGTAAGCTGTAGTGGTGATGAAATGTGCCCTTAGCCTCGCCGAAGGAGTTCCTTTGAGGCTTCAAGGTTAGCATTGGGTAGATGAAGAACCGGGCTTGCCGCCCATCACATGGGCCAGTGGTGGTAGTTGAGTGACGTCGATTTGTCGCACGAGGGGTCATGATGAGGGGCAGAAAGCATAAAGCCTTAAGGCGTTTAATTCGTGGACGCGTGCATATTTCATGAGAACGACATTCCGATCTTGATGCAGGTTGATATGATTATGCATGTCCTAGAATGGACTTGTTATTGACCCTGATGATGGTATAAGAGTAGAGTATATATTGATTTCGGATTTGATGAGAGTTAGTGGGAGTCTCATTCATACAGGCAGCAAGCTGATAAGGTAGAATTAACGATCAATAGCAAGTACGTACTCTTCTAGATTTTTTCTACGCATAATCAACAAACAAATGAAACTCAATCTCAAGGTTCGACAGGTCGAAACACAAAAGTAGACGCGTCCGAAGGCCTAGGTAGGTACCAGGTACGTAGGTACGTCAGATCACGAGCACGGAGTACAAAGTCCTAAAAGGTGGACGTCCCCCAAAAGTCGAGACTCGTGGGGCTACTCCTTCCCTGTCCAGGTTACCATACAGTGCGTGGAAGGAAGCAAGATTCCCTGCTCCATCACAAACGAGCCAACCACTTTGGAACTTAATTCCTACCTACGACAACAACTCCAAGCTTAAACTAAGCTCTCCCTTACTTTTCTTTACCACATGAGGGATTCTCGTTCGTTCTTATTCTGACATCATTAGATAATCTGTCACCCCATCTACCTCCACTGAGCCAGCAAGCAAGCTACGTACCTACCGCTATCTCGTCGCGCCTAGCGGACGATGTGAATGAGCTACAGCTATGGATGCCAACATCCAGCGTGCCCTTAATGATAAGCTCTACGACAAACGTAAGATCGGGGCTCTGGAGTATGTCTCACTTCCCATCATATATATCCATTATATTCTCAGCAATTTTCTTGATAGCGCTCTGCTTTCATCTTCGCCAAGAGGTCACACCTCGGTCCGACGACTTAATACCATTGCTTTCAAGCTTCATAGATGCAAATGCTGACTTTCATACCACAGGCTTGAACGTGTTATTCGAGATTTAGTCAGTGTCAAGGACTATCAGCGAGTTCATGATATTCTGGAGCAGCTTTGCAACGACTATGCGTACGCTGTGCATCAGCCTCATGCCAGAAATGGCGGCTTGATAGGCCTCGCTGCCGCCGCTATTGCCCTTGGTCCAGTACGTTTCAACCTACGGCATCTTCTCGTTTCAATGCTGGATGCCTTCTCAGAAGAGATCCAGTACCTCAGTCTTCTCCAAGAGTCTATATCTAACTTACAAGCCAGGAGCTACCCAGATATCTCGCCAAGATTGTTCCCCCTGTCCTGGCATGTTTCACCGACCAAGATGCAAGAGTAAGGTATTATGCTTGCGAGGCCATGTACAATATAGCCAAGGTTGCAAAGGGAGAAATATTGGTGTATTTTAATAGTATCTTTGATCAGCTTTGCAAGGTATGTTCTCCCCTCCGGGCTTCACATTTGATAAGTCAACCATACTGATATGCTGGGCTTGCCAGCTTGGGGCGGACTCGGAGCTGTCAGTCAAAAACGGAGCGGAACTGTTGGATCGACTTGTAAAAGATATTGTATCTGAGTCTGCTGCTTCATACGTCTCTATTCTCGAGGCACCGCCAGAGTTCGATGGCGATGATAAGGTATCGCTGGGCGAGAACTCTCACTTGCCGACGGCGTTCTCCCTACCTCGCTTCATTCCACTCCTGAAAGAGCGCATTTGGGTTATTAATCCCTTCACTCGGCAGTTCCTCGTGGGATGGATTACGTTGCTAGATTCTATACCCGACCTGGAGCTCGTCACATATCTCCCGGACTTCCTTGGAGGTCTTCTCAAGTTCCTTTCCGACCAGAATTCGGATGTGAGGGTTGCCACACAAACCTGCTTGGATAAGTTTTTGAACGAGATCAAGCGCATCGCGCGTATAAAGAAGGGCATCTTGGAAAGCAAACGGTCTAAAGAGGGCGCCAAGCGGAAACGACAAGACTCGATCGATAGCGAATCGATAAACCCTGACTTTGAGGAAGGAGATGAGCTCGACTCAGACGCCGCACTCGATGACGATGAAGATAGTGGAGAGGATTGGATTCCTGGACAAGATGTCGAGATAAATTACAAGGAGATTCTTCAGATACTTACTGCCACCCTCGATTCTCCGCTAGGTTTGTTATCCTTGAAGTTCCTTGGACGACGGCTAATATGACATCAGAGGAGGATTGTCTCCTCGAGTCACTAAGATGGGTTGTTGAATTTCTAGATATTTGCCCCGAAGAAGTCCTTCCCTTTACGCCCAAGATCCTCGCCCATATGCTCCCAGCTATGGCTAGCACCAAAGAAACCATTCATCAAGCAGCAACCCGGGTCAACACATGCCTGATGGACTATGTCGTTTCACTCTCAGACGACTCGGAGTTGAGTCAACCGCCACCTCCTGTTCAGCCGCCTCAACATCTCTCAACCTCTCGACTTCCAGTTCCCGGAGAAAAGGGGGCCGAGGGCAACAACAGCAACAGGGCATCTCTATCAAGCTCCAGAGACCTCGATCTCCGTAGTCCCACGCCTGCTCAAGGCCGCTCGATATCGACTCCCGCTGATATCAACATTACGCAGACACAAGCCGATCTGGACTATGCCGCCGCCGTCAACTCTCTGACTCTCCTCTTCCTCAACGACCATGAAGCGACCCGGGTGGCCGCCTTGACGTGGCTTATTATGCTGCACAGGAAAGCTCCCCGAAAGGTCCTCGCTTTCAATGATGGCACATTCCCAGCATTGCTGAAGACATTATCCGATCCCTCAGACGCCGTAGTAACCAAGGATCTTCAGCTTCTCTCACAAATCTCAAGGAATACAGAGGACGACTACTTTGCAAATTTCATGGTCAATCTCTTACAGCTTTTCTCAACAGATCGAAAGCTGCTTGAAACTCGAGGAAATCTCATCATTCGGCAACTGTGTTTAAGCCTGAGCCCGGAGAGGATTTACAGGACACTAGCAGACTGCATCGAGAAAGAGGAAGACGTCGAATTTGCAAGCATAATGGTGCAAAACCTTAACAACAACCTCATTACTGCTCCACAGCTAGCAGACGTTCGAAAAAGATTACGAAACCTTGAAACAAAGGTAGGGGAACGCCTCCTAGGCTACAATTCAAGACAAGAATGCTGACAACTTCAAGGATGGTCAAACGCTATTTGTGGCATTGTTTCGATCATGGTGCTATAATGCTGTCGCCACCTTCTCACTTTGCTTGCTCGCCCAGGCCTATGAGCAAGCTTACAACTTGCTGCAGATCTTGTAAGCCCGGGCGCAACAGAACATGCTACTCAAACTGACGCGCTTCAGCGGTGAATTGGACATGACAGTCAACATGCTCATACAAGTAGATAAGCTAGTACAGCTCATTGAGTCACCCGTCTTCACTTGTAAGCGTAGTCTCCATCATCCACTTGTCGTACACGAACTAACAACCCCGCCCAGACTTAAGACTACAACTCCTGGAACCTGAGAAGTACCCATACTTATACAAGTGCATGTATGGCATTCTCATGCTTCTACCGCAGTCCTCGGCATTTGCTGCGCTGAAGAACAGACTCAACAGCGTCAGCTCTATTGGTTATCTACATGCGGCACCTCGAACGTAAGTTGAAGATTACTTTACTGTGGGCGTGTTGGGCAAGGATTGCTTAGCTCTGAACTCCCAGTGGCATGTACTGGCTTTTGTGGCAAGCTAACCTGTGGACAGGGCTCCTCCAACTACAAGCAGCTCCAATTTTGACAGACCCAATCGACTCAAGAGCAGGGAAGAGGGGAATATACGATGGGTTGAACTCCTGGAAAAGTTCCGAAGTGTGCAGGAACGAGCTAGACGCGCGCAGCGTCAGAACAACATGGACGGTGACGAAGTCCCACCAATGGGGGTCAGTGAACTCCGCATTGGCGACGGAGCGGTAGACGTCAAAGGCAAGGAGACACGGGGTGTCGGCTTGCAAACGATTCCCCAGAAAGAGCCAGCACCCGCTCCCCCAGTGCCGGCCAAAAGAATCGGGCTGGGTAGACAGTTTGGAAGATTGGGTGGCGCCGTGGCAGGTAAAGGGCGGCGAAACCCATAGCGACTGATTTCAGTTTGGTTATATAGGTACTGAGCGTTATTTGTCTTGTGTGTCGACTTGATATGGAAGTAGAGTTGATAGTGTTCAGGTTCATTGATGTATAGCATCAGGCCAAGGATCAAATAAGACAAACTCAGCGTCGTCGCTTAACAGGACTTTCACGTTCCACTAAGCCTTCAAAGACAGCATCGCGCTGCGATTCTACGGAACGTAGCTGATCTCGAAGCTCTTCAAGTTCTGCTCTGGCCACATCTGGATTGCTAGGAAGACCTTGAAACGTGGCCAGCTGGAGGTCAAGCTCCTTCTTTCGTGACAACACTGACAAGTATGCCTGCTCGTCGCGAGCAAGGTCGGCAATGGTTGGGTGCGAGGTGTCGGCGGATGCAGCCAGAGCAGCAACCTTGTCTTGAAGCTCAGGTAGTTTGGCGGACAATGCCTTGACCTTGCGCTGCATGTCGAGGTTCTGTTTGGCCAAATGTGCCGGAGGCTGATAGTCGTCTCGCTGGAGCTCTTTGAGAAGTTCCTTTACACGAGCGGCTTCGTCGTCTATATGTTTATGGAGAACCTCGACGCGGGCCTTCATCTGTTCAGCGTCATGGATGCCTGCCTGAAGTTGGCACATGCGCTGACCTAGTGTGTCGGGCTCTGGGAAAGCGACTCCGAATTGGAGAGCCATATTGGCCATGGCATCAAGAGCGGTGTGGCCGTCGGTAGGCAAGTTGTGCTCTACGGCTTCAATGAGGCCTTCCCTGAGTGGCCGGCTGGTCTTGTCGATCTTCCTCTCGGAGTCGGTGAGCTCCTGCAAAGCAGTTGCTTCAGACTTGGCTACCAGATTACGCTCATCATCGGCAGCTTCGTTGACAGAGGCGAGGGCTAATAGGACTTTGAGAGTGTTGTTATTGCGCTCGAAAGACGGGACTGGTCGAGGATGAAATTTGGATGAGAGCCAGGCGTCAATATAGGACCAATCGCGGGCGGTGGAAGCCGCGATACGAGCAACCGACGGAGAGAAAATGGCCGAATCTTGGCTGAGGAGACGGTGATGCGCCATGGCTGGGTGCGTGAGAGGACAGGTCAATAAATGTCTCTGACGTGAATCAAGGAGCGGGTTTGGTGTGGAAGTCTCCAAGTTTGAGGTGCATCAACAAAAACAACCTAATCAATCAATCAATAGCGGTCGTGACGGTGACGCCACAGAACAAACAACCTCCACTGGCCCTAGCTTAGCTGCAGGGTCGAGTCCCTGTCAATTGATTGATTTGGAGGTGGGAACCCCTGCAAACTGCTGTTGCAGAAATGATTCGGTCCCTGAGTGTACTAAGTTATAGTGCCCGCCACTAATTCCTGCAGGAAGAACATGCTAGACATGTAGGCTCGGGCCCGAGCTTGGGGGGTTCCGTCTGGATTGGTAGACAAGTACTTGTGGCCACCTATGGCATTCCAGACTGATCCATGTACCTGGCTGACAGACGTGAACTCTCCCGGCTAAGTTGAGTGGTGTCGCCTTTTCCGGTTGTTGGCTTCTTTTAACAAGTTGAGTTGTCCTTTTTGTCCCTTGTTAATGCTAAACCCTCTGTCCCTATTCTTCTATACTCAAGCAGACTTTGCCATCGTTGCGTCGTGTACTCGTCGTCAACTATAGCACCCACTGAAGTGGATGCATTGCTGCTAGCATATTGCAATATATATACATCGCCTGCGATTTGCCCCTCGACCTATCGATAGTATACTCGGTTGGACTGGAACAAACTTGATCAAGATAAGATGCATCTCAATCTTGCTGGTCTGGCGGTGGCTGCTACGGCCTTCCTCGCAACTGCCAGCGCCCTTTCGCCGCAAGATATCCCGGCCGATCTCCCTGTTTCGAACCTCTTGACAAAGGCGCAGTCGCATCTGTCCCGCGGCGAGACCAGCGAAGCTCTCGTGTACTACGATGCTGCCATCGCCCGCGACCCGACGAACTACCTTTCCCTCTTTAAGCGGGCCACCGCATATCTCTCACTCGGCCGAACCTCGCAGGCAACTGACGATTTCAACAAAGTCCTGTCCCTCAAGCCTGGCTTTGAGGGAGCCCATCTTCAACTCGCCAGGCTTCGTGCCAAGGCTGGAGATTGGGATGCCGCAAAGGCCCAGTACGGTCTTGCTGGAAAGGCTCCCAAGTCGGCTGAGTTTGTCGAGCTGGAAGAGGCCAAGCTGGCAGCTCACCTAGCTGACATGGCTAGCAAGGGCGGGAAGTGGGAAGAGTGTGTCAGCCATGCCGGTACTGCAATCGTTGTCGCGAGTCGATCTCCTCATCTGCGTGAACTCCGAGCGCACTGTCGCTTCGAGCTCGGCGATGTCGAACTTGCTCTCAGCGATCTGCAACACGTCCTTCACATGAAGCCTGGCGACACTTCTCCCCATATCGTCATTTCGGCGACTTCGTTCTACGCTTTGGGTGACCTGGAGAATGGTATTGGACAAGTCAAGAAGTGTCTTCAGTCAGATCCTGATTCCAAGATCTGCAAGAAGTTGCACAAGCAGGAGAAAAAGGTCGAGAAAGCATACAAGAAGATCCAGGGACAACTCAGCCGAGGACAGCCTACCACAGCGGGCAGGGCATTGGTCGGTACTGCCGATGATTCTGGCTTGGTGCCTGATGTCCGAAATCAGGTGGAGGAGCTTAAGAAGAACAAGAGCATCCCTAAGACCGCCCGTATCCAGCTTCTGGAGAATTTGGTCGAGATGACTTGTCAAGCATACACCGAGGTGAGTTCTTCGGCCTGTACAATCCCTGCATATCACTAACTCTGCCGTAGTCAAGCCACAAAGAAGCCCCCAAGTACTGTGACGAGTCACTACAACTCAAACCTGACTCTTTCTGGGGTCTTCTACACAAGGGTAAGGCTCAACTCAAGAGTGAGCTTTACGACGCCGCCATTGCTTCCCTTGAGAAGGCCGCCGAGATCCGCCCGGATCTGAAGGAGAAGGTCAACCCAATTCTTAACAAGGCTCACATTGCCCTCAAGCGCAGCAAGACCAAGGACTACTACAAGGTGCTTGGTGTCGAGAACGACGCCGACGAGCGCCAAATCAAGTCGGCCTACCGCAAGCAATCAAAGATCTTCCACCCTGACAAGGCCGCCAAACAAGGTATCCCCAAGGAAGAGGCCGAGAAGAAGATGGCCAGCATCAACGAGGCATACGAAGTTCTTAGCGACCCCGAGCTACGTGCCCGTTTCGACCGTGGCGATGATCCCAACTCTCAAGAGAGGCCAAACCCTTTCCAGGGACAGGGCAACCCCTTCGGTGGTGGTGGTCATCCATTCATGTTCCAGCAAGGCGGTGGGGGTGGTGGTCCCAATATCAAGTTCCAGTTCGGTGGTCAACCATTTGGATTCTAGGAAGCACGCGACAGATTTTGAAGTTTTGCAAAAGATACTACTGAGGAGTTACATAGCGAAGGGGTCAACCCACAGAGACAGTTTTGCTTGATCGGGAGGGAGTCTTTGCTGGTATCTACATCTTTGCCCAGAGATCAAGAAGCGCGGGGCTGTCCTCCCAACAGGAGTATAGGGGTTAATGGCGTCGGAGTTTCCGCGGATCGCTCACTTTCGTCAAGAACAGTATATAGTGAGATCGTATACCTTGAGAATTATATGTTTATACCGCAAGTCAAATATTCAAGTCAAATCAATATGTCAATCTATTTGCCTAGTTTTTAGTAGCCAGATGAAGCGTGGTTGCTCGGCCTCGGTACAATGTCACCACCGCCGACGTCGGCGCTACAGCGACATCGCAATGCACACATGCATTGCCACCTTTGAGGAACAGAACAAACCTATTGCTCCAATTGGAATAGTCACAGCTTATGCGAGATCCAAGGTCATGAATGTGTGAATCAAGACCCGTTAGAAAAGGTATGATGCCAAAGCATATCCGCTTAGTATTTTGACATAAGTAACAACAGGCAACCTATCATAACACTCTTCCGCTGTCTAACTGCATGAATCAACACTAGCAATAACTCGTCCGTTTCCCATTCAGGTCGCCGCTCTCCGATTTTTTCGTTCGTAAGAAGTGATGATATTTCTTTTATGTACACGATCCGTCGCTTGCCTCGATCCTTATTTGACCGTCGTCCTTTGTGAGGTCGTGGTCATTTGCAAAGTCGGTAGAGTTCCTCCGTATAAAGGGCTCGAGCCGTATCGGGGAAGCGTCGAATCAAAAGGGTTTTGTTCAAGAGTATTTCGGATGTTGTCGTTTTAGCCGTCTCAGTCCCATATCCATGCTCTTTAAAGCGTCCTCGCTCCCAAAGCCATCTCTCATGAAGATAATCGCAGGGCGTCGAATATGGTTGCAAATCTATGCAGAGTTGAGGTCTGGTCATCCAAGTATTCCAAGACTTAGATGTGATGCTCAGGCGGCATCGTTGCGCTTGATGAAGTAGGACCTGGTTAGGTTTCAACATTAGCTTCGGTTACCAATTTGATTTAGCTATGCCACATACTTTGAAAACTCATATGCCGACCAGCAGATGGCTGTGCTGGGCATTGTGGTAACAATGCGAGGTCGCACACCCTTGAAGAAGCCTCTGACACCGGCTCTTCGATATAATAGGCGACAGCCTCCGATAAAACTGTTGACGCTTCTCACTTCGGGGTCAGTGGAGGTTCCGCGAGTCTGGAGCATGGTCTTGATGACATCCATGGGAGTGGTAAGACCAGCAGCAAAGCCACCAGCAACAGCACCGGCCAAACAATGTGTCAAGGGGTCGTAGTTCTTTGCGGGGTTCATGGCGGTAGAAATAGACTCGTATGCGAGGAACTGTAGAGCTGTAAAGGGGACTGTCATGGACAGTGTCGTAGGGTACGAGATATAGAAAGCGCCCAGGCCCTCGGACTTGTAGACATACTTGGCGCAGTCCAGCATGGATCGGTACATCTTGCTCGAATTTTGAATCTGCATGCGCTGCTTGATGACTGCAACAGGTTGTCAGCGGTCATGTTCTAGGTGCTCGAAAGGTTGCGGCGTAGGGAGCGTACCATCGAAAGGGTTCATGAACGCGTCGCTAGCAATAGTGGCAGCGGCACCACTGGTGGCTGCGGAAATTTAGTCAGTAGCTGTCAGATCGCAAACTGAGCAGAAATTGTATATTTACCAGCAGCGAGGGGATGGTGTACACCGGCCTGGTTACCGCCCATGGCATGTTTGACTGCTTCATATGTTGCAAAATAGACGGCATGCGCAGGACCTAAGTGGTTTTAGCAACGGTTAACAGGCCTGGCCACGACGTGGTTTACATACCAGCTCCAACTATGACACTAGACATGCCGCGCCATAAGCTGAGGAATCCCTCGGTGCGGGCAATTTGAACGGTATTACGAATGACACCCGAGTAGGCCGGTGTGGTGCTGGGGTTGAGGATTTGCATTCTGGTCTAAGAATTGTGTCAGACTCGAGATCGACAAAGCATGCACGAACGCGTAGAGAGAGTGCAGGTTAGAAGCATACCTTGATTGCATCAATGGGATACATGGCAGTGTGCTCCTGCAGGAAGACGCAAAATTAGCCCGGTATAACTCGTATTGCTTGTCGGAGGGTTTTCATACTGCTATGCCGGCAAAGGCGCCTGCTGCCATGTTCTGCAGCAGGGAGAAGTTGGGCGGAAGAGATTCATAGCTGTGCGAAAATCAGTCAATTTCGCGGCCCTGGGGTGTATGTGTCCATCTGTCAGAGGATGTTGAGTTGTGCTCACTCGTATTCTTCGACTGGGTCTGCACTTGGCTGGGCCATGGCGGCCACAGCTTCCGATGCTCCGCCGAAAGGCTTGGTCTCGAGGGCCGCCAGGTTGGCGACTGGAGGAGGTATCGAGGCAATTACTGCTATAAAAGTGACGGCGAGCGATATGTGCCGTGGATGGAGTCGGCTATGTCGTGTACGGGGGCTGCAGGAGGCTCAAGATACAAGATATGGAGTTGCGCCTGAGGATGGTCGCTAAAACGATGACGATGTCGAAGTTGAGAAAAGGCCTAGGTACTAAGTTCGGGGCGAAAAATAAGGCCTCGACTTGCTGGAGCTGAAAAGACCGTGCAAAGTGGTTGCTATGTCCGAGCCCTGTTCTCGATTCGCCTCGGTCTATTCGAATACACCGATCAATGAATGGTAAGTCTTGTCGCCGGCAGTATAAAGGTGTAAGAAATGCAAGAAAAAAGTCCAAAGCTGAGCGGAGGCGATGGAGTAAAAAAAGTAGTTCAGAGGCTGGTGGTGGTGTTGTTCTACTATTCTACCTTACCTACCTACCTAGTCTGAATTGGACAGCCCGGGAAAATCTCCAGGCCAGGTTAAGTGCCTGTAGGCTCTGGGAGCTACCCTTTGTCCAGGGCAGTCCCATAGTTACTGGCTACCTAGATTTTTTTCTTTTTCTTTTTTCTTTTTTCCTGATGAGACAGCTCCGTTTACGGCCTCGGAGGCCGGACGGGAGCTATGGCAAGTATCCTTCTGCTGCAAGCTACTAACCTAGGTACCTACGTCTGTCCACATACACGTCTTCTCTTTTACCCTCCCCTCCACTCCCATTCCCCCTCCTCTAGGGCCTCTATCGTTTGAACTAGCATGGTTCAGGGAGCTCGGCGCGTCGGCTCAGATAACAATGGACTAAGCTACGTTAGCAAACAGCGAGGTATTTTCCATTGCTAAATTGTGAGGCGAGCCATTTCTCCGCCATCTCCTGTTGCGCTTATATGCCCGCGGAAGTGCAGTCATATTCATTATCAGTTTATCCACCGCCGGAGCAGTAACGATTGCCAGATGGCGGACTTGGCCCTAATATCACAAGTTCATCTTTACTGCAATTACCTTACCCACGAATGCTGGCCTTGATACGCAACTGTGAGCTGCGAATTGAAGCCTGACATATTCGCCAATACTCTGTTTTCTGATTGTATGTATTCGTACCTATCCGTACATTTATGTGTCTCAGCTCAGCGCCCATTGGCGCCCAATAATAGAAGGCGTGGAAGGACACGCAGAGGTACAGCACATACAAGTAGCAAGGCCATCTGCACTATCCGTACTCCGTAGACAAGGTAGATAGATGCTCATCTCTGTACGTAAACTGGCCAATTTGCTGATTTGCAGAGTGGATCAGCGTCACCTCATATCATATCACAATCCCTGTAACCGTCTCGTCGGGTTTGGAATCAAGATCAAGATCAGTACATATCGATCTTTACTAGGTAGCTTGCACGAATAAGTTAGCTGCCGAGGTTAACAGCATGCTGTTGCGAGAAATATGAATATCGAGCGCGAACACGATGCAGAGGAATGTCTTACATAGTAATACCAAGGGAGTCATATTCCCTTCTTATTTGATTCTTCATCCATATTCAATGCCTACTACTAACTTTGTACTGTAGATATGAGGCCAACTCAGTGGCTGGATCAACTCCACAAGAGACAGAGCACCCGTGACTAACATCCATGGAGGAGGCATCGTGACCACGCGGTGTATCTAATCCATCCATCCATTCATGCATTCATATCTAGGTCTCAATTCAAGTGCTTCCGATGTTCAGGGGAGGGAAAGCGTAGGAAGCTTAGAAGCTCACATTAGCACGGGCAGGCGACGTTAATCAGGCTTGCTTTTGGTACTGATAAGATGAGATTAGAAGATATTTAAATAATTTGGATATTCACTCATGCACACAGACACAGACATCAGGGTGGGAGTTGGACTTGCACCAGTCGAATCTCACCTTTCACCGAATCATGAGCCCAGTTGCAACCCAGGGATCAGGGCATTACAGGGGGTCTCACACCTTGGAATTAGGTTATCAATCAGTTCGGGGACCCAATTCTCTCTAATCAATCAGTCCTCGACCTCAAGCTGAATACCCACATTGGAGTTCCATGGCACAGGCTCGTCTCGTCTGCAAAATGGCCATCAGCCAAGCAGTAGGGGTTTGGAGTGACCCAGTCACTCGAGATTGACGAATACGCATTGCAACATTGATTGATGGTCTTTGTTTGACTCTCGCTTAACTATCAGACACCTGAAGTTACAGCTCGTGTGTGTTTGCATCTGGCTCATCTGATCTGGTCTGTAAGCTCCCTCTTAATGTCATCAGTATCACACCGTCTTCTAAATCTATCCTCTCCCGTTTCCTCCGTTTGCTACCTATCGTATGTAGTCTCTGTGCAAGAAACTTTCCGTTGACTGTGTTTTGTCTATATGTACAAACGGCCTCGGTATTATCATCATACGACTCGTCGTTACGAGACACATGTCACGACCTCGGATTTATCACCCCAAATCCGATGGTCTCGTTGGAATTCGTTTGCCTCTCGTATAGACCTACGAGTAGCAGACCAGTCTATACAGTTTCCAAGAGCTCAATAATGGGTACAATGCTTCAATCTAAATATAGTGGACTTATTCATTTATACCCAAGAGTCTACTTCTGCCACCGAGTACACTGACCGACGCTCCGATGCCAATCCTTCACTACCAGTCACAAGACAGATAGTTTCAATAAACAAAAACCCAATCTATGCAAAGCGCCAATAAAATCCACCTCCATTTTCCAAGGAGTAAGGTATTCCAGTGAGATAACTTCCAGTATGCGCCTTGACGCCATGCGGTTCATCCAAAATGGAAAATAAATGAATGAATGAAACCCCGGAGAGATGTTCTATATCAGACCATGCCCCCACCGCGCCGGGATCGCTGCGTTTGCTGAAGCTGGTATATCATACCCAATACGCCTTCACCAGGATCCTCTGTATTAGCTGCACTGTTCTCCCGGGTCACCCCTTTCGCGGGAGACGTTTCCCAGGTCGATTCACCTAGTTCCCCCCCTGGCTCGTACGGTTCGTCATCTTCCCCAGCTCGTCTCATCGCGCTATCTTCAGCTTCTTCAGTTATCTGGCTTTCCCCGCGGAATCCTCGCGGATACCTTGACCAATGAAGACTACGTGCACCCATGTTCACCCCAGCAGGTTGGTGATGTTGATCTAGCAGGATAGAAGCCATCGGAGAAGGCTGTGGCATTGGTACCGTACGTGGACCTCGTCCACCGGGGGCTCTACTTCTGGCACGTCCCGTTTCCGCCCGACCAATATGAGAACCCTGCATGTCTGCTCCTAATGATGGAGAAGCAAGTCCTGGGAAAGCTGGAGGTGGGTGAAAGGCTGGTTTTCCTCCAAACGGTGTATGGCCAGGGATGCCAGTCTTGGGGTTTGTGACGTAGTTATCAAGGAACCCAAAGTAAGATGCGGCCATCTTGTTGTGCTTCGTTGAGTAGTAGTCCTCACGAACATCCGGTCGTTGCCCCTGATGGCCTGTATTCCCTGGTCCTTTCTGAAAGTCGAATACCGCAAAGGAGCAGACATAGCCGAGTCCGTCAACGTGGATTGTGAATTCGCGGAAGAAATCAACGATCTGGTCACTGCATTTAGGCAGTGAAAACAAAAGCAACATAGGTGTCGTGACTATACCCATCACCTCCTCGAGAAAGATGACCACTTTCATCTTGTAAAGCTCTGCAAATTCTTGTTTAACCTCGAAGCTGTGAAGCTTGTTTTTCCAGTGATCGGGCATGTAGTGTGTGTACTCAATGACATTCATCAAGGCATATTCGGGATTGAACACCAATGTCTCTTCAGACACCATTCCTCGGGTGATAGCCCAAATGGCACCAAAAATTCCGAGATAGAATAGGACTGGTCTGTCTTTGGTGATTTCGAAGTTAATAAAAAGCTCCGAGTCAAGAATAGAGCCCACGGCGAGGATGGCCGTAATTGCGCCTGTCATGAAGGCGATGGTTCGCGCAATATCTTCAGTCATCCTCTTCGGGAACTGATCGATATACCGAGTGGCGAATGGATAAGACATATGCAGCCTTTCGTAGAATATATGTGGCAGTTCGTTGAACTCGCGGAATTTCCATTCTGCAAGAGAAGTGTACTTGCGCGCTGCAGCTTGCTTGGGATCCTTTGTGTACTCCTGTAAAGGAATTAGCTTTCAAAGAACAGAGTGCCTGGGCTCAACTACTGACATAATAGTAAGTAAAGAAGTAAACAATGACAACATATGCAAGCACAACAGGCGCAAAAATCAGGTTGAGGAACCCCGCGAACATCAACCGCTGCTTCAGTTTCTGGCTCAAGAGGCGTCTGCGATCTGGGCGCAAAAAGTCCTGCTGAACTTGGCCCAACTCGTTAAAGGCCATATCAAGGATGCAGTAATGAAGATACCATTCCATTGTCTTTGAAAATAGCTGGCGGCCGCGAAGAAACGGAACTGGCAAAGACAAGTTCAGGACGTCCTTGTTGATCATCGCAATGAGGTAATTCTCTTTACGCATGAGTCGATTAGCAATATCGTGTGCATCAAGCCGTTCTTTCGACTGGCTGCCAATGAACTGTCTTAGTTTCGGTGTGATGTTTGTTGCAGTCTTCGGGTTCTGTTCACGCAGAGCCATAATACGAGCCACAATATCCTGCCACGAAACAGTTTGCATGTCTTGTTCTGGGATATCCAGCAAGTAAATGTAGAAGTCCCTGATGTAGAGGAGGCGGCGAATCTCCACAAAGTATTGTACACACTTCCAGATGAAGAAGAAGGTGTAAAGCCAAATCGCCAGGTTCCAGAGGCCGGACATTTTGCGTGTGCATTGGGGAACTACAACCTCATGTAAGGACTTGCTGTGTGGAATCTTTGAATAGTCAATGCATTGACATAGGAAGGTGAGCAACACCGCGACGAAAAGTGTCTCCCTGAAGCACCGATTAGCCACTCCTGGTTCATACCTTGATGACCAGAATACTTACAAGAGCCAGAGAGCGTTAGCACACAGAATGCACCACAGTCCCCCACCTTCATAATAGTCGTAAACATCCCGCATAAAGCTGTCTAAATTTGAGGTGTTAACCCATCGCCAGAGTGCTTTCTCCCTCGGATTACTCGCTATTGAGCCCCTAGCTACGGGAATAGGCTGTGGTCCAGCGGGCACTCCATAACTATTTTCTTGATGAAGTTGTTGCTGAGCTGTGGCTGCTTCCCACTGGGCCCTTGTCCGTGCTGATGATGGGCCTGCAACTTCTGGACTTTGATGATTGTTGGATGGGGCTGCTCGTCTGGGCGACATTGGGGGCAAGTTTACTGCTTCATTTGGCTCCATGAGTAACGATGCAGGCACCTCGTTGTCACCGTCGTCGTCCTGCTGGTGCCATCGCGGCGACGGTCCGCCGGAACTTTGCGCCTGCTTCCTTAGTGTCTTAGCCCTTGCTTTGCCCTTTGGGTCCAGAGCTGCGCTTTCTATTGTCATACGGCTATCGCCAATGTCGAGTCCTTCGGGATGAAAATCGTCATCAAATCGATGGCCAAGGTTCTCTTCATCGATGCCGGGATCGTACTCGTCATCATCTCCAGAACGTAGCTGTTCATAAAACGACCGTGACCCTCTTGCGGGGAAATTCGATCGGGAGAATAACTTTGAGGACATATCGAGTTCTGTCAATGAATCAAGCGTAAAGATCAGCGGGCATGTTGGTTTAGGATCGAGGCGGTTCGAAGGCGATCGATGATGTTGACGCTGGGTTGTTGTCGTGCCGTAAATGGGAGACGAGCAAGGGTTTCTCCCTTGCACCTTGATGATGAAATAATTGGACTTGGGTGTTGTTGAACTTGGGGATACAGGAATTACGACGAACGTAACTTTATTCGTTGAATGTCAGTAAAAAATGGAGGATAGGTAGGTAACCTAAGGTCACAAGGGGACGTTGATCACGATAAGCCTGACCCGAGGCACATGCCTACTTCAAGCAAGGGAACGGTCCGGTGCGACAGAGTCTAATCAAACGGAAGTTGGAGACCACAGAGAAACCATGCGCCTCTGGCCTGAAACGGAAGTGAATAAATCACTCGCAGGTTGATGATTATTCAGGCAGTTTAATGCTCCAGGCATCACCAGCCGCTGGTATGACGCTACAGAGCGGTATGCGATTCTGCCAGTCAAATACCGATAAGACCCAGCGGATGGTTGCACACCGCCTTCCTGTTCCATGCACTCTTTACGACACCTGGCACTCCCATCTACATGATCGTCCTTGTCCTAAACGGAGTATCTGTATAGAGATCGCTCGTGGTCGCTGTTGGTTTTAGGATCAATATTAACAGATTTACTCAATTTCTCCATCGAGCTCGGTCGATTCATGGGCTTGCGCGGAATAAGTTAAAGTTTGCCGGCGGCATCAACTCGACTGAGCAGTATTACTGCTGTTTTACTACGATATGGCACCCACAGATCGCTCATTGTCATTGAAGAGCCTGCCTATGAGAGATGCATCTGTTTCAGGACTCCTTGCTCCAGATGGATATCCACAAACTCCCTCCACACCAAGAGGGATCACTCCACTTACATCCAAAGTGACCAGTGTTCTTTCGACGACTCATTCTGATACAGAGTTTCGAGACGCTCTCGCTCTTGTTGATGAACGTGGGATCCAAAACGATGCCGAAACTCGTCGAAGTGTTCGACTAGACCTACAAAAAGAAGTCATTGACAGTAATGGAGAAGTTATTGCCGAATTTGGTCGGGTTGCAGAGGTGGGTTCAAGCATTTGTTTACAGGACATCGTACCAACATGGCAATAGCAACTTCGGCGTATCAAAACGACTATTGACAAGCTTAACAGTGGTTACGAGGACATGAAAAGCCAAGTTGTCGAAGCTCATAGGCAGACATTGCCAGCACTCTCCGAGGCATCCTCTCTCTTGGACCAAAAAAGACAGGTTGAGTTGAAGCAAGAGCTGCTCGGCGCTTTCAAGAAGCATTTTGTCATGTCGGAGAATGAGGTTGCCGCACTTACTCAAACAGCCGAGCCAGTAGATGACCGCTTCTTCAATGCCTTAAGCAAAGCGAAAAAGATCAGCAAGGATTGCGAGATCCTGCTTGGATTCGAGAAACAGACTCTGGGCCTAGAACTGATGGAGCAAACTTCGAAGAACATCAATCTTGGTTTCCAAAAACTTTACAAATGGATACAGCGAGAGTTCAAGACATTGAATCTCGAAAATCCACAGATGAACTCATCAATTCGCCGGGCATTGCGAGTTCTTGCCGAAAGGCCATCACTGTTCCAGAACTGCCTCGACTTCTTCTCCGAGGCTCGAGAACGAATCCTTTCCGACTCATTCTATGTCGCTTTGACAGGTGCCTCGCCCTCTGGTATTGAAGATCCCTCTGTCAAGCCCATTGACATGCTGGCACATGATCCGCTACGCTACGTGGGTGACATGCTAGCTTGGATTCATTCAGCCACTGTCAGTGAACGTGAGGCATTGGAGGTTTTATTTGTCGCTGAGGGGGAGGAACTTGCCAGGGGTTTCAAATCTGGCCGAGACGCAGAGATCTGGCGCCTCATTGCAGAGGACGATGAGGCCGAGGCTGACTTTAATGCGCTCAAGGCACTGAACGACCTAGTCGACCGCGACATCTCTGGCGCTGCCCGCGTGCTTCGCCAAAGGATGGAGCAGGTGATCCAAGCCAACGAAGACACCATACCCGCCTATAAACTCGCAAATCTGATCAATTTCTACCGGATCACTTTCCAAAAAACGCTCGGGCCCAACTCCAATTTGGTAGAGTTGATCGGAGGCCTGGAAACAGAGGCATTACGCCAGTTCCGAGCACTTGTCAGAGATCACATTGCAACTTTACAGGGAGAATTCCAGCATGCTCCATTAGACCTTGGCCCACCTGCATTTTTAGAAGATTCGCTCAAACAACTCAAGGCCATCAGCAAGACTTACGACTCCTCCTTATCGACCTCGGAGGATCGCGAGAGCGAGTTCGAGAATGTGCTTTCAGAAGCCTTTGATCCATTCATGTCCGGTTGCGAAAACATGGCTAAGAACATGAATACCCAGAACGGTGCGATCTTCCTAATTAATTGTATATCTTCTGCGATAGCATGTCTAGAGCCATTCGAATTCACACAACATCGAACTAAACGACTGCGAGCGAAGTCAGATGATGCAGCTAAAGGACTCATTACGAGTCAATACCAATTCTTTCGAAAGGGGTCAGGGTTGGACGCAATTTTCATGAAGCTGGAGGAGGATGACGACAAGAACGCTTCATTGTTGGATGAGACAGAGCTCGCTCAAGCAAGCCAGACATTGGATGACTTTCTGCCATCAGCACTCATGGACGCCATGGATAATTTGAAGCACCTGCAGGATTCGAAGTTGGTTCGACAAATCACGGAGGAGGCAGCAGAACAGTTCTGCAATGACTTTGAACAGCTTGAAGAGGTTTTAACTGAAGGGGATGATGAATCTGTTGATTCAGAAAATGACGAAGGTCTACGGTCGGTTTTCCCTAGAACAGCCGCCGAGATTCGTGTATTGCTTTCATAGATAAAGGGGCGGGCATAGTTAAAGGAGCGGATATAGATGGCCCAGGAGTAAGCATGTAGAGAAGCTAGAAATACAACTGAGCAGAAGTGCAAAATTATTACAGCATCACACGCGTACTCTATCAGATTGATTATTTTCCAACGGCTGGATCACAAATAAACCACTGGCTTTACACTGGATGTTTCCACAGCTGTTGTTGAGCGCTCTGTTTTATCATAGGTACTACCTAGGTTAGTAGGTAAGGTAAGGTAGCTCATTAGTATGTACTTACCCTTAGTAGGTATGAGGCTCATTGTCTACCCCGCCACCATCTATTGCGACTAGGGTGGGCGGTGCGATCCTTGACTACGTCACCGCCTGCCCAAGTTTGACCTGCTAATCCATGTCAGGCATGCAGGTCGATCAACTTGATCACGTTTAACTATCATCACCAGAGACAGCGCCTTATACCATCGATCTTGACTCGATCACGTCTTGTTTCCAATCGTACCAAACACCAGTGCGCGACCCTGTTATACTGAGGCATTGGCTCATCAATTCAACTCCTCAGCCCAAACGCGTCCCCACCTAAACAACCTTCAGCAATCTGCTCTGCCCGCCAAATACATAACAGTCAACATCACGGCAGTCTTTCACGGTCGGCGGGCTATTCTCTGGGCTACTATGGTAGTGAATTGCAGTGGGAGCCATGTTACGGAACAGGGCCCTGGCTGTTTTGCAGAAGACCTACGATGATAGTTATCTAAGTTGCTCAACTGCTATCTACTATGAAGGCCAGGTAAGTTTTGGCTACTTCACTTCCCTCAATTATCTACTGATCACTGACTTGGGTCTAGGGTAATGAGATAGAAGCCATGCGACATTGGCGAGCTGCCCTTGATCAGATCTATGATTACAACGCAAATCGGGCGCCCCCCGCATATGGCCCACGTACAGACACCGAGAAAGCCTTACAAGAGGCACTGAAACAGCTGGAATTACAATGTAAAGAACGAATCGATCTTTTGGAAGCTCTCAGGATCTCACGGCAAGAAGAGACGACCACCCCGCAACCACCAGCCGGCAAGTTAACAAAGCGACCAAGTATTCCTGAGGGAAGAGGTTCCCTTGGACAGGGTACAATCACCGCCATGCAGTATTCTGAGCTATCACGACCAACCCTTCCACACCGCCCATCACAGCCTCGACGTACGTCGTCAGAACTTGCTATCGTGGATGGGCCCAGCACGCATCTAGATCCAAACATGGCGTTCTCTTCGCTTTCTCGATCTGCATCGCCTGGAGGACCAGCTCTGCCACCGAGACCGAACAAAACCTTACGGACTCCAAGCCCAGAAAAGCACACCATGAGGACCACCTTGCGTTCCGGTAAATTAGGAGAAAAGCCCACCAAACCACGAAAGCCAGCAAAGCCACTCGCCGAAGGATCAAGCAAGGCAGCGACTTTGGCATGGAGCGCGCTCAGTTCAAGGGAAAGATTCGCGAGCGGGGCCCAGTCGGAGTCCAGTCCAGCAACAGCGAGCCCTAGCTCTCGCACTTCCTTGGATCAAATTCGCAGACCAGTCCCAACGCAATGGGATAGCCACTCGAGGCGTTTGGTTGTGCCAAAGGACCGCGACCTTGATGGAGAACCTTCCGGAAGTACACGACACTCCGATGAGTACTGTTACGCCCGTCCATCCATGCTATCGGTCACTGCTGCTTCAAGTGCTTTAAATTCGTCTTCGTATCAAGATTTACCTCCATCAGATGCTTACACAAATAGAATGGATCGGCTGCCCAACTCGCGCAACGGATTCACTTCACCATCGCCACGCAAAGTATCGAGGCAAGAGCGAGCCAACGATACTGAGACCGGCGACGATTCTGGAGAAGCCTTAGAGAGGAGAAGTGTGTCAAACCACTTACCAACTCGTGTTCCAGCAGCGAGGCAGCCTGGAAGATCTTTAAAACCCTCGAGGCCTCATGCTGAGAGCGGAGATAGGTCAAGGCGGCGTGAGCGTAAGGTTCGGCAAGTCTCCACCTCAAGCGCCTCTGACGATGACACGAATGGGACAAGTTCCAGACCACGTCGAGTGAAGGAGAAAGAGGCTCCTATAGAAGCGGGTTCCCAAGAGGATGATTCCGATGCGTCTGAATCGGAGACCTTAGAAAAGTCTCCTGACGATATGAGTGAATGGAAAAACAAGAAGAAGCAAATTTTGAAGAGCCTGCCCGCTGGTGTTGATGCAGCAGCCGCCAAACAAATATTGAACGATATTGTGGTTCAAGGTGACGAAGTTCATTGGAGTGACGTGGCTGGTCTCGAAATTGCAAAGAACGCACTTCGAGAGACTGTTGTTTATCCATTTCTGCGGCCTGATCTTTTCATGGGCCTCCGAGAACCAGCCAGAGGGATGCTCCTATTTGGACCGCCAGGAACAGGAAAGACTATGCTAGCGAGGGCTGTGGCAACAGAGTCTAAGTCAACATTCTTTTCGATTTCAGCAAGCAGCCTGACAAGCAAATACTTGGGCGAGTCAGAAAAGCTGGTTCGAGCTCTTTTTGGATTGGCCCGGACACTGGCACCCAGTATTATCTTTGTGGACGAAATCGACTCGCTGCTTTCACAGAGATCAGGGTCTGGAGAGCACGAAGCCACCATGAGGATCAAGACAGAGTTTCTTATTCAGTGGAGCGATCTTCAACGTGCTGCTGCTGGAAGAGAAGCGACCGAGAAAGACAAAGAAAGGGGGGACGCCAACCGAGTCCTTGTGTTAGCGGCGACGAACCTCCCCTGGGCAATTGACGAGGCGGCTCGAAGACGATTTGTGCGACGCCAATACATCCCGTTACCTGAACCGACCACTCGCGAGACACAGCTCAGGACCCTTCTGGGCCAGCAGAAACACGACTTGTCTAATGATGATATCCTCAAGTTGGTGGATTGGACAGACGGTGGGTAGTTCTTTCATACGTTTCCTGCAAACTCAACTGATTTGTGATCACAGGTTTTTCAGGTTCAGATATTACAGCCTTGGCCAAGGATGCAGCCATGGGACCATTGCGATCCCTTGGAGAGGCACTATTACACATGACTATGGATGAGATCCGGCCAATTCAATTGTCCGACTTCGAGGCGAGTTTGACGACCATAAGGCCGAGTGTCAGTAAAGCTGGTCTAAAAGAGTACGAAGAATGGGCGACAGAGTTTGGAGAAAGGGGAGGATAGGTAGACTGCAATTATTCTGGTATACAACATGTAACAAAAGGGTACAGGTACATTATACGCGCAGGGGCATCATGGATAGCACAACCCCAGTCCGACATACTGGGCTACGGGTAGAGGAGTTGTAAACGGGCTGAATGTCTGGTATGTCATTTATGTGTTACAAATAGTACAGTTGGTTTAACAACCCCTTCTCTGTTGCCATGATCCCCCCACGATATCGTACAGAACCTAGCTGTTCCAGCCCTCTGTTCCTGTCGCCTTGTCCCAAAAAGCAGGTTTCCCGCATTGTCCATTCCTATTTAATTACCTGGAGATTGCAGTCATGTGTCGTAATATCAAGGTTGAATTAGTTTAATCGACATCGCTTGCCGAGGTCTGAGGTTTGCGTTTCTGCTGATCTTCCTCCCATGCTTTGCGTTTGGCTTCCTTCTTTTCGTTTTCCAACCGCTTCTCTTCAAGCCTCTGGTTCTCCTCTTCTTGCCGTCTCGCCGCCCTTCGCTCATCCTTTTTGGCCTTCTTAGCCTCGTAGTGCGCTATCCTTTCCTCCAACGTGGGCACGGGAGGGCGCTCTGTGGTGGGCGTTCCATAGGGCGCAATAATGTGCTTGATAACGTGACGCTTGTGCTGGGAAGTTGGCCATCCAGGGACAATGGAAACGACATCGCCGGTTCGGAGTGATGAGTTGGGATCGTGGACGAGATAGTGCTTAGGGTCGGCAAACCACTAGACACCCATTTTAGCCTATTTTCTTGATGCTGTGAAGTGCCCTTGGGAATTCTCTTACCTTATTGACAATCTTGTTCCATTTTTGACCGCCAACTCGGACCTTGACAGTCTTGTCCATTAGGCCAGCAGAGACGACAACACCATGAAGCTCGTGTGTCACACGGCGCGCAGCCTTTGCTACGGGAGATGACATGGCGAATATGTCTCTTCTGTCCAATTGAGTGTTAACTCGCTTGTCTGGCAGACCTGAAGTGTTGCTGGTTCAACAGTTGCTTTTCACAGTCAATTGTTCGATATCCCTACCTACTCGCAGAGGCTCTCTAAAATTCGGTAGCCAATGAGGAGCGGTACGGGGTGTGAGAGAGATTATGTAAGTGCTCTACGATATGAACCCCGTCGATTGGCTGGATGGATAGGACCTCACACGACTCGACGATATCCTCGTGCCTGCAACTTTTAAGCGAGAACTCATTTAACCGCAATGCTAAGTCAGACGAGGGGGGAACGAGTCAATGTGTTCGTTGGCTGTTCCTTGAGGCGTTAGCTGAGATGATATCGAATACGACAACGTCTTGTTGAGGGAATTATTGACCATCATGCACCGATTCCAATTTCCATCCTTCGAAATACTCCGAACCCGCATGTTCTGCCCGTTCGGCATCCGGAACCCGCTGACAGTGCGTGAGCTTCGGCGAGATGTGGGGGCCGCTACCTTCAGAATATGGCCTGGCCTCAGGGTTCAATATCCGTACATAGCACCTTGTTTATTGCGAGCGCCGCTTTTTTTTTTTTTCCCTCTTCCTCAGAGGCTAATTTTCCCTCTTCCTTTTCATCTTGACCTGCACGCGACAAGCTTCAATTCTACCGACAACCATCGCATATAATCACACAATCGTACTGTCTCGGTATTTCACTGTTCCAGTATCTACCGATTCATACTGTCTGTATTGTCTGTCCGTGACTGTTTCGAGACACTCTTGAGTAACCAACATCCAAGCTCAACTCCCCCACTTACCTTTTTATCTCTGTCACTGTCTCGCCCTCTCTCTTCTCCTTCATCATGTCTTCGCCCGAGCGTCGAACTGCTGGAGTCAAGCGACCTCGTAAGAGCCAACCAAGAACTCGACCTGCAATTCCTACAAGGTCATCATTGACATGTCGGAAAATATAGGCACACAATCCCTCCCTCCCCCCTCGCTTCCTCAGTTGGTTGCTGAGCAGAGCACTCCCATCCCTCCCACAGACAAGGACTCTCAGCGTCTGATCGTCGTCCTGTCCAATGCCAGTCTTGAGACGTACAAGGCTTCTCACGGAGGCACCAGCCGCAATCGTGAGGATAAGTACTCTCTGCTCAACAGCGATGAGCACATCGGTGTCATGCGCAAGATGAATCGGGACATTAGTGATGCTCGTCCCGACATCACTCATCAGGTTTCAACTCTGATCTTCTGAGTCGGCATTCAACATGCTGACCACTTCTCTTAGTGTTTACTGACCCTTCTGGATTCGCCTATCAACAAGGCCGGCAAGCTTCAGATCTACATCCACACTGCCAAGGGTGTCTTGATCGAGGTCTCGCCGTCAGTCCGTATTCCACGAACATTCAAGCGATTTGCCGGTCTGATGGTACAACTCTTGCACCGTCTGTCCATCCGCTCCACCAACTCTAATGAGAAGTTGCTCCGAGTGATCCAGAACCCTATCACTGACCACTTGCCTCCCAACTGCCGCAAGGTTACTCTGAGTTTCGATGCGCCACTTGTCAAGGTTCGTGAGTATGTTGAAACCGTGGATTCCAAGGACAGCATCTGTGTCTTCGTTGGCGCTATGGCTAAGGGTGAGGATAACTTCGCCGATGCGCTTGTTGACGAGAAGATCTCCATCAGCAACTACTCTCTGTCTGCTAGTGTTGCTTGCAGCAAGTTCTGCCACGCGGCTGAAGATGTCTGGGACATTATGTAAGACCTGTCGCCGATCAAGCCGGTAAGGGGCCGAAGCTGCGATGGATACCAAATGCCGGCTCGCCCTACGACGATACAACATCGTCGTTGGGGTTGAGACGGTTCGACTGTAACTTGGAATGCCTGGGGTGTTCGCTGTCGCTTGTTTTTGCAACCAAAACATGGGGCGTTCAACATCGGGTCCGAGACGTGAATGTCGTCTTGATGGGTCATTTCAACCTGACCCATACTTTCCTATTTGTTCTTTTCTACTGTCACTCAGCGAGTCTGTTCTATTTGGCCACCAGTGCTTGATGGTTGTTTTGCCAAGGTTAAGTTTGGATAGAATCTACTTATAGATTTGTTTGGGCTCATTGGTCTAATCAATCGACGCTTCTTGGTGGGAAAGCCACGACAAGGCATTTTGAGGAAGATCCGGGAAGCTCTCGCGATGGAATCTGCATTTCTCAGCAGTTCGATTTCTTTGAGGATAATGGGACTACCACAACGGGCCAATCGCGTCATGGTTCTTCGATGCTCCTCAATGCGTTATCCACGATGGATGGACAGATAAGACGCCAGACAGTCAAAGAAAAGACAATATTTATTATAAAGAAGAATACGGATATGTAGACCATTGTGCAGGCAGCCAACAGATTTACGTGTGTCTCTCAAAACAACAAGAGTCAATATCTGAACCAAAGACATGGCTATCTTTAGGACTGAGGCCACCAAGTGAAGCTAATCCGCCGCAACCGCGAATGTGCAATAGACCAAAAAGGGCTGGTGTAGCACGAAGTTGCCCCGCACTTTAGGTATGTCTCGTGTGCCCAGAGCTATTCTAAGGTAGCTTGGGAGAAAGAATGGGAAGCATGGAGTGACGGGGCCACGAAGGATGTGGACACGACTTAAGATGGTGCCAGAATAGTTGCTACATGCCAGCACGGTTCCCACAGTGATTGAAGTTGTCACGTACAAGGAAATGAGTTGGGGATCTTGGTCATTGTAGGATGGTTGGCTATTCACTAACTACTACCTACCTTATGTTAGGTCGCCAGTCGAGTAAATAGCCCCACGCGATTTGAAGGGTAGGTAAAACACCGGATCTGAACCCTTGTGCGTCGGAGGAGTGAGCAAAGGAACGATAGGTTGAGGAGGCGAATAATAACTACAGTGAACATGGCCAGAAGGTTGGTCGGCCGCAATGGAAGTTCGAATCGGGCCTGGCCTTTGGCGGCCAACACCATGACAAGTCATTACATAGACGAGACGTGTTGTTCTCTGCCTCGTGGTGGGATATTTCATTCCACAGAATGGCCCTCTTTTCCTGACGGAATGGAACAATGCATATTAAAAAATAAAATAAAAAGATGTACTTGGTTCTTCCAGTCAAGTCGAGTCGAGTCGGAATCGAGAATCAGACAAAGAGGGCTTAATCCTATTCAATATCTGATGCTTGATAAGGTAACCGAGGGGCCGGGGTTGGCCGGTCCAGGCCGGGGGTGGATGTGCCGGTGGAGGTCCGGTGGATCAGGCCGGACGCCGTGAGTCCAGCCGCTGGCCTTGACGTGGTCACGCATCGATGGCCGAAAGTCATTGGGGCAATTCCCATGAGCTATTCTCCGATGATCGAACAGAAGAAGACGATGGTGGAGAATAACCACGACGACCCGCATTAGATATCTCTTATGAGCATTGCGTGTCACACATCATTGTAATAGCAATAATTTAGCGAGCCATGGCGGACAGTCAGATGTTATTATCTGGTGCAGGGAGCTCTGCCATGATCAATATGATGGATGAGCAGAGCTACAGACATACCTTAGGTATGGAGGGGTCTGAGGGGAGGGGTAGAGTCATGGACTACATATGAGGGGGAGACAGTATCAGAAGGACGGTTTTGGAGTAGCTCGGCTGCATGGCTACAAGGGAGGGTCAAGACAGTGTCACCTAAGCATGGAAGTTGATGTAATTCATGTGGAAGTGGTTTGTCATTTGCGAGTGAATTCCGGGCCAGGCTTACTTAGTGGTGAAAGGGCTTAATAAAAGGAGTTTACTGTACACAGTAGAGCTGTCCATGTTTGGTCCATGTTTGGTCCAATGCCCATAGCTTCCCACCCAACCATCAATTCATTCGTGGCACCATGGATGTTAGGTTGACTGACCCTTCTAGCTGCAGGTACCAAGTTAGGACAAGTCGTTACAAGGGTGGCACATGATGCTATCACCGCATGTGCACAGCACAGCATATCGTAAGGGAGGGATGTGTTTTTTTCACCACCGCCCAAATCGGAGAATCTTTCCGAGTTGTTCAGGTGCTTGGACTACAACCACCTTGAATAGAGCAACAGCTGGATATCCAATTTTGGTTCGGAGCTTGAAGGGTTCAGGGGTGATCATGAGCGGGTGCTGCCGGATAGCGCGGGGCTAGTGGGCCAGCTTCTAACTCAAGACGGGATACGCACTATGTGAACGATTACCGCCAGCAAACACTTCTGTACCACTGAAAGATACACAAGCCCAGTGCACCTCATAATTCTAGAGCACTTCCATCGCAGTTCACGGCATGCGAAGCCCTATATCTCTGCTCACGATGGGGGCTAGGTATGGATCTGCCCAGGCCTGATCGTGTCTGTGATTCGACCCAGCGTGATAGACTACCTACCTATGATGCGATGTGATGCAGAACCCATGCCCTGCCATGCCCTGCCCACGCCCGACAGAGAGGGGATGGGTACTTGCGACTACTTCTAGCTGGATACAGGAGGAGCACGAGAGGGTCAGATGCCAGCGAGTCACAGAGCCACAGTCACAAGAGGTGCATGACAGGGCCCTTTGGCTTCCATGTTATGAGACGCAGCGGAAGGGCTGGCTTGGCGGTTGGCTGAGACAGTGGGCGTCCGTCTGGTCACCTTCTGGACGCATCAGCATAACATTTGGGCAGAGCTCTGCATTCAATCAGTTAGTACAGTTAGTTCCCTTTGCCGACAGGCCCTAAACAAACCAGACCAGGTACCTGGCTGAGCCAGTCAGTCAGTACCTCTAAAGTAGAGCCCACCCTCACGACACCTTCTCAGGGCATCCCATCCGGGTGATCTTCTCTCTTTAGCTGCATCTTCTTTTTTCTCTCTCTGTCTTTCTCTTCCCCTTTCGACTTTCCCCCCCGAGCCTCTCTCCTCCTCTTCTCTTTTATAGACAGAGCCCCTAGAGTCTCCAGTCTCCATTTCTCAGAGCAATTGCTCCAATTGCCTTGAGCAATTAACAGAACAAACATAAAACGCATATCCATCCACGCATCCCTGCCTCGTCTAGTTGGTCAAGTGCCTTGCAATTGCGTCGCAGCTTTGTCACATTCATCAATACCGGATACCTTACCCTGGTGTGTCCAGGCTCTTGGTTATTACTCACTGCTGCCGTGCTTTGACTATCTGGAGCCACGAGGATTACTCGCAGTCTCGGGTACCAATCGATCTTTGTGTGCTCTTACCCATCTCGCATCTTGGACTTGGCCATTCATCTTTGACCCTCCTCTTGTTTCTTGCTGTGTTGGGCGTCAAAGGTGTCGGGTCAAGCAGCAATTGACCGACTAGACTAAGGAACAGACAGACAACTCAACATTCGACTTAGGCCACTCACAATCCCTCACCTCACCTCACCTCACCTCATCTCACCTTGCCTTGCCTTGCCTTGCCTTGCCCTGCCCTGCCTTACCGTACGGATCCATTCAATTTCTCTCTGGGCTTCCGCACGGCACTACCTTGGCCTGGACAACGACAACTCACTCACTCACTCACTCACTCGGTTACTCATCTCGGGGCATCGAATCGGATACGCCTTGTTTCTTACCTTGGGTCGCCTCGGAATCCCTACCCTTTCATTCTCGACCGCCTTCTCTCATCCACTCCGCCACCTCACCCGGCCAACATTTCTTGCTTGCCTCGCTGTATTTCTTGCTAACTATTTGGACCATTCTTCTTCGTGGATTTTTTTTTTTTTTTTTACTTCTTCTAATCTGTCGTTTTTTATTTTTTTCGGGTTTAATTTTCTCCAACAATTCTACTCTGCTCTACTCTACTCCTGGTTCTTCATTACTCATCACCGCCAGCCTTGACCGATATTCCAGTCTCCCCACCAGCCCCCTCCTCCTCTTCCATATTGCTCAGCCAGTAACGCTCGAGCAACGCATTCGTTCAGGCCCAAAAGTCTTTGGAGATACTCCAAGACTCCAGCAATCTCGGCCAAGGCATCCGAGCGGGTACCTCACAGCAGGCAGCCGATCGGACAGTCCTGGCACTCAGAACTCTATAAGAGACCATGACACTACCATTCGTTGAGGTGTCACATTTGGCACAGTCTTCGTCTTTCTACTCGGCAACTCTTCAGCTCATCGGCCTGCGCTTTTTGAACGAGTCACGCGAACAGAACTCGTCCATTGGGACTATTACTTACGGAATTCCAGCTGGAGCCGGCAAGTCTGGAGGTAAACGTGGTGACGATCAAAGAGGTGGTACGCCAGTTCTGCAGATCCGCGAGGTTTCTCGACCTTTCGAACCTGTCAAGCTCTCGACTCTGGTCTTTGCGGTACCGTCCACTGATGCAGTGATCGGCTTCCACGACTGTGCCTTCACCGCGAATCCGTGGCTGAGTATTCAAACTGACGGCGACCCAATCTATCCTGGCGGCCCCAGCCCCAGACCTCGTTTAGGCTTCGAAGGCGGTCAAATCCCAAGACGAGCAACAGTACGCGACCTTGACGGCAACACCATTCAGGTCGTTTATCAACAGCCTGCTTGTCCTCGGGATTATTTTGGTCGAATTATCGAATGGACTTATGACGGTACCACCGCCCAGCCAAACAGGAATCGCTCTCTTTCACAACCTCAGCTTCAGCCTATTGCTTCCGCACGTTCGTCTTCTTCTTCCATAAACGGCCAGTCACCCTTTCAGCCCCGTCAGTCTCCTGCCAAACACGGTCCCAATACCGTCACAGCTGCCGAGATGACGCAGCGTGCTGCCTCTCGTGCCGATGAGGACGAATCCGTGTCTGTTTCGCCTCGCCAAAGCTCCAACAACAATGGCCTAAGTACTACCACTGTCGTCGGTGCCATCCTCGGAGTTGCTGCTGCTGGTGCTGCCCTCACATATGGCTTTGCAAGCCACAATGCTAAGGAGCGAGAACGAAAACCAAGACAGGAGTATGAGCCCCCGTCGCTCCCACGCCGCTCAACCTTCCCCGAGAAGGCCCCCACGGTTCATAAACTACACAATGACGAGCGCCGTATCACCTATGCTGATTATCCGCCCACGGCGTCACAATACCCGCCTAAAGCGCTGCCTTATCGAGGACATGGTGGTTTTGCCCCTCAGGATATGTATCCGGAGGGTTATCCTTTCCAGAAACATATGCAGAATGACTATGCTCCCCGCAAGATGCATCACGAGTCGTATCCGCCAAGGAATCTCGGCTACATAGAAGACGACAGCAGTGAGGATTCTCCAGACGAGCCGGTCCGCCCTATTCAATACCTGACACAAGCCCCTTACGATGAGGAGAATCCATGGTCAAACGAATCCCGAGCCAGAAGTCGGAGCAGAACCCGGAGCGTAGCCAAGAGTGCTGCAAGGAGCGTCGCTGCGAAGAGCACTGCCAGGAGCGTTGCCCCTTCGCGGGCCCGATCGCGAAGTCGAGCCCCAGAGGAAGGATACGATACCACCAGAAGTCGACGCTCGTCAAGGCACCCTCCCCCAGAAGACGCGTATGAGTTTGTGGAAACACGCAGCCGCCACGCATCGAGAGCCCCAGACGATGGCTTCGAGACACGAAGCCGTCGTGCGTCAAGGCCGCCACCTGAGGACGGATTTGATACACGCAGTCGCAGGTCGTCACGACCTCCGGAAGATGGATTTGAAACAAGAAGCCGTCGGTCTTCCAGACCTCCTATAACTGACAAGTCTAGGAGCGTCAGAGCCCGCAGCGAAGCAGGTGTCAGTCGCAGCAAGTCTGTAGTATTAGTGGACGATCTCCGAAGCGAGGCACCCGTCGGCCGAAAGTACGACGACCGCCGAAGCCATGCAGGCTCCCGAGCGCCCAAGTCGTCACAATCAGTTGTCCGTGGTCACCGGCCTCCGTATGACGATGAGCGGACATACTTTTCAGCTCGGTCACGCCCGTCTTCACGAGCTCCTCGTCGATCCTCCCGCACTGAGGTGGAGGCCGACATTATGGAGGCACCAGAGGTCCCCGAGGTGCCTGACGCGCCTGAAATTCCTCTGGATCCAGATGTCTACGAAGCCCCCGATGTGCCAGAAATGATGCCTAGGAGTCGGGCCAGGAGTCGGTACAACGTGCCCCGGATGGCCACTGGACCTGATTACCCACACATGGGCTACCCAAGCAAGGCTCAGAGCTACGTATCTGCCAGAAACGTTTCACTTCCAATGAGCGGCATTGGTAGCAGTCACGCTGATTGGGATGACGACATGGTCAGTGTTGCTCCAAGTGACAGTATCAGCTGTGTTGGGGTGAAGCCGAGCAGACGAAGCCGCAAGATACGATAAAGAAGAATTACGATTATGAGATGCATTTCCACGAGTGGCGATAAGAACGACACGATTGACGAGTTGATGGGACGGATAGAAAGTGATTCATGCCTGACTAGGCCTTCTTCTCGGATTAGTTTGACAGAATGATATGGATTAACTAGCAGGCAGTATGTTGTTGTTTACAGACCACAGATAGAGCTTCATAGGTTTCTATTTCAAGGATAGCAGCTTGGATCTAATCTCATAGGGATTTGATTGGCATATGAGGAGGCGTTTGTGTGTTACTACTATTATGGTGTCCGGGCAGGGCCACATGGCTTTCTTTCCCAGGCTTTCTTTTGGTGAATGGAGGTTTTGCGATGATTTCCTGTTTCCTTGAGTAAGACACATTGGAATATAGCATATCAGTCTATTTGGTTGACGACAAGCTGTAACTAGTTGTTGGATGTCAAGACTGGGCATATGACGGAACATAAGAGAAAGACAGAAGACATTATAAGTATTCAGGGATGCGCGATAGAGACAATACAGAAGACATGGGCATTACAAGATCACAGTCAGCGGTCTATTGCCGAGTCATTTACCGCCCAGAACATAATCCTTCACACCTCCGCTAGCTACCCCTCTGTCTCGCATCATCAGCATCATCATGGTGCAGCCCACTCCTTGCAACACCCTCATGATCCATCAATGTTGGTGTTTTTAGTGAGTGTGGGGGTCACCATGAGCGTCACATCGATCACAGTACATGGGGATATCACTGACTGACTACTTTACCCTACCTAGTCACTACTTAGTTTGGGTTCTGAGGAGTAATATCCCACCCTGATTTAGGCAAGATTGGTCATTGGTAATTCTCACGTTTTCATTATTACAGTCAACACCAGTTCAAGGAGGTGAGGTGAGACTTTCAATATTTTTCGAGCGAGATAAGGCTTGATAGGCGATCTACAGTAAATACAGCTCAGTGTGTTAATGAGTTAGTGATTTATGTAACCAAAACAAGCTTAAAGAGTCACTTGTCCCACTTGAATTCATTCACTAGCACTACCTTACCTTGCCTTGCCTTACCTTACCGCACCTACTAGGTACTAAGGTAGACTATAGTATTCTCCAGGATTTCTGGGTACATTGCATGCCAAAGACTCACACTGGATTTCCCCTCCGGTTCTCGGACATTTTCCCCCCTCGATCCAACCACAGCGCCACCAATTCACACAGAGTCAAAAGAAAAAAAGTAGTCTCACATATACTTTTTGTACAAACTTACTACATACTATTCGGTACATATCGGCTTCAAATATACCGACCAAAGTCTATTCATCATTCATCACCTTATTCTCTCTTCATCCTAAACACTACAATGCCAGAGATTGGCCTAGGCGAGTCCATTCCTCCCGACACGGCACATGTGAGTCAAGACCAAAAGATTGAGTGCGTATCTATCATGAAGCTATTTTACTGACCAATGTCTTTAGGCCGTCAGTGTCTCTTTGCCAACATGGAAAGCAAATGTCGGATACGAAGAGGGCGAGGATTGGGTTGTGAACCGTATGACGACGGGCTATCCTCGGTGAGCTGAGCCAGACCAACTGCTGTGCTATACGAAGCACCCTCACTTACATGAAACTCCAACAGATTCTTTGTGCATAAAGGTATCCAGGCTTTCGCCAAAGACATTGTTGATCGCTATGGCAGTCCTGGTCAGCAGGCCATGCTCTTCCCTACTCCGCGGGTGGCAAACCGTTGTCAAGACTTCATCCTCCAGCGAATCTCTCCTGAGCTAGCGAACCAGGTCCGCATCATTGACTTTGCTCTGGACAAGTCAAAAGAGCTCTCTCCTGTGCTGAAGAAGCTCACCTCCACGATCTCGGCTGTGGTTTATCCCTCTGAGGTATTTCCAATCGCCAAGCAGTACTGGCAGCACACCGGCGAGGGTACGTCCAGTAGACGTGCTGAGTTCTGCCACGGCCTGTTCAAAGATGACCTCCTCATCCCAGCTGCTCGATCACGGACTCCTCCTGAAGCCTCGCAGGGCAGACCTTTCCGCGGTCCGAGGCGCTACACTCGCCCGGGCTCAATCGATGGTGTCTCCTCTGCGGCCCCTTCAACGCTCAAGCAACCTTCGCCCGAGACTCCTGTTGAGTCTCTCGAGAGCTCACGTTTCCTTGAAGAGCGCTTTGGTAGAAACCTCGACTTGTCCATGGTTGAGCGTGCCAAGTCTGCTATCCGTCGACGTATCGCTGGAGCCATGGCTCATGACGTCGATCTGAACAATGGCCCTCTACCTGCGATGACATCCAACACTCGCGGCATGCCCAACCTTGAGGAGAACGACGTCTACCTTTACCCTGCTGGTATGAACGCCATTTTTAATGCTCACCGTGCGCTCCTTCACGCAAGAGAGCCAGCTCAAAGTATCAACTTTGGTTTCCCTTACGTAGACACACTCAAGATTCTGCAGAAGTTTGGCCCTGGGTGCCTCTTTTACGGACACGCCTCTGCAGAAGACCTCGATGATCTTGAGGCACGGCTCAAGAACGGCGAGCGGTTTCTCGGTCTCTTCTGCGAGTTCCCTGGGAACCCTCTGCTGACATGCCCTGACCTCACTCGCATCCGCAAACTAGCAGATGAATACGACTTCGCAGTCGTTGTCGACGAGACAATTGGCACATTTGCCAACATCAACGTCCTCCCTGTTGCAGATGTAGTTGTCAGCAGCCTCACCAAGATCTTCTCGGGCGACTCCAATGTCATGGGTGGAGGGCTTGTTCTCAACCCTGAGAGCAAGTATTACCGCATACTCAAGACCACCATGAACGAGATCTACGAAGACAACTACTGGCCCGAGGATGTCATCTTCATGGAGAGGAACAGTCGCGACTTTGAGTCTCGGGTGGTCCGCATCAACGCGAATTCGGATGCTATCTGTGAAGTGCTGCGAACACATCCCCTTGTCAAGAGCATTTACTACCCTAAGTACAATGACTCCAAGACTCATTACGAAAATGTCCGTTTGCCAGATGGCGGATACGGAGGTCTACTTTCCGTCGTATTTCAGCAAAAGGAGCATGCTCAGGCCTTCTTTGACGCATTGCCTCTTGCAAAGGGACCAAGTCTAGGCACAAATTTCACCTTGGCTTCACCATATGTTCTACTTGCCCACTATCAGGAACTGGAATGGGCTGAGCAGTTTGGTGTTGATCCCTATCTTGTTCGCGTAAGCGTTGGTTTAGAGGAGACCACTGAACTTCAGGACACTTTCACAAGCGCCTTGAAGGCGGCTGAGGCTGTGTCGGTTACGAGCTGATAATAGAAAGCAAACAAAAGTGCTGTTTTTCCTTGCACATAATCGTCTATCTTCGTTCTATAAAGTTCATGTCATTGCCGTTCCATACCGATCCAATTTTCCGTCATAAATCTAAAGAGCGGTGTTAGTAGACTGTGCACCCTTTACTGATAGAACTCACAAATATTATGGTTCTTTCTGATGCAAAATTCCATTCCAATCCAAGTCGCTTAAGTTTGTCGTGACGATGATGATGATAATAATAGTCGCGTCCATGTCTGAGCCTATCGAGCTCACATTATGCAGCATTCCTGGTGGACATAACCAGGCCCGTAGTCCTCGATACCACGCTCAATTTCGTTCGCGCGCGCTTTCTCTTTAACCTCCTTTGCAAAATATTTCTTCATGTACTTTTGTAGTTCGTAGTCAAGATTCATCGCAGAAGCCTTGAGGACCACGTCTGCTCTGCACAATGGGCAATGCTTCTCCTTTCGTCGCTGAATCTTAATGACGCAACGGATGCAGAATACGTGTTGGCAGTCGAGACGGACAGGCAAGTAAGCTACCGAGAAACAGACTGGGCAAAGATAGTCGTTGAGCTGGGGGACCTTGGATACGAGCTCTTGCGACATTTGTGCGCAGACATCTCGTGCAATGGTGCCCGCCAAGAGCTTGTCAGAGTGAACAATGGTAGGAAACTTTCTAGCAACTCCCAACGCTGTTCGTTTGTCGAATTCTTTGTCAACGTCAGTATCTCGGGTTTAACAAGCGCTTGGCATATTTAACTTACTCTTAAGAATTTTGGCAACGGCAGTCTTGTTAAGCTCCTGGAACTGCATGTTCTTTAGGAGGGACGCATTCAAGTTAACGAAGCGGTGGAAAGCTGCCGTGCTCTCGGGAAGCTTGAAATCTTTGACGAGATTCTGCTTAGCGACCTGGTCCTGGAACCATTGCAGCTGCCTCAGAGCGACTTGACTTGAGCGTTCTCCATGGTCTTGTTCGTGGGTAGCGAAGAAGATCTCAGCATCCAAATACAGCTCGAAGATTTGTCGCCATCGCGCAAGATCTGTCTTTGAGAATCGTTTCGGCTTTACGACCTGTTCAACTTCTTTCCCAAGCGCTACGATTTCCGAGGTCATGGTTTTCTCTTCCTCCATTTGCAGAGCATCAAGGTTGTTGACATCGCTCTGAAGCATCTCGAAGAATTCGGCGTCGAAAGTCAGGGGAACCTCGATGATTTCGTACGTTCCTTTGGTCGCACCAGTAGCAGGTGAGGTTGCCGAGACTTCGGTCGAGCCATTGTCTGTAGGCTCAGCGATGGGTTCTGTTTGCCCGGAGTTGCTGGCTGGCTTTTCGGTAATTTTGACAGTCTTTTCGTCGGCGACAGCAATGGCAAGCTTGTCGTTGACTTCGCCAACGAGCGCATCAACCGTTTCGGCGGAGGGTGCAGATGTGGACTCGACAACGGTTTCGGTTTTTTCGGCATCTTTCACAGAGTCCGATTCTAGCGTTTTAGTGGCAGACTCGACTTGCGCCGGTTGGTTCTGGGGGAGGTTGATTGCGATCTTGTTGAGAAAGTCGCGCGTATTGGGCGCAAGCGAGGCATCGACGGGGACACCGTCCTGAAGATGAACCTGTACGGTGAGTTTTGGGCGGAGGTGAGAGTCGGCACCGCCTGTGAAAAGTCAGTCAGTCAGTCAGTCAGTCTTGGGCGGAGGAGAAAACCGTTGAAAACGTTGGGGTCAGGTCATACCGTTGAGTTTATACTTCAAGGCCACAGGAGACGTTTCATCGGGGTTGAGGAGCTCGCGCAACGTCTCAGGATCGAGCCCAAGCTCATGTAGCTCCCGCGCAACTTTCTTGAGACATTTCTTGAGCTGGCTATAGGGAATAGCATGATCTACCCAGTGAGCAGGGAAGTCTGTGAGGCTTGGTTAGACGCTAAGTAGGTACAGTATGTAGGATGCACAGAAGTGATAGTATATTGAATATAAGACCACCCGAATATGGACGAAAACATGTGGACTAGACGAACCTTGAGCTCGTAGAGTCTCTTTGAAATCGTGACCGAATTTCATGATTGCCAAATTGGTGTAGCAGCAAAGAAATCCAGTGTCAGGAGTTTTCACATAAGAGAGGCACGCGACCACTTGCAGTATAAGGCAGCTGGTGGCAAAAAAAGACGGGGAAAGACGAAGGAACAAGAGCAGAACAAGCGACGCTCAAGGCTGAAGGACTCGGATCGCAAGAGAAAAGCAGGGGAAGGGTCAAGAATCAAGTCAGGGAAATGCGCCGCATCAAAGAAGAGGGGGAGAGGAAGAGGTGAGTGAGTGCCATCAATAAGGTGGTTAACTTAGTACTAGGTAGGTAATTAATGAATGAATGAATGACCTCGTGCGTGGAAAAGATCGATATTGTATGTATCAAAAGAGAATGGGAGGAGGGAGAGACCTAGCTCGATGCAGACTCGCCCACGTAAATATTGGTACGGATTTCGGGTCACTCATGGTCTTTTTCCATTTGCTTTAGAAGAGGGAAGAAACGGGTAGGGATGAGCGTGGAGTGGGCTCTCGGCAATCTCTTGCCGGCAACGGTAGAGGCGTTTAAGCTGAATGATACATACATACCTAGATACCTACCTTTCATGAACCAGACCAACTGCATCATCCGATCATTTTCGCTGACCGAGACCGAGACTCGAGACTCTTCCAAGCCAGTCTACACAGGCAGGCAGGCAGGCCTAGACCAGCAGATATTTTCGCATTCCCCCCGATCGAGTTTTGCATTATCGACGTTAGTGATTGGTTCATCAGTGGTGCCATGGATAGAAAAATGGTCAGATGACTGCTAAAAAAAAAAAATAAGAAAAGAATTATCACGTCCTGTATAGTACAGCAATGCAACCTGGTCGGCAAGTCATGATGCCAACAGCCAAGATGCAATAAGGTAAATTGCCATGTCCATACAATAACTGGACTATCGACGTCAAGGCCAGACAAATTTCAGACGAACCGCGTCTGTGCTCTGTTAGCCCATCGATCACCCGTATGACTAGTCCATTCTCTTCAGCCTCGTGTGCCATCCAGGCTATACCATTGGTAGGCCCAAGGTTTCTATCTAGGTCATTTCCTTGAGGAACCACCAACAGTGATCTCTGAGGTGCAAATAGTATAAATCCGATGATCCTGAAAGCTCAGATGAGCTCTTGTAATTTACACCGGCATTAACCTGATTCATTCACCGTACGAAGGTTATCTCACAATGGCGTAAGTGCAAAATGAAGGACTAGTTGATTGTTAGGTAGTCATGAATAAACCAGTGGTAGCATGATACCTGATTGTCAAGTACATAACGAGGATCCAAGATTTGGTACCTAGAGTAGCTCGTGTGGAAAGGGAGCGTGATTGCAAGAAATGAAGCCAATCAAAAGAGCGGCCATATCATATTCATTAAGAATGAGACTCTTTTTCCATAGTGAATAACTCCCGCAGTATGACTCTTTGTGAATCATCCGGCGTACAAAGTGAGATGCATGGCAAGTAACCAATAAGCTTTCACGCTTCTCATGGATCTTTTCTGGAAACCGGAAATAGCGGGGATACATCCTGCGGGGAGAAAGCAAATTTATTTATTTTATTTGGTCTGGTTAAATCGTCTATCGTTGATTTTGCCCCGCGATGCCCCTCCTTCAACAAAGCTCCAAGTCAAGACCTCAAATATATCATATATAAAGCACTGCCTTTCTTATTGTCTATTTTCCGGAAACAGCAGATTCGACTGAAACTCCTCACTGGCCCCGTGTTGCTCATTCAAATAGTAATCATGGGAGCCCAACAATCCTCAGAAACCTCCAATGCTGGTGGCCCAGCTCCCGTCGCAAAAACCTGTTACTACGAACTGCTCAGTGTTGAGCGTTCTGCTACAGACGACGAGTAACTCTATCCGAATATGCCCCTCTATGTTGTCTTCCTACTGACCTTTGTTTGACTAGGATCAAGCGAGCTTACCGCAGAAAAGCACTCGAGCTTCATCCTGATCGCAACATCAATGATGTTGAAACCGCCACACGCCGCTTTGCCGAAGTTCAAACTGCTTACGAGATCCTGTCTGACCCCCAAGAGAGAGCTTGGTACGATTCGCACCGCGATGCCATCCTCAGTGGAAGAGACGGCGACGATGATGGACAACCTACTACGTTCCGCAATGTGCGACTCACATCCGCTGAGGAGATCATGGGCCTGATCCGCAAGTTCAACGCTGCGGTACCCTTCGATGACGAACCAACAGGTTTTTATGGAATCTGCAGGGAAACCTTTGAACACTTGGCCATGGAAGAGGAAGCTGCTGCTGACCACGACGACCTCAATGTCCGGAATTACACAACTTTTGGATCCTCTGACGATGACTACGAGGATGTTGTGAAACCATTTTACACCGCATGGACTGGCTTCGCAACCGTCAAGTCGTTCGCGTGGAAGGATAAATATCGACTTTCCGATGCCCCCGACCGTCGTGTCCGCCGTTTGATGGAAAAGGAAAATAAGAAGATGCGGGAGGACGCCATTCGCGAGTTCAATGATGCTGTCAACTTCCTCGTCGGCTTCGTGCGCAAACGAGACCCCAGGTACCTACCCAATTCGCAGACCCAAGATGAGCGCCAGGCTTCCCTGCGAAATGCTGCTGCGGCCCAGGCCGCTCGGTCGCGTGCTGCGAACCAGGAACGCATGGCATCATTCGAGGTTCCCGAATGGGCCCAGGCTCGATCCGACGACAATGGAGCAGAAGGGGGGTTTTCAGAATCTGAAGAGGAATCAGAGGTTGAGATTCTGGAGTGTGTCATATGCGACAAGTCGTTCAAAAGCGAGAAGCAGCTTGAAGCGCACGAGAAGAGTAAGAAGCACATCAAGGCTGTTCAACAACTGCGTCGACAGATGAAGCGCGAAGGTGCTGAGCTGGAGCTTGATGGGGTATCATCACCATATGAGACAAATGCGAACAAGCAAACAGATGCTGCAGCGCAGAAAGATGATGTGAAAGAGGAGTCGCTTGGGTCGACTCAAAGTGGAATTGTATCACCTTCTCCAGCGGAATCGTCCCTTGCCGCGACACCTGCCGAGTCTGCAGACGCATCAGACGACACCGACTACGCGCCCAGGGACATTGTCGAGGAGAGAATAGCTTCAGCCAGCAAACTCAAAACTACTAGCGATATTACTAATGAAGACGATGAAGTATCAGTATCAGTGCAGGATCTGTCGGTTGATGAGCCTGCGCAGGGCAAGAAGGTCGGCAAGGCCAAGGCCAAGCGCGCCAAGAAAGCTGCGGCTGCACAGTCGCAGAAAGAAGAAGTATGTTGATTAACAATCATCTTTGTGTTAAGCTGACAACAGTTCATAGCCACAGTGCGGAGTTTGTGGGGAGACTTTCGCTTCTAGAACCAGGCTGTTCGTCCATATTCGAGAGGAAGGACATGCAGAGCTGAAATCAGTGACTGGTGGAGGCAAGAAGAAGAAAAGGTGATCGAGGATCCTACACGTCCGATATGCATATTGCATTCAACCACATCACCATTCGGCAAGTCATATCTAATGACGGGAAGCGCATGAAGAACGCGTTGCATCAAGCAGCTTAAAACGACAAAAATCGTGATAAGAGGGTCGTTCGAATCGATTTCAATGTCTATCCCGACGTAACGCCTAGCCCTCCTGCCAATCATGAGGGGTTGCAGGAAATTACAGCCAAAATCATAAACAAACCTACGCCGGGCCCAACAACCAATCTAGGCCTCCTGAATGGTATCCGTATCATCGTCACTTAGCGTCTCAACTTCGTCAATTGCGCCTTCGCGGCCCTCGCTTGAGCCTCCGTGGACGGCGTTTTGCTGCGCCACATGGATAATCGACTTGCCTTGGACGTGCTTAACACTACGCTTCCAGTCCTTCCAGTCCTCCTCGCTCCGAATCAGAAAACCTATCAGCATACTGGGATCCATTTCGCGAACATGGATGCGGCGCAGTCGAGCAGTATGACACGATTCTATCTCTTCGCGGGTGTAGTCCATCGGGTTCTCGTGGTATGGGAGTGCGGGCCTTGTATGATGAGGATCAAGGTAGAATAGGAAGGAACCTTGCGAGCCGATGAAGTAATGGGATGAGGATGGACGGCCTCTGCGCATGGTTAGTACTATAGATATGCAAAGAGAATCGTGTAGTACTCACCCTGCAATACCGACAGATTGCGGCATCTGAAGAGCTGCAATCAAAGCCTCCCAATAGACGGGAGTTATCTTATCTAGTCCCAGCCGAGTTCCTACCAATACAAGCGTGGGGTGAAAAGCTTCGCCGCTTGGTTTCGCGATTTTCATGAAGTCATCTTCGTAGACATCAGGCCCATCGCCAGTGGAGTATACCCTGATTGAGGGCTCATGTGAGTTCGCCAATGCTCTTCAAGTTGTGTGTTAGTACGAATATCGCGTGTGAGAGTGGTGAGAACTTGAACGTACTGGATACAGCGGGCTGTTGCTGATGGACCAAACCATTCACCTGGATACTTGCCACACGCGCTGGCACCGTGTCGGACGAAACTGTGGATTGAGTATGGAGCTCTTGGATCGTCGGCAAAATCTTTGAGGATTCGACATTCTTCTTCTAATGATTGTCCCTGACGCCAGTCTGTACGATGTTAGGCATGTGATATAGTCTAGTGTGGTGGGCGCTTTGACTTACCTCTCCCCAGGCGAACGAGTGCGATGGTGTTTGCAAGTAAACTTTGACCAGATCGAATCATGCATCCCCACCCGCTGTCTGATGAGAATGGGCTCTGGTCCCCTAGTTGGCTCTTGAGTCTCATAGATAGTGACAGTGAAGATGTGGCTTCGGGATTCGTGGAACGAGGAATGGGTTCAAACTCGGATCTGTAAGTCATCCATATCCTTGATTCAAAATCGGTTATGAAGCCAGATGGCCATCCGCCGTCATTCGACTGGTCGTCATATGCCAGTGACGATGAGAAACTGCTCGATATTGAATCCGGTGGGGTTTCTGGGGCATTCGTCGGTATGTTGGGCGATCGAGTCGTATCCTGATCTTCGGTGTCCGACTTGGGTGCTGGGGGCGGCGTCTGGGGATTTTGTTCATCGGACTTTGTGTTTTTCTTATCGCTTAGCTTGTAGGAGCGTCCAAGACACCATACTGGGTGATCGTGGGCAACATCGTTGGTAGGTTCTGGATCCCAGAACATCTGTACGATCCGTCGATAACGTCCTAGGTCGACATTGGCCATGGCGTTCTCCATGTTGATAGACATGGATCTCAAGCTTTCATTTGTTTGCTTGTTCGTTGTAGAACCTGAGGAGCTTGAGAACGACATACAATAAAAAATGTAAGATGAGGCAACATAAAGCTTCAGGTGAGGCAGCAGATGGGGTCCTGGCTATGGGTGAGCCTTGGCCTTAGCCTTAGCCTGGAAGTGGAGAGTCAGCTGGGGCCGGCGGGCGGCGGGGGAGACACAACCCAGTAGCTTGTGACTCGCACGAAGCACCTGAGGTGGACTTCGGTTCCAGTGGAGCTGGTACTGGCTATAGGTACTGGTACTAACGCACGCGATATGTGATATAGTGCACGGGCCATTCGTGACACGTCTCGACGCCAGACTCGACATCTGTTGAATTGCTCGAGTTGAGTTCACATAGCCTGTGGTTAATGAAAATGCTGGGATTTTTTGTGCTTCTGTATTTATATACTCTGTTTACGCGTATATATACGCGTTTTTCCGTGCCCTCATCCCTTCTCATCATAGTGGGTTTGTGCTTGTATCTTACTGGGAACTCCCCTCGTGATACCACTATCAATATCATGGTTTCAATGAAATATTGGGTAAAACACGATGATGACATTATTCAACATACAAGCACCTCAATATGCACAAGATACAAAGTCTGACACCTAAGGTATAAGTAAAATTATGTTTACATACCTTAACATTTTACTTAACTACTACTTTCGGTTGAAACTTATAGATGCTCAGTTCTCGATATTGCTTCATGTTCCCACCCTATACCTAAAAATGGATGACTGTTAAATTCAACGGTACGTACTGCGACTGCCTGCCTGATGCCTGAGGTGCCTGTGAGCTTTCCCGCAAAGGCTCAAGCGGACCCACCAATCAATACCGCCTCCCGCTCGCAACCTGCATCACGGCGTCTTTCAATGACACTTATCTAGGACACTTGGCCCCACTTTATATTCCGAGCCAATCGATAGACCAGCTGCAACGCAGAGTCCACCGCGGGGTGACTCGTTTTCTTTGCCATCGACGAAGATCTCCAACACCTTTCTCTCTCCAAAACACAGCACTGTTTTTATGGTGCACAACCGCTATAAATCTCAATTGAACTGCCATATTGGACTACTCTCACCATGAAGGCCATCTCTCCCTGATCTTGCCATGGCAAAAAACAAGAGGGGAGCTCCCGCTTTCCGTGGCGCAAGGAACGCCAGAGGAGGACGAGGAGGCAGGGGAGCTTCTCGTGGAGGTGGGAGCTATTCATCAACGCCACCCCGAGTCAATTTTACTAGAGAAGAAATTGGTATGGATAGCCCGGACGCGAAATGTGCACAGGTTCAAGTGCTTGGACGCTGACCTGATATATTACAGCTGGATTCTCGCTTGCCGACGAAGCTCGTCAGACGTCGCAACATGACCATTCCACATGGGGGAATTCCAGCCTACGACTGCGGCCAGTTACTTTCGTTAGCGCTGGGCCTACCGAACCTCTAAAGTTCTTGGATGCGATTGTTGACCTAGGCGACAAGAAAGATAACCAGGCCGACGAACAGAGCTTCGAAGAATCGACCGACGAGGTTGAGTTCATAGGCCCTGACGACCTCGAGGAAGCCATCCAAGCTGAGACTGCACCCGAAGAAAGCATACCACAGGAAGTACCATTCTTCTTTGATCTCACAGGAGACCAGGTCCAAAATAAGAAGGACCTCCCCCCAGTGGAGATACCGGATAGACCATCCTCGAGTAGCAGCACCTCGAGCGAGGAAGTGCTTCTCTTCAAGGGCCGAGGTGCGCAGAGAAACGTTCAATCTGTGCCTGATATCGACATGGTGCAGATGCAAACTGAAATCCGTGTCGTTGAGCAGGCTATCATCACTGAGCCGGCCCATTCACAACAAACACCAGCACCAGAACTGCAAAGGGAACCAATCCGCAGTAAAAACCTAACTAAGATAGAGAAAAAACAGAAGAAGCGTGAGAAACGCAACGCCAAAACTAAACTGGACGACGAGGAGGATGCCATCCTTGCCGATTACATCGCCAACCTCAAGGAGAATACTGAAGTTGATGATTACTTCAAGGAACTGCTCGAAGGTGGAAGACACTCGGACGATAGTGGCGTATCAGAGTCAGCCAACGCTGCAGGAGATGACACGGATGATCATACGGACGATGCTGAGGCGACTAATGGAGATGAGGCCCCTAGCGAGATCGATGATGAGACACTCGCACGACTGATAGCTGGTCAGCAGCTCGGTCAAGATCTGGGCATGGAGGATGTACATTTCGGAGACTCTTCGAGCGACTCTGACTCCGACTCCGACGACACTGGCAAGAGGACGAAACAGCACCAAGCATTTGGCGATGATTTTGATTTGATGGATTGGGATCGCCCCAGCCTGCGTCGGCGCAAAGGCAAAGGCGCTCGAGCTCAGATCAGCTTCAACATGTCCGATTCCGAACTGGAAGCATCTCTCCAAGCCAGCTGGAAGAGCGATCGTCTTAAGAAATCCGAACGAAAGAAACAGCGAGAGGAGATGCGTGCCCTCGGCTTGCTAGGCAAAAAAGACCCTGACGATCTGCGGGTCAAATATCCAGATGGAATGAACATGGACCAAGTCGCAGATGAGCTACAAACATTCCTGATGGGTTCTGACGAACAGTGAGTTATCATCAAGTTACTTATGAATTTTAACTGACTAGGCACAGACTTAATTTCCCTCCTATGGATAATAATGCGCGCAAGATGATCCACGAACTGGCGAGTAAATTCAAGCTCAAGTCCAAGTCAGTTGGAAAAGGCGACCAACGAAGACCGACACTTCATCGAACCAAGCGTACGCCTCCTTACGTCCCAGCAACATTCGATCAAGCTCTCAAGCGCGTCAATCGCAAGTATCTTCCTCGGTCGGATAAGAAGGGCAAGAAAGGGAATCGCTTGCTGCCTGCTCGTGGTGGCACTTCCGTCGCGGCCGCTACATATCAAGATGGCGAGGTGGTTGGTGCTTCAGCGCCAGAATTAGGCATCGAGAATCGTGGAAGGGCAATGCTGGAGAAGATGGGCTGGAGCATGGGAACCGCGCTCGGGGCCTCCAACAATAAGGGCATCATGCAACCTGTTACTCATACAATGAAGCGCTCAAAAGCTGGACTGGGATAGAAGTTAGTCAAATGTTTAACATGGCACTTCAAGGGGTTGGAGGAATGCAAAAAAAAACTGTAGAGATTAGAAACTAATGGCATCAGGCAAGACACATGTGACAAAAGGATGGGACACAAAGCTTATGTGCACGAATTCATTTGATCGAGACCCTATTCTCGATGTTTATTGTACAACCGCGAACCCCGTTGCCCGTGTGTGAAGACATTGCCCCCAGGAAATAAAACAAAACCATCCGTAACGCATTATGAGGCCCCTAAAACAGGGCTGGATCCCCGTGAAACCTCAGACTCATGACACCCTGATGCCACGCGTGAAAAACCAAATGCCCAAAACAAATCAAGCCATCAAAGCACTTATTTCGTCGAGGAAGAGTACTTGGTGACAGCCTTGGTACCCTCAGAGACGGCGTGCTTGGCAAGTTCACCGGGGAGGATCAGACGGACAGAGGTCTGGATCTCTCGGGAAGAGATGGTGGACTTCTTGTTGTAGGCGGCAAGCTTGGAAGCCTCAGAAGCGACGCGCTCGAAGATGTCTGAATTAAGAGTCAGATCAAGTTGGACTATAACTAGATGAAGCGACATACCGTTGACAAAAGAGTTCAGGATGGACATGGCACGGTTGGAGATACCAGTGTCAGGGTGGACCTGCTTCAGGACTGGGAGATGCAAGTCAGTAAACGCGTTACCAAAACAGGGCGCGACAAGGCGCGATTGAGATTGGAACTCACCCTTGTAGATGTAAGAAGAGTAAGTCTCCTTGCGGGTCTTGGAGCGCTTCTTCTTGTCACCAGAGGCGGCAGTCTTCTTGCCCGCATCCTTCTTCTCAGGAGCCTTGGAGGCAGTAGCGGGAGCCTTGGAGGCGGGCTTCTTGTCAGCAGCCTTGGGAGCCATTTCGAAAGATGAAAAAGAGGGTTGAAAAAGTGTGTGGGTTGGTGTCGGTTGAGTAAGAACTCGTCTGTTGAGTAAGTTGTTGTGAGGCGAGAAGATGCTGTTGTAGATGGGAAGTTGATGGCGAGAAGGGAAGATCGGGGAGTGGGTTGGGTTTTTGTAGCTGGCGCGTTGTCGGTGTTAGCGGGTTACTGATTGCCTGGGGGGCGTGCGCACGCGTGCTTGCTTCAATTGCGCGGGCCTGCTTAGCGGCTGGTGGAGGTGATCTTGGGAGGGGACCTGCCAGGCCAGCCCCTCTTTTCTGTTGCTGCTGGTGAAATAAAAATTGGGTGACGGTTCTTTTTTTTGATTGGCTCTTCGCACTCAGAATCGCGCTGTAAGCTAAGGTCGGCCCCCCCCCACAGCACATCCTTTCCGTCATCGTTTGATGGGAGCGTCCATTTCCATTTCCATTTCCATTCTCGTTTTCGCGTCGTGGTCTCTTTGCTTCCCTCGTCCTCTTTCATCACCTCCCAGTTCTCGCGTCTCAGCCCGGGTCATTCTTCTCCTGCTCTTTGACTTCTTTCCTTTTACATATCACTTCTACTCATAGTATAGGTACTTTCATTCAAAACATGTTACTTTCATCCATCATGTCCATCTTGTAGATCAGTTCAAAGTTGTCGTGATGACCCCAAATATGCCCGATTTTTTTGATGTGACAGCCTTAGAGACCCGTAATGAGCGTAAAATCTATATGTAAATTGAGCTGTATACCGATCCAGGTCCCCGAATACGCCCAGATCCGTTCGAGCATCCCTGCCTACGCGTCCGTCTTTCTCATCAACGCGTCCGTTCAGGAAGGCTCCGGACTGTGGCCCGTCACGGCGGCAATCCATCGCCATTCGGCGTCGGTCGTCGTGACTCCTGAGGATGCCGTCCCGGCTTCACTCCACATCTGCATCCGTTTGAGTCCCGAGACGGAGATCTATAGGGCTGCTGGCTCCGTCGTGACTGGTTCCTGACGGATCTCGAAGAGATCTGACATCAAAGAGCCGGGGGATTTTGATTTGTGGACCGTTCATACATGCAATATACGTCACAGCACCTGAATCTGGGGTTCATAGAGTCAAATTGAGGCTTAAATCTATCTCCAAGTACGAAAAGAAAAAGAAAAAAGGAAAAAAGAAGTTGTATACACCTCTCAAAGGTGTATATGGGTCAAATCAAAGTACAAAAAAGACATGAAAAAAGTCATGGTATGACCAAGATGGATCAAACCTCAAAAAAATCAAAAGAATTTCAGACCAGAATGGGTCAAAGAAAAAAGATCAAAGATCAGACCAACTTGGAACAACAACTTCAAACGGACCAGGTGGAGGAACCAAGTCCAAAAAATCACGCAACGAGAGCGCGACCGAGCAACAACAGAGCAACCGGGCCAGACCAGTTCAAACGAGATGAGCTGGACCTGGCAAAAGTTGACAAACATGGAGACCAAAGGTATCGGAAAACTGTAGTGACTTTGAGTGATTGTGAATGAGTGTCCTCCAATCATCAAATCACCCCGAGCATAGCAAAAAATGTAGCCAGGAGGAAAAATGAAAACGGAGGACGAAAAAATCTTGTGGTGCGGGCAAGGTGAGAGGAGAAAGCAGAATGACGCGCAAGTGATCTTGGTTGGAGGGCATAACATAGGAAATCGGTTTTATTATTTCGCCGGGGGCCAGTTTAGTGGGCCATGGACCACTGGCCAGTAACAAGTGTTACTGGCGTGCCAGGGGTGCCCGATTTTATTTTTTAATGCGTCGAGGAGCTTGGTTTCCTAATTTCGCCAAATGCGGCTAGGCCCAAATCGCGTTGCCAGCTGCAAGTGAGTGATCTGGGATCAGAGCTCCCGACGCGCGAAAAGTACTTAACCTCTACGTCCCCCGCCAACGTTATCCCTTCCACTTCTCATCAACCAATTGTCATCACAACCATTCTCTTCGACTCTTCCATCCATCTCAACAAAGTCTTTCAGACTCCTCAATCACTTCTTTTTAATCCACCACCCCGAACCACCCAACCTTCAAAATGACTGGCGGCGGAAAGTCTGGCGGCAAGGCCTCTGGTTCCAAGAACGCGCAATCGTAAGTCTCCCCTCGCTCATTTTGACGCGCCTTTCGCTTTACTTGATCTCAAGCTAACATCACTCTTCAGGCGATCTTCCAAGGCTGGTCTCGCGTTCCCTGTTGGTCGTGTCCACCGTCTTCTTCGAAAGGGCAACTATGCTCAGCGTGTTGGTGCTGGTGCTCCCGTCTACCTCGCTGCCGTTCTCGAGTACCTCGCTGCCGAAATCCTCGAGTTGGCTGGTAACGCTGCCCGTGACAACAAGAAGACCCGTATCATCCCCCGTCATCTCCAGCTCGCCATCCGAAACGATGAGGAGTTGAACAAGCTTCTGGGTCACGTCACCATTGCCCAGGGTGGTGTCCTTCCCAACATCCACCAGAGTACGTTCTGCATTCTTCATCACTTTGCATCATCGCTGACATCTCTCCAGACCTTCTGCCCAAGAAGACGGGTAAGACTGGCAAGAACGCTAGCCAGGAGCTGTAAATGGTTCATTTGGTTCTTGTTTTTCCATGCGATGGCTGGTTGTTTGGGTTGTCATGACAAAGGGGTCACGGTTCAAGGGTTCATACGGTTGTTTTTCATCAGTTTATTCGCGCGTTAGGGTTGTACAATAATCCCCCACGGCTATGGTCATGAAATAAGAATACTTCAAAGATCTACATCGTCGTCTCTTGGCCCTGCTGTGAACGGATTCGCCACTTGACGCTATCATATCTGCAGCTTCTCGCTGTCCTGATCTGGGCAAATCGGCTGTTTGTAATTGAGAGGACGTTGCAATCCGCATTCAACTATCGCTTCCAAATATAGCCATTTGCTTGCAGCGACTAGCTTTCTAGCATGCACTGTCGACAAGGTTCCTGGCCCTCGTAGAGTATCGGTAAGTGCTGATTCTTGTGGATAAATATCAACCTCGTCCGCACTGATACGGTACTTGAATGACCAAATTCATTTGATTCATGCTACAGCCCTCTCCGCAAACCCATCTGTATCCTCTTCTATGTACATATATCCTCTCGTACAGCCCAAATAATCCAGTCGAATTTTTAGTGTCGGTTGACAGAGTGTGGGGGAGCTATTCACATATCAGTTTCTGGATTATTGATGGCTAGGAGCCACCGGATAGGTACTCACGGTCGAGAACAGGCGACGGGAGGTTTCGCTCGTACTTGGAACCTGTGGCGGTATCATTAGCATTCTGCACCTGATGACTCTTGCCTATGCTGGAGAGATGTACCTCCGGGGGCTGTCGGGGGAGTATAAGGGTCGGGGTGCTTCCAGCTCTCTAGCAGCTTCTCGGTCTCGGTCAATAGAGCCTGTACATCGGAGTTAGCGCCGATATCATCTTTCAGTCACAAATTGGTGACAAACCCTTTGATGCCGGGGATCGGTGACATTGCGGTTGGCCTCGAATAGTGAGCGAATATACATAGCCTGGCCACGCCACAGGTGTCGATGGACGGCCCAATCTAGCGCCAGCTTCAATGAGCGGCGGTAGAGGGATCTGGATACGACGGCAGTCAGCGCACGCAGCTCGATGAATCAACAATCGCTGGGCCGGCGGTTCGGAAGGAGGTAAAGGTTACTGACAAGGCAGCTCGTCGCGTCGACATGGTTTGTGAGTTAGTGAGAGTACGCGTGACCGGGCCCAGTCGAGAAAGGCTCCTCGCTATCGGGCAATTGGTCGGTTTTCGCGGGGATATCTGCCGTCTGGCGTTCGCTCGAGGGTTTTGTTGTTATGCTAGCCGACTCGGTCGAGGTTGGGATACTACGAAGAATGTCGACAATGACGGCAAATATTTGGTGCCTTGTTGCCTCGTTCCGATGAATAGCCGATCAGCTTGGCTTACCCTGTACTTCGAGACAAAGTCAATTCAGTGCATTAGTGGTTCGACAGAGGCTTCTTGAACCAGTCAGGCGGCCTTGTCAGGGCTTCAGGGTGTCAATTATCACTATAGAATCAGTTGTACGCTAGATCAACCCAAATTGGATGCTAGATCTTGACCCATACAGGTTCCTGTTTTGATGTATGTATAATGGGAAAGTACTAGCAACTGGTGAGAGAATCAGGACTAGATATCGAGCTCGGCTACTATGTATGTGGCATTAAATTAAAAAAACAGGTCAAAAGAACGAAAGCGAGTGAGAACTAGCATTCCTTCAGTCAGTTCAAAAGTCATTACTACGGGTTTCAGTGTAAGTTATTCAAATGGTGTCCGAGCCAGCCTAGTATAACAATAATTGAGGAACATGGATCAACATATGAATTAGATTTATGCGACCTCTTATTGGTTGCTCTTAAGCTGCCAGAACGAGGTAGCTGTGAGCTGAAACTGGGGAAATAGCCGCGCCACATATCTCATGTTGAGCCACACTCGCAGTACCTCCACTCAAAGATGTGACTTATACACTCCAGCAATAGCTGACTGTATGCATTATGGTAAGAGCATTGGCACTGGTACTTAGTACTTGAAACCAAGATGTGTACTCTTCTTAGTTGCTGTGGTGTATCCGGTAAAATATCCGTAGAGCTGGGTATCGTGTCTATTCGGCATTAGATGAAGGCATAGACTTGACGAAGTTGATAGAATCTCGAATCCAGCAGCTATAGACTACAGTGAGAGCGAAGACAAGCACCCGATGAATCCGCTCATTCGAGATGGCATGGGATTATAAAATTGACTAGAGTCTTACAGGTAGTGCATAGAACGAGATGTATGCTGAGTTGGCTAATACAGAATGGATGTTGGAAGGCAAGAATTTGTCTATGTCCATACGAAAACTTCCAACTTCCAACTTACATGACTTAGTATTGAATGGAATAGATAATTTAGCGTACAGCGGAATGTCACGTACAGAGCATTACCACCCAAACTTGATTCATCATTGGGATCCAATCAAACAGCATGTCGACAACTACTTCACCATTGTACCGAAGCACTGACGTAGTAAATATAAAAAAGCCAGATAAGATGCAGTGAAATAGAGGTATGTATGTTTCGCTATGGCCTAAGTGAGGGCGAATATGCAACGCTGTACCCAGGGCTACAGCGAAACCTGCGAATCATGGAGCATGCGAGAACAAAAGAAGAGCTTCACCTGTATTCTACCAAGAGGGCACAATCATACTGATGGTTTGTCCACCTGAAACTGCGAGGTGCTTGAATGTCTTTATGTCTTGGGTCCGGCTAACGGCCAAGGGTGAGCACCGCAGGGTAAGCCTCTCAAGTTCAGATCAGTACAATCATGGTCCCTGGAGGCCTTATGCAGCCCAGTGCCCAGTTTGAATTGAGAGTCGTACTGAACTCTCGAGAAAAGCCTGATGGTATGTAAAGAAGTAGCACATATCCTCATACGGCGGATGAAGGATGAAGAAGCCAGACTGAATATAAGTCTTTAAAGACGTGAATGGACATCCTGAGCTTATACAAATATTGTTGTAACGTTGGACTGTGACACCATTCGTGAGAGTTACAGAAACGAATGGCTCTCAGAGTATAGTGTCTCATTACACTCACGTCACCAATGTAGCTGGCGTAGAAGGGTTCGGCATGACTTGGGAGTTTTGGTACTTGACGATTTTTACTGCAATAGTGCCCCATTGCGTATCGAAGACTCAACTGCTGCAAATTCCGTGTTAGTGTTACATTTATGATTGCATTTTGCCAGAATAAAAGCTCGTTTCGAGAAGTCCGACTTACAGGTGAAGTTGTTTCTTCCCGATCGTTGGGATTGTCAGGGGGAGCGTGGACGAAAGACCAACAACACCAGTGGATATGAGAAGAAATGTGAGATAAAACTGATGGTTCACATATAAAGTGACTCGATTGAGACATTCACCAGACTATAGAAATTCGGAGAAGGGGCTGCCGCTGGCCACTTAGAAGTAGAAGTTACTACCAGGAACGATCAGACTTACACTCACGACCTCTAGACCCAAAGTCAACGAAACACAAACAAATGGCTTTTCTATCTACCAAAGTTTGACAATAAATATAACCGAGAGTCTGTTAGATTCTCTTTAATCTGGCTAATATACCGTAATAGATCTTACTATAAGAGGTGAAATAATGAAAGAACTTAATAAAGACTGGGTGGCTGTATAATTGCTAGAAGAACTCGATATAGACTAATATGCCATTTCTAAGCCAGATCGCGACATTAAAAGGTTAGTATTGAGGACCTTAAGAGAAGAGCCTGTCTTTTTACAATATTCCCTAAAGGACGCATACTAGAGTTTTATAATAGTAGCTTAGCCTAGCTAGTTAGCCTGGTTTCTAGATTATATAACTTTAAGACCTTATAGTATTTCCTTAAAAAACCTCTCTTTAAGTAATCTTCTTTCTTTAAGCTTTAATTAATATAATACTATTATATTTATTTAGCTTATCTTTATTAATTATAATAATTTTGAAGTTTCTATTTAAATTATTTATTATAGTAGATTAGTAATAGCTAGATAGGCATAATAGTATTATATTAACTAAAGCTTAAAGAGAGAAGATCCCTTAAAGAGAGGTTTTTTAAGGAAATACTATAAAGTCCTAAAGTTATATAATCTAACAATTAGGCTAACTAGCTAAATTAAATTACTATTATAATTATCCTTCTCTTTCTATTTAGCTATTTTTAGTTAAAATAATAATAAAATTAAATTATGTAATTATTAATAGACTTTTATTATTATATATTTACTTATAGTAATTAATTCTCTATATATATCTATATAGAGGTAATAATATATATTCTTAGCTATTTTATATATAAAACCTATTAAAAGTCTATAAATAGCCTTATTATAATATCTTATAGTTTTATATAATTTATACTCTTTAATTTATAGTTAATCTTTTAATTTTTTAGGCTTCTATAAGGCTTTTAATTTCTTTTTAATTATAGGTATTTAAATTCTTTTTTCTTTTTTTCTTTATTTTATATAACCTTTTTAGCTAAATATTACTTATTTATATTTTTTCTTAACTTATATTCTTTATATTATATTATTTTATAACCTAATTTAATTTATTACTAACCCTTTAAGCTAGCTTTAATCTACTAATATTTATAGTTTTTCCTTTAATGCTAAAACCTTTATTTCTTAATTTGCCTTTTTTTCTTTTTTCCCTTTTATTTCCCTTTCTTTATTTTATAATAGCCCTTAATTCTTATAACATAATATTTATATCTTCTATTTAATTACTATAATTATATATTTTAACTCTATAAATTATAGTTAATATTAACTATTATTACTACTTAATATAATATTATTAATAAAGGCCTGCTATTATTATACTAAATATTAGCCTTATTTTAAGTAATTAATTAGGTCTTTTAATACCTTTATTTAATCTATAATATAATTAATTAAGGCTTTATTTATATTAATATTTAATAGCTATATTTAATAATTAAAGATTATTAAATTAACTTACTATAGTATTAATAGCTTATCAATATATAATAAGTAATTTCTTATTATTTTATAATACCTTAAGAAGGATTATAGTATTAAGATATACTTAAAATTAAGCTTATAGATCTCTATTAAAAGATTAATTATATAGTTATTAATTACTATAATAAAATAGCTATAGCTAATATTAATTATATAGCAGTATATCTTATAATTAGATTTTTAGATTTTTAGTTATTATAATTTAGTCTTTTAAGGTTAAAGCCTTAATAATAATTACCTTAATAAGGTAATAATAAAGAAGGCATTTAGCCTATTAAGGCCAGAAGAAATATCTTTTTTATATTTATAGATTAAGGCTACTTATTTAATTAGATTATAAGGTTTATAGCAGTAGCTATATAACTTTAAGGCCTCTAATTTAAATTACTGCTTCTTTACTAATATCACTTTAACTGCAGTTCTTAGACGCAAGGTCAATTAATTATATACCTAGGTATATATATTTAATTAATAGAGCTAGTTATTATTAACTTTAGGTTAACTTAACTTTTACTAATTAACTTATATAAAAGTTAACCTAATTCCTTTAAACCTTTAGTCTAACCCTACTATTACCCTATATTTATCCTAGAACTCTATATATAGATATATTATTCTCGATTTTATATAACTAGAAGGATATAATATATATATTTAGCCTTAATAATTATATTATTAAGCCACTCTTTATATAAGGCTAAGCCTATTAATGCAGTTAAGAAAGCTGCCTTTTTTAATAGCCTTTTTTAGCTTCTTTAACCTAAATAACTCTTTAATTAGCTAAATTAAATAAACTTAATTATTTAGGCTAGTTTAATCTATATAATTAATTAGATTAATTAAAATATAATTAAAAATAGCTATTTTAATTAAGCTAAATAGGCTTATTAATAAAAAGTTCTTTATAATAGTTATAATTATTATATAGATTTTATAGCAATTTCTGCCTCTAGCCTAATTTAATACTAATTTAATTACTGCAATAAGGTTATAGTTAATTATATAATAGCCTTAATTAGGTTCTAGGCTCTTATATATAGCAGGTATTATATTAGTGGCTATAATTAATATTAATAACTGTAATTAATAGGTATAGGGAAAGTTAGGTTAGGGAATATACTTAATAGAAATATAATAAACTTAGCCTAGTATATTAAACAGGTTAATTAGAGATCTTTTAGCTAGAATAAAAGAAAAAGGCTAATATAACTGCTAAAAGGCAGTATTAATACTACTTAATTAAGGCAGTAATTATACTATTAAGGTAAATACACTGTATAAGATTCTAACCTTTAAGATATAGGCCTACTATAAGGGCCTTATTATTTAAGCCTTTATATAGAAAGTTAAAAGCTTAATAGCCTTATAAGGTTAATAGTAAGAAAAAAAAAAATAACTTTAAGGCTTATTATTAAGGTTATTATATTGTTTAGTATAATATATAATATCTTATATTATATTATATTAAAAAATAAATATTTTATTATATTATTTTTTTATTTAAGACCTTAATTAGCTATACCTTATATATTACTATAGGGATATTTTGACTTTTTAATAACATTTTTAATTTATATACCTTTCTTTTTACTTATACCCTTACCTCTTAGCCTTTTATTTTTTATTTTTTTTAATAAATCTACCTTAATTCCCTTATAATAGCTAATAAAAAACTTATTTCTAACCTTAAGATACCTAATAAGGCTAAAGAACTTAAGGCAATTATACCCCTTAAGCCCTATAATTATATTATAGGCTATTAAACTTATATATACTATATTTATATCTATAAAGATAACCTTTAGGTATTAATACTTAATAAGGATTTAAATAATCTCTTTTATTTCCTTTAATTTAGCTATTATACTTTTAATCTTTAGTTTAGCCTACTGCTTTTTTACTAATATTACTTTATCTATTCTTAAATATAAAGTTAATTAGTTATATACCTTAATATATATAATTAATTAGTAGATTTATTATAGACTTTAGGTTAATTTAACTTTTACTAATTAATTTATATAAATATTAATTAAATTTCTTTAAACCTTTAGTTTAACTTTATTATTACTTTATATTTATTTTTAACCCTTATATAAATAAAAAGAAATTAAATATATATTTAGCTTTAATAATTATATTTTCTAATTACTTTCTATAAATAATTAAGTTTAGGCCTAAAAAGGCAATTAAAAAGGTAGCTTAATTAGTTATTAAGATTTTACCTTACCTTATAGCTTCTTTTAGGTCCTTTAATTATAATAGCTTTTTAATTAATTAGTTTAAAAATATTATATAGAATAGGATATTTAAATCTATATAATTAATTATATTAATTAAAATAGAATTAAAAATAGCTATTTTAATTAAATTAAATTAATTCCGTAATAGGAAGTTCTTTTTAATAGCTATAGTTATTATATCCCT
>NW_022194792.1:2070365-2080470 GCF_900067095.1 Fusarium proliferatum ET1 | reverse complement strand
TAGGCCTAATTAGCCTGCAGGCTATTATATATAAATATTATAATAATAGCTATAATTAATATTAATAATTATAATTAATAGTTAGGTTAGGGAATATATTTATAAGTTTATATTTAATCTTTTAGTTAGGTAGGGTTTAATTAACCTTTAAGTAGAAGTATAATAGATTTAGCCTATCTTTATTAATAATAACCTTTTATTAAGGTTAAAAAGGTTAATTTAAGTATATTCTTTTAAATAGGGTGCAAAAAGAAGGCTAATATAGCTGCTAAAAGGCGGTATTAATACTGCTTAATTAAGGCAGTAATTGCACCATTAAGGTAAATAAACCTTATATAATTTTAACCTTTTAAGATATAGGCTTACTATAGGGGCCTTATTATTTAAGCCTTTATATATAAAGTTAAAAGCTTAATAGCCTTATAAGGCTAATAGTAAGCGAAAAAAAAATTTATTTATTAATTAAGTAATATAAAGTTTATTACTTTTATAGTAAGATTAATTAAATAAAAGTTAATATAAATTAAAACTAAAGGATTAATTAATTTAAAATAAATATTAACTTTATTATTAAGCTAAAAGTTAAAAATATATTAGGCTTAAAAAAAAATAATATCTTATTATTAATTAAGGCAATAAGCTATAAATCTATAAGTAAGGTTATTAAATTAATTACTAAAAAAGGGATAAAATAATATAAAGAGGTTTTTAAAGTTACTTTTAATAAAATTAGGCAGTACATAGATAGAGCTATTAAAAAAAGAAAGAAAAAAAAATAAAATATAAATAAAAATAGAAAGGTAATTAATATTAAAGTTAATATAATATATAAGTAAAAGGGGATAAAGATCTATCTTATAGATAATATACCTTTAGATAGTTCTATTTTAAATAGTAATTTATTTTAAAAAGAGAAGAAATAGGCTAAAATTAAGGATATACTAAATATTATAGTAAAGTATATTAAGTAAATTACCTTTAAGTTCTTTAAGATTAAATAAGGTTATTAGTTAAAAAGAGAAAGGCTTTTAACACTAAAAGATTAAATAAGTAATATATTAATAGATATAGAATTATATATATTCCTTAAGGTAATATATAATTAAAAGGCAGCCTTAATATAAGATTTCTTAAAGTATAGATAGCTAGATTTAATTATTATTTCTTTATAAATCCTAAAGGTAGTTCTATATAAGGTATAATAAATAAGAAATATTTTAATACCTAAAGGTTATAATATAGTAGTTATTAGGCTATTAAAGAAGTAACTTATATATAAAGTATTAAAGAAATCCTATAGTATCTATTAGAATATTTAGTTTTTAGTTATTAAAAAGGATAGTAATTTCTATTTAATTAATTCTATAACTTTAATAAATAAGGTAATTATAAAGGATAGCTTATTATTGCTATATATAGATAAGTTTTTAATAAAGTTTACTATATATAAGATTATTTTACTGTTAAATTTCTTTTTAAAATATAATTAATTCTCTTTTAATAAAATAAGTTAAGATATAACTATATTTAATATATTAATAAAGCTATTAAAGATATATAGTTTACCTTAAGAAGTAATAAAATTAATAATATAGTTTATAAGAAATATTATTTATATCTTTAGAGATTTTATCTTAAAGGTCTATAAAGCTTTTTTTTATAATATTTATATTAAAAGATTAATTATTATTTATAATAAAAAGTAAATTACCTTAAGTATAAGGAGGTATATTCTTAAATACCTAATTAATATTAATAAGGTTTTTCTTAATATTAAGCTATTAAGATATATTATTATAAAAGGAAAGTCTTAATTTTACTAAAAGATAATAGTTATAGTAAAATACCTCTATAATATATATAGAAAGGTATTTAATAATATTAAGGTAATTAAGATTATAGAATAAAAAGAATATATTAATATAAAGAAGGTATAATTATTTTTAAGGATTATTAAATACTATAGGTAATAGATCTATTGCTTTATTTAGATTATTAAACCTTTTATTAAGCTACTTCAAAAGGATATTAAGTTCTTATAGGGCTAATTAAAATAAAAGGTAATAGATATTTTAAATAAAAAGATTACTTAATTATCTTTATTAATTACCTTTAATTATATTAAAAAAGTAAGGAAGTTAATTTTTATAGTTAATATAAGCTTAATTAATTAAGGTATTATATTAATATAGATTATTAAAAGGAAATACTATTTAATATAATTTAAATTAAGGTTATAAAATAAGGCTAAGTATATATATAATATAATAAAGAGGGAGTATTAAGTAATATTATATATATTTTAAAGGTTAAAAGGGATAATATATAGCATTAAGTTTACCCTTAAGATTAATATATAAGTATTAATATATTAATTAAATAGGAAAGTAAATAATATATTTACGTTATTAATTTTATAATAGATTTATTACTTATTTCTTTCTAGTTTTAAAATTAGATATATATTAAGACTAAAAAATAAGGTAGTTAATAGATTATTATATAAGCTAGCTAGACTATCTAATTAGTTAGATATTAAGGTTAAAGAGGATATTAAGGATTTTATTAATTTTTACCTTAATATAATTAAGGTTAATAAATCGCCTAAAATCCTTAATAGGAACTATTTATTAAAACCTAAATATTTAGCCTATTATCTATTAACCTTATAAAGGCTATTTAATATAGTAAACTTTTAGTATTATACCTTAAGGAGCTAAAATAAGAAATTCTTTATTTATAACTATTAACTCTAAAAGTATATATATTAAAAATAGAAAAAGCCTATATTAATTAAAAAAGACCTTATAATCTAAAAGGAGGTAATTAGGCAGTAATATAAGGAATATAGCTATAAAGGATATAATATTACTATTAATTTAATTTAAAAGAGGTATTTTTAAAAGAACCTTTAGGGGGATATTACTGCTATAATTAGGTTATATAAAACTTATTAAAAGTATTACCTTAAGAGATTATAGGAAATAATTTATTATATTGTATTAAGTAATCTCTTTATTAAGGTCTATTTTAATACTTAATATATATTAAATAACTAAAGGTATAAGTATTTACTTAAGGCTTAATATAATCTAATAGAATAGATTAAAGTTAAGCTACTAAAAGCTTTATTAATAAAAGTAATAGTTAAATTTATTAAGGGATTAATTTTATAATTTAGGATAATAATAGTTATTTTTCTTTTTTTCTTACTATTAGCCTAATAAGGCTATTAAGCTTTTAACTTTTTATCTAAAGGCTTAAATAATAAGGCCCCTATAGTAGGCCTATATCTTGAAGGTTAAAATTATATAAGGTTTATCTGCCTTAAGTGGTAATAATTACTGCCTTAATTAAGCAGTATTAATCCTGCCTATAGGTTTACCCCTTAGTAGCTATATTAGCCTTTTTCCTTTACCCTAGCTAAAAGATTAAAATATCTCTAATTAACCTATTTAACCGGGCTAAGTCTATTACACTTAAGTACATTCCCTAACCTAACTTTCCCTCTATTAATTATAATTACTAATATTAATTATAGCTATTAATATAATATTATATAAAAGCCTAAAACCTAATTAAGGCTATTATATAACTAACTATAACCTTATTATAGTAATTAAATTAATATTAAGTTAGGCTAGAGGCAGAGATTGCTATAAAATCTATATAATAGCTATAGCTATTATAAAGAACTTCTTATTAAAAAGCCTATTTAATTTAATTAAAATAGCTATTTTTGACTATATTTTAATTAATTTAATTAATTATATAGACTAGGCTAGCCTAAATAATTAAGTTTATTTAGTTTAGCTAGTTAAGAAGCTATTTAGATTAAAAAAGCTAGAAAAGGCTATTAAAAAAGGCTTGCCTCTTAATATAAAAAAGGTAACTTTCCTAACTGTACTAATAGGCTTAGCCTTATATAAAGAGTGGCTTAGTAATATAATTATTAAGGCTAAATATATATATTATATCTTTCTGGTTATATAAAATCGACAGACTGGTTATAGTCTAAGACTATAAGAGTAAAGGGATAGTATATCTGCATATAGAGTTCTAAGATAAATATAGGGTAATAGTAAGGTTCTAAAACTAAAGGTTTAAAGAAATCAAGTTAACTTTTATATAAGTTAGTTAGCAAAAGTTAAGTTAACCTAAAGTTAATAATAACTTTACTAATTAAATATATATACTTAGGTATATAACTAATTAACCTTATATCTAAGAACTGCAGTCAAAGTAATATCAGTAAAGAAGCAGTAGTTTAAACTGGAGAATATTAAATCTATATAAAGGACTAAAAATATTTTTTAAGGTATAGCTTAAGGAGCTTCCTAAAGGTATAAAAGATATATATAAATTAATTAATAGAGATTTTAGGAGCCTTAACTTAAAGGTAATTAAGATATAGAGAGTAGAGTTATTAATACTAAAAGTATTTTATAGTAATATACTTTTAATAGAAAAGGAGAAAATAAGTAATAATATAAAGAGATAAAATATTATCTTTATAAAAAATAATAAAAAAGATAATAGTAATATAAAATAAAGCCTATAAACTTTATAAGTATAGGTTTACTTATATTAAGATAAAGGAAAATAAATTTAATATAGGATCTTAAAGACTTAAGGAAATAATATAGATTATAATTAAAATTTAAAAAGGATATTAAATAAAAATGCCTTAAAGACTATAAATAAGGGATTAAAATTAAATAATTAGTTAATATATAAGAAAGATAGCCTTTAGATAATTAGTATTTTATTAAAATAAGAAAGGTAAAGTTTAGACTTAAGGGAGATAGATTAGCCTAAATATACCTTAAGAACTTATAATTTAAATTAAATATTACTTAAATACCTAAATAATATATAAGATATATTAAAGATATACTTTTAATATTTTAAATAAGTATTCAATATATTTTAAATTTTTTAAATATAGTACTAAAATTATATATTTTTAGGATATAGACTTTAAAAGTATTAAATAAAGTAAGATCTATTATAAAAAAATAATATCTTTAAAATAAAGATATTAATTAATTATTTAGTTTTATACTTTTATTACTAAAAATTAAGTCTTTATTACTTAAGGATATTTTATTTCTTATTTATTTTTTAGTTAATTATAAGTTTAATATTTTTTACTATTACTATACTATTTAGTTTATTATCTTAAGGCATTATAGGCTATTAGTTAGTAATTCTTAAAGAAAATTAAAGGTTTAATTAATCTATAGATATTTAATAAGATCTTTTAGTCTATTAAAAAAAACTAACTTAAATAATACTATCTTTTTTTAATAAGAAAACCTTAAAGAGACTAAATTAAGGTTTATTAGCCTAATAAATAGAGAGATAGTATTAATTATAATTAGCCTTTATATTCTAAATATAATTATAATATTAATTACTTTAAAAACCCTTAATTAAGGTATAGTAATAAAAAGCCTAAAAAAAAATATTAATTATTCTAGCTAGTAATAAAAAGGTAAAAATTAATATAATTTTAATATATTTTAGGATTATAAATACTAAAAGAATTAATTAAAAAGGCTTTAAGGTAAGGCTTACTTTTTATAAGCTTAAAGAAAAATTAGCCTTAATAATAAGTAAACTTACTTAGGATATATATAGGCTAGAATTATTAATAAATATACTTAATAAGCTAATTAATAAAGGTAGTATTACTTTAATTAATAACTATAAGTATCTTTTTTTAAAAAATAAAAATAGATTTAATAGTTAGTTTTAAAGAGCTAGAAGTAAAATAGTATAAAAGTTTAATATATAAAGGATACTATATATAGTTAAGTGTTATATTAATATAAATCCAAATATTAAAAAATTTAAAGATTTAAGAGATTAATTAATATATAGAGGAAGTATAAAGAATAGCAGTACTTATAAATATATAGATAATAGAATTCTTAAAATCTTTAATATTAATTTAAATACTACTATATAATTATTAATAATAATTAACTTTAAGAAGGAAATTAGATTTATAAATATAGTATTTAGTAACTACTATAAGATTTAAGAAAGTCTTTTTTCCCTTTTTTAAAAAATTAAAACTATTAAGAGCTTTAATAGATATATTAATAGGTATTTATATTAAAAGATTAATATAATAAAAAGGATTAATTAAATAAAAAGTATTAAAAAAAAGATTAAAAAAATAAAAAAAGAGGAAAAGAGATAAAAGGTAATAAAAAAAAGAAAAGATCTTAAGCTTAAAATAAAAGCTTTTAGGTATAGAATAGAGATAAATTATTAATATAGTTTTATAGAGGGTTTTTATAGATATATAAAGCTTTTTTTTTTCTTTTTTAATTCCTTTTTCCTTTTTCTATTTAATATATTACTTACTTTTTATTTTATTAATTAATCTAACTGCCTGCCTTTATACTTTAAGATTATTTAAAGCTATTTTTAATTTTATAATTATACTTACCTTTAAACCTTTACTTTAATTTATATTTATATAACTATAAATTTTATAATTATAATTATATCTCTCTTTTAATACTAAAGTTAAAAGTATTTAATTAATTAGTTTTTTATTTATTAAGCCTAAAAAGACTTTCTTTACTACCTAAATAACTTACCTTACCTTCAAACTAAATACCTTTCTTATCTTTTATTATAGTAATAATATCTAATAATAATTATCTATATAATAAATTAGCTTTTATAAGTAATAATAACTTTAGCCTCTTTAAGCTAAAAGACCTAAATCTTTTACCTTTTATATCTAAAAATAATAACAAGTATTGCCTTTAATACTTTATTAATAAGTTAATATAATACCTTATTATTTATAGTAAATATTATCTTAAAAATTATAAAAAAGACCTTTATAATATTAAGGAATACTTAAATATTAATAACCTATACCTTAATATAACCTTAATAATATAGCCTATTATAATCTATCTATAAGAGGATTAAGGAAACCTTTTATTAATAGTAATTAATCTCTTAAGGTATAATATTATATATATATCTATATAATATAAACTTATTATAAATAGGGCTTTAGTATTATATAGTTTTAAGACTTAAAAGATTAATAATAAGATTAATATAGCTTAAGTAGGATATTATTTCTTATTAATTTAACTACTTAAATAAATAGAATAGAATTAATATATTAATAGAAAAGCCTTAATATATTTTTTAGTTATAACTTTATATAAAATAATTAATATTTATTATATCTATAATTAAGCCTTTACTATTTAAAGTAATAAGTTATTTATTAATTATCTTTCTTAATAAATTATAGTAAGCCTAATAGACTATTACTATAAGAAAAAGCTTTTAGATAGTATATTAAAAGTTAAGGTAGACTTGAGTTATTATATCCTCTCTATAGAATAAAGATAGAAAGTTATTAAAAAGAGGTTTATTAGCTTTTTAATTTATTTTAAGGATATTAAATATTAGGTTTCTATCCTATTGGATTAAAGGTATAGCTAATTATATATCTTTAATACTTATAAGAAAAGCTAAATCTTTTATATTAAGGTAACTATTCTAACTTAAAGAGAATAGCTAGTAATTTATAGTATTCTTTATAATTTTAAATATTTTATACCTCCTTTAATATATTAGCCTAATTTTAATAGCTATAAATTACTATCTATTTAATCTTTTAATTTAACTATATATACTTATATTAGAATTAAGTATATAACTTTAGATAAATTTAAACTATTTACTATATTAAATATTAATAGTAAAAAAAACCTTTTATAGTAAAATACTTACTTTAGGTATTATAATTAAGTATTAATCCCTTAAGAAGTTAAATAGCCTTAATATACTTAAGGCTAAAGAGATCTAATTTATACTTTAATTAGAGTTATTATTCTTAAGGAATTTAAGGTAAAAGATAAAACCTACCTTTATTAAAAAAGAGGTATTAGTAGTAAGCCTATAGGGCTATAATATTAAAGAGATTACTAAAGTAAGTTAAACTTTTAAAGTAAGTTTAAGATATCCCTTTAAATTTAAGTAAATTTAACATATTTAATTATTTTAGTAGATATAATTATATTTATATTAAGAGGCTAAATCTTAAAATAAAATAAAATTAAAGTAAATATATACTTAAGATAATTAAATTAAAATTATATAAAGGAAGGCCTATATAAAGAAACGAGATATTTTATAAGGCAATCCTTTAATTAAAATTAATTAAAGTAAGAGATATTTAAGCTATTAGGCTTATAAAAATTAATATAAATATTTATAAAACTATATTAAATTTTAGTACCTCTATATAGTAATTAATACTATAATAAGTAATTAATTTATTTAATTAATTAAGATTTTCTATATAGAGATTATTACCTATTTTTATTATTAATTAAAGTTATAATTTAAGGTTATTAATATATATAATACCTTTACTGCTAAAGGTTTTAATTTAATAAGCCTATATAGTAACCTTAAGGCTAGCTTTAAAAACCTCTATATTAAATACCTTTTATTAAAAAAGTAGGATTCTTATTTAATATCTTATAACTTTAAAGAATACTAATAGTAACCTTATTTAAATACCCTATAACTTTAAAGAATATAGCTATTAACCTTAAATCTATTAAAGTTATTTTAATAAACTAGCTAATACTTAAAAGTCTTATATTATTATTAAATCTAAATAATTACTTAAATCTAGTTTTACTATAAAACTAATAGGTATTTTAAAGCTTTAATCTATTTCCTTTACTGCCTTTATTATTAGCTATTAAATAAAGTTTTAAGCTAAATATTTAATTAAACCTATAGCCTTTTATAATTTAGAAGTTAATAATCTAATTAAACCCTTTATTAAGGTAGCCTATTATAATAGTTATATTTAATAAACCTGCCTTTATTAAAGATATATTATATATATACTATATTAAAATAACTAAAAGGGATAAAGAGATTACTAAAAAATAATTTAAAATTCTAAAGCTTACTTTTAAGAGATAATTATTAAACTAAAGTTATAAAAGCTACCTATTTAAAGTATACCTAATTATCCTTTTTTCCTAACTTTAAGAATTTAGGCTATACTTATTTTTATAAAGTTAATAAGACCCAATTAATGCTTTTTAACTTTAAGCCTAATTAAGTTAAACTTATAATAAATATATAGCAATAAGGAACTAAAAGTAATAAGAGGATATAGTTATTTACTAATATAATAAAATACATTATAAGCTTTATTTAGGTTAAGATTAATTAGTTAATTAGTTCTAGAAAGACTATTAAAAAGAATAGACTTATTATATATATATAATTACTTTTAGTAAATTACTTATTTAATATAGTTTCTTAGGCATAAAGGTATATATTAAAACTATATAGAGACCTATATAATAGTTATAATAAGCATTTTAGGGTAAGAGGTCTAGCCTTATTAATAGGGTTAAAAGGCTATTATAGTAATAGATATAAAGGAATAGATTTTCTTTAATATCTTAATTTTACTATATATACTTTTTTAGATTAAATTTTATACTTTTTATTTTTATATTTAATATTATTAAATTAATTACTTAATTATCTAGTTAATAATAGAGACCCTATTTTAATTAAACCTTTATAGCTATCTATATTTAGCCTGCAATTAAGGCTATTAGAAATTATTATCTTCTTGCAGTCTTTTCCTTATTGTTACTCTTTACCTTTAAACTATTATAGAGGCCTTATTATTTAAGCCTTTAGATAAAAGGTTAAAAGTTAAATAGCCTTATTAGGCTAATAGTATAGGAGAAAAATAGAAAAAGAAATTAAATAATATATTTCTTTTTAAGTCTTTTTCTTTTTTTTTAATTCTTTTTACTATTTATTAATTATTTTCTTTTTTAAGATTTAATATTAATAAAAAATTATTATCCTTTTAATACCTTACTTAATATAGCTTAAAAAGGCTTATATAAAAGATATTATAAAGTTATATATATAAATTTAAAAGGGTATTATAGTAGATTAATCCCCAGTTTAAACCACTACTTCTTTATTAATATTACTTTAACTGCAGTTCTTAGATATAAGGTTAATTAATTATATGCCTAGGTATATATATTTAATTAATAGA
>NW_022194792.1:2061414-2063529 GCF_900067095.1 Fusarium proliferatum ET1 | reverse complement strand
ATTTAAGGTATATCTTTAGTATTAAAGTTAGGTAGTTATATAAATAATTTATTCCCTTATTAGTTTTTAGGGAGGTCTTATAATTTACTTTTATTTTCTTTAAGGTATTATTTTAATTTATTTTACTATTATTAAGAGGCAAGCTCTTTTTCTAGCTATTTAATTCTAACTTTTAGGGTATTAATATATATAGTATAGATAGTATAATTAGCTAGATAGATTATTATTTAAGAGGATTCTTTATTACTATTTTAGGTAAAGTTATTATTAATTTCTAGAGAATTTACTAATAGTTTATTAGGTTTAATACTAATTATAGTAATTCTTTATAGGTTTACTATTATACTTAAGTAGTTTAGGTAAAAACTTTAGAATTATTATAGTAGATTAGTAATAATTAGGTAGGTATAATAGTATTATATTAACTAAAGCTTAAAGAGATAGGATTTCTATTTAAGGGGTTTTTATAATAGATTTAGGGGGGTCTTAAGGTTATATGGTAGGAGGCTGGTCAGCCTTATCATTAAGTCGTTATTATAGAGGGCTAAACTATATATCTATAGCCTAATTCTTTTAATAATCCTAAAGAGATTAATAAATTAAAAAGCTAATTTTTTCTCTTTTCCTTTAAGTTTAAGGGTTTTAAGTAATAATATAATTAATTATTTTTATTTAAAGCTTATTTCTTAATACTTTAAGTTAAAGTATTTAATTTACCTTTTAATAATATTTTATTAATATATTATAAATCTATTTTTTAGCTTTTATAGCTTTTAGATCCTTTATTTTACTTTTAAGACCTCTTTTTAAGAGCTATTATCCTTAATAGTAATATAAAATTAAAGTTAAATCCTATAAAGGCCCTATCTAATATTATACCTATAGTAATATTAACTGCTAAATTAGGAAATAAATTATATAATTTAAAGAAATTTTAGCTAAGTATTTTTATTTTTATTAATAAAGCTCTTTAAGTAATAACATAAGGTTTAATTTATTTATTTTATTTACCTATTAATCTAAAGGTAAAATATTATAAATAGTCTTTATTTAACCTTAAATTAATAATAAACTTTTAATTAAAATATATTTATAAAAACTAATTTTTTATTTAAAATAATACCTTTAGCTATATTAAATTATAACCTCTAGTTTAAACTACTATTTCTTTACTAAAATTACTTTAACTGTTTTTAGATATAAGGTTAATTAGTTATATACCTAGGTATATATATTTAATTAGTAAAGGTTAACTTAACTTTTACTAACTAACTTATATAAAAGTTAACCTAATTCCTTTAAACCTTTAAACCCTACTATTATCTTGCATTTATCCCTTTACTCTTATAGTCTTAGACTATAATTAGTCTATTAATTTTATATAACTAGGAGGATATAGTATATATATTTAGCCTTAATAATTATATTATTAAGCTACTTTTTATATAAGGCTAAGTTTAGGTCTATTAATATAATTAAGAAAGCTACCTCTTTTATATTAAAAGGCAAGCCTTTCTTAATAGCCTTTTCTAACTTCTTTAACCTAAATAGCTTTTTAGTTAGCTAAATTAAATAAACTTAATTACTTAAACTAACTTATTCTATATAATTAATTAAGTTAATTAAAATATAGTTAAAAATAGCTATTTTAATTAAACTAGATAGGCTTTTTAATAAGAAGTTCTTTATAATAGCTATAGCTAGTATATAGATTTTATAGCAATTTTTACCTCTAGCCTGATTTAATATTAATTTAACTATTATAATAAGGTTATAGTTAGTTATATAATAGCCCTAATTAGGTTCTAGGCTTTTATATATAGTAGGTATTATATTAGTGGCTATAATTAATGTTAGTAACTGTAACTAATAGGTATTTAGGTTAGGGAATGTACTTTATAATAGACTTAGCCTGTCTTTTGGCTGGGGTGAAGGAAGAAGGCTGATATAGCTGCTAAGGGGTAAACCTGTAGGCAGTATTAATACTACTTAGTTAAGATAGCAATTATGCCATTAAGGCAGATAAACCTTATAAGATTTTAACCTTTAAGATATAGGCCTACTATAGAGGCATTATTATTTAAGCCTTTATATATAAAGTTAAAAGCTTAATAG
>NW_022194792.1:2057831-2059908 GCF_900067095.1 Fusarium proliferatum ET1 | reverse complement strand
TTTCTATTAATAAATTAATTTTATTTAATTAAATAGCTATTTTTAATTATACCTTAATTAATACAATTAATTATATAGATTTAAATATTTTAATTTATATAATATCTCTAAATTAGCTAACTAAAGAGCTATTATATTTAAAAGATTTTAAAAAAGCTATAAAGTAAGGCAAGACCTTAATAACTAACTAGATTACCTTTCTAACTGCCTTTTTAGGTAATTTAACTAGTTATAAAGAGTGGCTATAAAATATAATTATTAAAGCTAAATAGATATTTAATTTCCTCTTATTTATATAAGGGTTAATAGGCTAGTTATAATTTAAAACTATAAAAGTAAAGCTAAAATAGGTATTTATAAATAGAGTTCTAAAATAAATATAGGTTTATAATAAGGTTTAAAGGTTTAAAGGAATTAGGTTAACTTTTTATAATGGCATCTTAGTATAGCTAGTTAGCCTGGTTTTTAGGTTACTTAACTTTAAGGCCTTATAGAATACCCTTAAAAAACCCCTATTAAAAGAATTTTCTTTCCTTAAGCTTTAGTTAATATAATACTATTATATCTATCTAGCTACTATTAATCTATTATAATAATTCTAAAGCTTCTATTTAAGCTATTTAAGTATAATAGTTAATTCTTAATAAACTATACTAGCTAGCCTAAACCTAAATAAGTTATTAATAATAACCTTAGGAGTTATTAATATTTCTATTTAAATTAGCTAAATAGAACTATTTTAAATAATAACCTATTTTATTAAATAAGTTATATTATTAATCTATATTATTACCTTTAAGGTTTAAATTAAATAATTAAGAAAAAGCTTACCTTTAAGTAATAAGTAAAATATTTAAAATAATAAATTAAAAAGACTATTAAAAATCCCCTTTAAAACTAAAAGAAGAACTTTTAAGATATACCTTAAATTAATATTAATAATAAAAAACCTAATTAAATTAATAATAATATTTTATTAAATTAATTTAAATACTATAAAAGCTTTTCTTTTAGTAATAAAAGAAAAGTAAAAGTTAAAAATATTATTACTTTTAAATACTTAATTATTTTCTATAAAAGAGATAAATAGCTAAATAATATAAATTAAAGCTTTAAAAAAGCCTATAAGTAGTATTATATTAATAAAAGCTAGATTCTCTTTATATATAATAATATAACTTAAAATACCTAATTTATATAGTTAAGTTACTTAAATAAATAAACCTCAATTTAAAAAGAAATCCTAAAAAAAAACTAAAAAGCTTTTAAAAAATAGTCTTTAATTTTTATAGAAAATAAAGAAAATTATAAAATTCTTATTATAATTTAGCTTAAAAGTATTTAATAATAATTAAAATAGTCTCTTTAAGACTTTTATAAATACCTTATTTCTATTAAGAATTACCTTTTTTATAAGATTAATATTATTATATTAATATAATAATACTATATAAAACTGCTTTTAACCTTTTAGGATATTATAGCTTTTTAAAAAAAATATTAATTTACTTAAAATTAAAAAGAAATTAATATAGCTTATATAAAGATTATCTCTAGTTTAAATTATTAATTCTTTACTGATATTACTTTATCTGCAGTTCTTAGATATAAGGTCGATTAGTTATATGCCCCGGTATATATATTTAATTAGTAGATCTAGTTATTATTAACTTTAGGTTAATTTAGCTTTTACTAACTAACTTATATAAAAGTTAACCTAATTCCTTTAAACCTTTAAACCCCACTATTACCCTATATTTATCCCAGAACTCTATATATAGATATACTCTTTACTTTTATAGTCTCAGACTATAACCAGCCTATTATATTAGAAGCAGCACCTCCTCTACTATAATAACCCTTTTAGCTATATTAAAAAGCCACTTTTTATATATATTTAAGTTACTTATAAAGGCAGTAAGGAAAGTAGCTTAATTTAATTTAAGGGAATAACCTTCCTTTAGGTCTCTTTTTAAATCCTTTAGACCTAATAGCTTATTATTAACCTAATTTAGATTAATTAAGATAAGATAGCCTATATAATAGATTAACCTAATTAGGTTATAATTAAAGATAG
>NW_022194792.1:2008865-2055217 GCF_900067095.1 Fusarium proliferatum ET1 | reverse complement strand
GGCAATAAGGAAGGCTACCTAATCTAACTAAAGGGAATAACCTTCTTTTAGGTCTCTCTTTAGCTTCTTTAGATTTAATAGCTTATAATAAACCTAATTTAAATTAATTATATTAAGATAAGGCTAATAAATTATATAACTAACTAACTTAATTAATATATAATTAAAAATTGCTATTTTAATTAGGTTAGATTAATACTTTAATAAAAAGTTTTTCTTAATAGTAACTATTATTATATAGATCTCTTTTAGTTTATCTTTATTAGCTATACTTAAGGCAGGCCTAATAGCTATATTAAGGTTATAGCCAGTTATATAGTAGTTATAATTATATAGCTATAGGCTATTTTATATAGTAGGTATTATATTAATAGCTATAATTAATATTAGTAACTATAACTAATAGGTATAAAAAGTTAAGTTAAAGAATATACTTTATAATAGATTTAGCCTAGTACTCTTTTAGTTAGGGTAAAGAAAGAAGGCTAATATAGCTACTAAGAGGTAAACCTACAGGCAGTATTAATACTGCTTAATTAAGGCAGTAATTATACTATTAAGGTAGATAAACCTTATATAATTTTAACCTTTAAGATATAGGCCTACTATAGGGGCCTTATTATTTAAGCCTTTAAATAAAAAGTTAGAAGCTTAATAGCCTTATTAGGCTAATAGTAAAGAAAAAAAAAAGAAAAAAAATCTATTAATTAAATATATATACCTAAATATATAATTAATTAACCTTATATTTAAGAACTGCTAAAAAAGTAATATTAGTAAAGAAGCAGTGATTTAAACTGAAATATTAAAGCTTAATACTGTCTTAAAGCCTAATATGGACTTATAGTATTAATTATGGCACTAAGAATCTGATAATATGAGCCAACAAGCTTTCACTCCTCGAATGGCATGGACGAAACGGCTAGCCAGTATGAGCACTATGGCTCACGATATTGACGCTATATGGCTTTTCTTTTTGTGAGATCCCTTGGGATGATAAACAACTATCCTCGAATTCATTTATGACACCGTAATGCAACTGGACTCGGGCTGTAAATGCCACATCAATATAATTCTTCTTGGCATGTCGCAATCTGAAAGTGCTGCAAAAATAGCATAGACCAGCATTTCACATTGTTGCTACGGTCGAGCCCTTCCTACAGTACAGGCCATTCCGTACTGGCAACTGCAGCATAGGAACAGTTGACTGCCATCATATAAATATGCTCTTTTGCTGTATTATGCGATCTCAGCCTAAGACTCCAGTGTTGGCCCACTGACCGATAGCGGTTTGCCATGGAGTCACTGAAGCACCTAGAGCCTTGAGTTCATTTTCAACATCTTGCTCGATCTGAGGGGCCTGTTTGTTCTTGGTATCGTAAGTAGAATGAGCACCTTGAAGAAGCGTGACTCGGAGCCCAGCTTCCAGAGCGCCCTTGCAAGTTTCCAGCACACAGCACTCACTCTGTATGCCAAACGCAACAATGTGTTGAATGCCTCTGGACCTGAGGAGACCAGCTAAATCCGGATTTGACTTGAAAGTGTCCCCTAGGTACATTTAGCAATGACAATGAATGAGTGTTCAAGAGTCTCACGTTGATTCTTTGACACGAGCAACTCTCTTGTATTGTTTGGGTCGTTTTCGAAGACCAACTCCCATGGTTTGCTACCCGTTACAAGAGGACCACTCTCGGGCGATTCTTCATGCTGAACAAAAACTATGATGGGTTTCGGATCGGCAGCGATACCTCTTGCAACCTCAAGTATTTGCTCTCCGGCATCGCGTATGCGTTCAGCGTGGGGGATTTCGGTCTTGTCATCTGATGCCAGATCTTTCTGGATGTCAATGACAAAAAGGGCGCTCACGGGGACTGACATGTTCTCAATCGCTCTGATTCGAGCGTGGTAAAACAAACGACTAGAAAGAAAGCTTGGCCATAAGGTCCTTGATAAGTCACAGGATAACTAATCCATGCCTTGCGAATGATTCACGAACAACAAAGACTAAGCCAAAACAAGGCACGCTTCAATTTCGTCAGGCTAAGTTCTCCACACAAGAGCAGCGAGGATACATCGCTATGATGAAATCCAGGTTTATCAATAATGGCAAGAGCACGTACATGCTCCATACTTTATCTTCTTTTAGTATACAATAGATGATAGTCAAGGCGTCTCGAAGTTCTTCGACAAGACTAGTGACTACATTCTATAGGGTATTAAGTAGCTTGACATTCAGTAATGTCTCTTACAGGAGCATCCTTCGGGGATCCTCAATGTACTCCTTCACCTTGACAAGGAATTGCACAGCCTCCCGGCCGTCCAGCAGACGGTGGTCGTAAGTAAGAGCAAGGTACATCATGGGTCGAATCTCAATCTTGCCGTTAACGGCAACGGGGCGCTCCTTGATAGCGTGGAGGCCAAGAACAGCACTCTGGGGGAGGTTGATGATGGGTGTGCCCATGAGAGACCCGAAAACACCGCCGTTGCTGATGGTGAAGGTGCCACCAGCCATATCCTCGATAGTAAGCTTGTTGTCGCGAGCCTGTAAACACATGGTTAGTCACCAGTCTACTTGTGGGCGTGCCAATGTTGCGACCAACCTTTTTGCCCATATCAGCAATCGATTGCTCAATGCCAATCATGTCCATAGACTCGACATTTCGGACGACAGGGGTAACAAGGCCCTTCTCGGTAGCGACAGCCACACTGATATCGACGTAGTCGCGGTAGACGATGGTGTCACCGCCGTTGGGACCCTCAATGGAGGCGTTGACGGCGGGGAGATCGCGCATAGCAAGAACGCAGGCTCGAGAGAAAGCACTCATGAAACCAAGCTTGACACCAGTCTTCTTGAGAACGTCCTCCTTGTAGAGCTTGCGGAACTCCATGATGTTGGACATATCGACCTCGTTGAAGGTGGTCAGGGAAGCAGCCGTGTTTTGGGACTGCTTGAGACGCTCAGCAATTCGAAGGCGCATACGGTTCATCTTGACCTGAAAGGCAGTTAGTACTCGGTGACTGGGCTCAAAAATTTCTGCATCATCTTACACGGCGCTCTTCTCGGTTACCCATAGAGGGACCGCTGGAAGCGGCAGACTGTGGCTTGGAGTCCTTCTTCTCGGCCTGTCGGGGAGGTTCGGGCTTGCTGGGAGCAGGAGCAGACTCCTTCTTAGGCTCAGGAGCGGATTCCTGCTTGGGCTCAGGTTTTGATTCAGACTTTGATTCGGGCTCGGACTTCTGGGGCTGCTCCTTGGACTCTTCTTTGGGGGCCTCCTTCTTGTCACCGGATGGCGCGCCTCCAAGCTCAATTCGAACAAGGTCTTGTCCGACAGTGACTGTGTCCTCCTCGGCAACGAGGAACTCCTTGATGGTACCAGACTCGGTGGCGTTGACAGCAACGTCAATCTGGTGAAGACGTTTTAGTAAGGCTGTCCTGGTGACAGTTTTCAATATTGCTATGACGGCATGCATACCTTGTCGGTCTCGATAGTAGCAATCTCCTCATCCTGCTCCACATAATCGCCAATGCTCTTGGAAAACTGCTTGAGAGTACCCTCGGAAATGGACTCGGCCATCTGAGGAACCTTGATGACGGAATCGGCGTAGGAGCGAACGGTCTGCATCATGGAGGGAAGCATGACGAGAGGGTGCGAACGGGGCCTCAGCGCCCTGGTGGCGGGCACCATGCGGGCGGCGGTAGCTATACTTCTTGAGAGCATCTTGAAGAACTGTGAGAAGGACTGTCGAGGACCGGAGGGGAGAGGAGAGGATCGCGGGTTGTTGTTGCTGAAGTTGTATTATGGAGGTGGAGATATTTAGAAGGCAGGCCAGGAGGGAAAAACGAAACCACACACGAATGAAACAAGCTCGGACAATGATTCGCGATGTTCCACTCACGAGCAAGTTCCTCTCGGCAAGCTTTGGGGGAAGCAGAAAAAAAGCCGGGCAGTCAAGGTATGCGTTAGCGTCAAGGTACACCGAGGTTCCCAAGACGGTGTAGCGCAGCCATAAATAACCCAGGAGGTACATGTCCGACATAACAGGAGGTTTCCATTAGTTCCGTCAGCTGCTGATTGGCTTGCACCAACGATTTCAATTACCTGATGCCCGACGGCTTAGCCGAGCAGCCATGTAGTCAGTTATTCAGCATCGACCCTACATGGTTTCTGTCAGGGACTTGCCATCACCTTTCTGATTAGGATTTACGAGCTACACAACCCATATCTAACCCCTAGCAGTGATTATACCTTCTTCCTGCTTTGTTTGGGCAACTTCAGGCGACTCGTGATGGAGGACAAATGTGGATCACTCATACGAGCCATGACCAACTTGACGAAAAGGAACTCTGACCACACAGCCTGCCAACAGCTGATTGACAGGCCGACGAAGGGCCAATGTCATGAAAGAAGCTGGGAAATATGTCTGTGATGTAGATGCAGATGAACGGGGCACCTCGTCAATCAATCAGTACAATCTAATACTACTACAATTCGTCTTAGAATCGTTGCAAGTTACTATTGGGTGAATTTAGCCATTACTCCAATCCTAACGCATAGAAAGTTAACCTAGTTTTCGCTCTCTTGATCTTGAATGGGATACCTAGGCGCCTTGAATTCATATTTGTTTCCCAACTGCTGCCCACTCGTCTCAAACAGTGCTGTTTTCTTCGTTGGATGGCTTGACCTCACGCCAACCCTCAAGCCCTGCCTTGGCTTTCCACGTCTGGGTATCCTCGTTGTATTGCTCCAACCACTTAGCCATAGCATCACTGGCCTGCGAAACAATCTCTGTTTTCGCTTGGTGCGCATCTGCTGCATTCTTTCCGAGTTTCTTGTTTGAGGTACTCCCGACCTGCTCGTCGCGCTCTTTTCTCTTCCTCTCCCGGTCAGCCAACCATTCTTTTCTCCCAGCCAGGTATTTGGCGCTGTGTCCTAAGCCAGCGCTTTCGTGGGATATGCCCTTGTGGGGTCTGTCGAGTGGAGGAGCAGTGAAGAAGAGAACTCGGCCAGAACTGTCATGTTGAAATGACTCTCGCAACTCCTTTGGCATCGCATCGTTCATATTGTCGGGAAGTGCGTAGACCTCTGGTGGTCTGGGTGGGTTATACACATTGCCACCCTGCATAGGCATCCCTGGTGCAGCCGACATAGGACTGCGAGCGACTGGAGTGGCTTGCACTTGGTTGTATGCCTGGGTCAAGTGGTTTGGCATAGGTGTTTGCTGATGCATAGGAGGCACCTGTTGCCCATAGTTAGGGGCGAATCCTTGTGCATATCCTGCCTGCGAATGCTGAGGTTGGTGTTGATATTGCACAGGCCGTACAGACACTTGAGGCTGAGCACCCAGGTGAGGTTGATGTGGAATAGGGACTGGAGTCTGTTGAACTTGTGCTGGTTGGGCACTAGGAGTGACCGGCTGAAAGTGAGGTGTCGTGTGAGCATTGTACGGGACGGGGGAGGGTGAGGGACCTCCAGGATAGGATATTGAAGGATGTCTCCCGGAATGATCACCAGGAATGCCACCAGGCACTGACAACATTGAAGCGCGCCGGCCAGAATCAGCGCCGGCATCAGGTAGTGGGACCGCCGACATGGCCTGTGGCGGAGGGGTGGGGACTGGCGGTGGTGAATCCTATAAAGTTATGGTTAGTTGCGTGCGACAATAAAGTGAGACGAAAGAATGAAAGCCTGAGGCATGCATGGATCACGACCAAGAACCAGGCGTCGAAGCTGGGAAGGAAAGGAAAGACGTTGGCTGGCAGGGATCATGCAGAGCGATCGTTTGCTGATAACGAATACAGCGACAGCCAGCCGAGTCATAGCATGGCACTGGCATGATAGAAGAAACGAAAGAACAGATGCATTTCACCTACATTGGCCTCCCGTTTACGGCGATGTACCGCTCCAACAATAGGCGGGGCATTTGGGCTTCCCCATGTTGGCTTGGGAAGTTCATCTGTCTCCTTTGCATCTTCGCGGAGCAAGTGCTTAATCGGGCTGGGAATCTTCTTCATGCGCCGAGGCACATCAAAGAGGTCCATTTCGTAGTCTTTGTCGCGCACCTCATCTGGGACACAGCTTGCCCACGTCTTGATCTTGTTGAATGTGAACTTCTCCTCGTTGTAGCGTGATTCACACACATAAATCTCCTTGTCTAGAGGAAATCCTCGAGGTCGCCCTTTATTGAATCGGGTCACGAACATGACAAAGCATCGATCCAAAACCTCTTCGATTTGATGATCCCGGTATTGACCTGTCTTGACAACTTCATGCTCGAAGAAATGCTTCTCATATCGATGCACAGTCTGTTCTGGTCGGTAGTACCAGCAGGCATTGATCCATCTTTGGCCAGCGCGGTCTTGCCAAGTTCGATAGATTTGCGCAACGGTGGGCTTAGCCAGGTCATTGGGATTTCTAATGTGAACCCAATCACCTATATTCATGTCAGCCGCGTGACAACACTGGAAACACATCGCACAGTGGTATTTCTTCATGTACGTACCGACTTTCCAGACCTGCCCGTTATATTGGATCTCTGCCAAGGGTAACTTGCCGTCTTCGTCTCGGAAATCATCATCAGGTTTGGCCTTCTCCTGTTCAGCTAAAAAGACAGCCTCTTTCTGTAGCTCAACTGCGGCCTTGTACACTTCGCTGTCATCCTCATTATACCGCTTGGCATTCTCAAACATGAGATTGAGGTCTTGAAGAACATGGTCGATGCTTTGATACTTCTTCCGCTTGGCCTTTTTTTTGATGTTGTCGAGAGCGATGGGGTTTAGTATCGTTGTATAGTAATCTGGTACAGCTGCTTTGTCTGGTAGCTTCTCGAAAGGATGAACAAGTAGATTTCCTGCAGCGTCCTTGGGCTTTCTCAATCCCTTCAATAGTGAAGCGATGCGGGCTTCGTTTGGTGTAAGAACACTAGGAGGTCGGCCTCTTCGTTTGTGCGAATCATCTTCGTAGTCTTTGTCCTGATCTCTTCGACCAGCGCCACGTCGTCTTCGTCCCCTGCGTCGTCCGCCTTCATCGTCTGAATCGTCATCTTCATCCTCATCATCATCTTCTTCTTCCTCTTCATCCTCGTCTTCTTCATCGTCTTCCTCGTCTTCCTCATCATCCTCTGCTGGTGGAGACTCTTCTGCGGGTGGTAATTCACCCAGATCTGGCAATTGTGCATCATTGGTATTAACGTGGCCCTTTTCTACCAGCTTCTTGAGTTCTTGGACAAGAATTTCTCGAAGACGAACTGCGGCACCAAAAATAGGAGCGGAGGGTCGGTTGTAAACTTGAGCGTTGTGACAGATTTGCGCAACATCTTTGACGAACTCGGCAAATGAGCCGTATTGTTTCTTCTGAGTTTTACCCTATCATTGTGGTTAATGATCCATATACCAGCTACCAATACTGCACAAAACCTACTCGGATGGTACTGAAAGCAATGGGCTCGGCGATGATTTCGAAATAATCGGGCAGTGTTCGTCGATTCGGGATGCGCTGGAAGCCAGCAGCAAGCTGCTCACCACTATAACTCTGTCAGCATCACCATATCCTCTCCTGCACTAGGGAGGGAAGCATACTCATCCTGAACGCTGCACAGATAGGTCGAGAGATTATGGATCAAGCGATACATATCGGGACGGCCTTCATCGTCCACCTCGCCTTCTGCGTCCTCTTCACCTTCGGCATCTTCGTCACCTTCTGCGTCCATATCTACGTCAGGGTCGCCTTCGGCATCGATATCATCGTCCGGTGTATCCTTCATCTCAACGTCCAGGGAGGCTGTCTTCGCTTCTATAGATTCGCGCACCTCTGGCGCGTTCGCCCTCCGGCTGGACATGACAGGCTCGTGAGACCACTTAAGTCCGGTCGCAATGCGGGAAAATCGAGGCGTTAACGGCGCGTACTTTTCGCGTTGTTCAAGTTAATGTATATTGCGGCATTCATTTGCTGAGACGGGGTGGACTGCGAAATCACGACAGCGGGAGGAAACTGTAATTAAAGAGTACCTGTGTACTATGCCCGAGCTTGGTTGAAGGTGCGACTGGAGAGCGCGTGCATTTGCGCGCGACTTCTCGTACTGTTATTGGTTAGAGCAGCTGTGCATTTCTAAAATCGGGTCCCAACTGGCTGTCAATTGACACATGGTTGTGACGGTGCCAGCTTTCATCCGGATCATTGATTCAGTCAGTCAGGTTTGATCTAGCCTTATCGTTTCTGTGATTCATATACCGGATTTGTATACCTATCACTCAAGCTCATATCATTCTCTTCCTGTGGTTCTAGACACTGTTTAAAACAGACTTAGTGCCTCGCTTTTCTCTTGCTTCCTTTCAATTCCTCGCCTTTGAGTAAAGCAGCCATCCTTCTTCAGTCACCTCAAACAACTTTCACCCAAACACATTAATCACCCATATCCTTTACGAGAGAACTCGGGATACTGTCACCTTATACTGAATCTTGCACATAGTCACCGTCATGCGAGCTCGTTATAAAGGTCCAGCCGGTACCGGTATCCTTGAGATACCCGATGATGCCACTGTTAAAGTGCTATTTGATGAACTTCGAGTCAAGACAGGAATTACCACTTTTGGCATAAAATATGGCCCTCCTATGGCTATGAAGACTCTTGAAGCTAGCAAAAGTGATCAATTTGCTCGATCTCTTGGTCTTCATGGTGAGACACTCACTATCGTACCCGAGGACGTACCACCTCCCGCACCTCCTGCGCCGCTTCAAACTGGCACTGCCCAACATCAAGCAATAACATCTCGGGCAGCAAAGCTGAATGAGAGCCCAGAGGATGTCAACGTTCCGTGGCCAGAACAGGGTGGGACTCTACGTAAGTGATAAACTTTTGTTGGCCTCTGGATATTTGTTATTAACCGCATGTAGTTCTAAGGGTGATGCCCAGCGATAACAGCTGTTTATTCACAGCTTTTGGTGGTGCTCTGCAAGATCAGATCCCCGCTCAACGGCTGAGAAGGATGATGGCTGATTACATTGTTGAACATCCCGAGGATTACTCAGAAGCTGTCCTCGGTAGTCCTCCCAGCCAATATTGCCGCAGTATTCAAGACCCTGATCGGTGGGGAGGAGGTATTGAACTGAGCATCTTATCTTCCATCTTCAATATCCAGATCTGCACGTTTGATGTCCAGGTTAGTCGAAATATTATGCTGCACCGCTCCTCGCTGACATTGAAGATTATAGGCCCAAAACCTAATCAACTTCGGAGAGGATAAGAGAGATCGCTGTATTCTTGTCTATTCAGGAATTCACTATGACCGAGTTGCCTTTAGCCTGTCTGACTACCCACATGACTCGCCTACCTACCCCCCTGAGATGGATCGAACTGTTTGGCCGACCGATGACGACGAGATACTCGAAAAGACCAGAGCGCTCGTCGAGAAGCTCAATAAGGCGCACTACTACACTGATACGGAAGGGCTGCTTCTACGGTGTGATGTGCCAGGATGTGACTGGATAGGTAGCGGCCAGCGTGAGGGGCAGAAGCATGCAGAACTCACAGGACACGTGGCTCTGAGTGAAATCCAAGACGAAGGCGACAACGTGCTCCGGAAGTGCGACACACCTGGATGTGACTTCATCGGCCAAGGTGACAAGGTTATGAGGCAGCATAGTGCAGATACTGCTCATGAGAGGTTCTCCATCATTCCGGATTGGTGAGAGGGAAGTGACAGAAATATGAAGCCTTCGGTACACTATGCCCTTCTAGACATTTCAAGTAGTTTGCTGGGTTTTGAACATACTTAGCGCTTCAAACACTGAAATAATATATTACTTTGCAACCACTGCATACTGCTGAGGATATTCACAGTGAACTGATATCTAGTTCATGCTGAGATGCAGCGAAAGGCGTTGTCTTTACATGGCTGAATTTGGACTAGCTATTGGTACAAATGCCATGATCACTGAATGCCCGACGCGAAACTTGGTAACGGCTGGTATCGCTTCCCAAAATACTTCCTTTCCAACCTTTGCCTGGCATATCGATCATCCCATCGTGCTGGAACATTGGATAACGGGAAACGGCAATGTGGTTTCGTTGCTCTGCTGGTCGATGAGGCTTTGTGGTATGGCTTTGTTCTTGAATGAAAGCATGACCAGAAAACTATGGGGTTGGTGATCGCGTCCCATGATAAAGGACCTATGCTGAGCAGCATAGCTGCTTTGCGTTCAGGCACATCAAACGCGACGCCTTTCCTATTCAATTGGTCTTTTTAGATAGCTCAGGGTCATGTACCAAGTCAATGTTGGCCAGCGAAAGGTTCAAGAACTCATGTTTGTTAGACCAATTCTGCTGTCCCTCAGCAAACTCCTTCATCTGCTGAGGAGGGGGCGGTGGGTCAGTGATCTTGGTGATCAGGTATGCGGTGGATGCTTCGGCAATGCCATAGACGAGGACGCCCACAAGAGGGATTCTGACCAGGATGTAGAATCCCAGACCGAAACCAAACAGAACTCCCTCGCGGCTGCGGAACCAGTTTCGCTTTTGATCCTTTGTAAAGTGAACACGAGCGAAGTATGGCTCAAGCAACTCTCGCATCAAGCTTCTGGAAGAGAAGTAGCTCTGGAGAAAGATTACCAGGTACCTTCGAGGGAGGAAAATTCCCGTACCGAAGATGATCGAAGCCGGTCCCAAGCCCACAGCGTTGTTGAAGGTGTAAAAACTGGCCGCGGGCAGGACAAATCGACCGATGTATGGTGTGTATGAGAGTGCAAAAACTGCTAAAGAAATACCACCCTTGCGAAGGAAGCGGTAGAGAAACATGGAAACAGCCTGAGCGGTACTTTCAGAGTGCGTACTTCCATCGGAGGGACGGTACGTCTTGAGGTTCGGATAGTACATATCCCGAAGCTCAGAAGGCTTATCACCCCGGTGCTTTTGAACATAGGTCATATCAACCCACTGCAGAGACTGCATGAAGCTATTTGAAGTAGATTAGATACTGTCAAGCGTTTCGCGACGTTTTGTTTGCGGCTTACAGGTTATCGAGGGTCGGTACAACATAACGCATGAGGGCCATGAGGAAGAAGGGGACTTGGAGGACATATTCTGCGACAAAGTCAAGCCCACCGACGAGAGTATCGTCCCATGTGACGGCATCAAGAGATATAAAGAATGAAATGAACCATAATAAAACCTTGATCCCGACGATCTGGTTGTGCAGTCAGTTGCGTTGCTCTTCTGCTCATGCTGGTAATGAGACTCACGGGTATGGTGACGATGAGTCTAATAGCAAGACCTGCCACCACTGCAATGGCAGCTTGACGATAGTGATCGGTTGTGAAAAGTGCTGGATTCTGTAGTGCTCGATGAGCTATATTGTGGGTTAGTGAAGGGCAAAAGGCATGATGCCATATGGTGGGTGGTACTCACCTCCCACCAGAGTGAGCTGAGCACCACGTATTACGGTATTGGGATCGAAGTGAGAGAGATCGAATTTTTCCTCAAGCTTCTCCTTCAACTTGTCCTTATCAAGTTGAGCCTTTTCGTTGGACGACATCTTGAGAGCTGAAGCTAGGTATAGGAAGCTGAAGGGTATAAGGGAGACCAAGTTGTAGGCACCCAGAGCTCAAGTTGAGCTTGTGTCGACGGGCTGAATTTTAGTGAATACACTGTATCAGGCACGGAACTTTGCCTGCCCCTCTGAAGAAAATGAAGGGTCTTTTTGAGACTGTTGAGGATTTGGCGGTCTCAGGTTTGGGCTAAGAAATGAAGGTAATAGTGATATTCACGAACACGAGTTGGGAGGGAACCTTGGAATGGTAAGACTGTAAGGTGACGTAAGTATCGTGTACCAATTGAAGCTTACGCCAGGTTGGCGGCTGAGTTAGGTAGTGTGCTCTTTGCCCAGCTAGAGGTAAGGCGGGTGTATCCACAAGGGAGCAAGAGAGACATGTGATATGTGAGAGTTACAAGACAAATACTGTTCTTTAAAGATATCCTTTGAGAGAGCCGCAATCCTCTCGAAATCACTCCGTGCACGGCACAGAAACGCTGGCAAATTTCTGAAGAAAGCCCCTATGACTGAGATAAGCGCTCACAACATGGCTACATGGAACCTCGTTTTGCTGTGTCCTCCAACCTCCACTTAAACCAGTTGTGAAAGCTCCGCCACCCTTTATGGCTGGCTGGGGTAGGACAACTGCACCTAAGTGGCGTTCGCAGCTATTTATGCAAGGTCCAGCTTACATCCATCAGTTCACTTCGTACATACCTTGGTAGGTAAACAAAGGCGTGTATCATAGGAGGCACAGCCAGGTTCAAACTCGTCATCTTTCTTCTTGTACGGTGCGTTGAGTTCATCGGACGATAAAGCTTAGACATGAGCATATATTCATCGTATGACGACTCAAACCTCTTACACCAAACGTTTTGCAAAACTTGAGTGGCATAGGCTTGAGCTCGCTATGCACAGAAATGTCCCAAGTATTGAACAGCTCTAGCTCAATCAAGGATCGAGGAGCGGGACGACGGGATCATCAGCGGGCCCAGGAATGTGTATGCGGATGACTAAGGCCGCACCCCTCTAAACTCCCGTCCCCTGTAGATGAGGTAGGTACAGCGCAATACCTTAGATGGCTGGGCCAGATTCTATCCGTCCCGGTCGTAGCCTCAGCACTTCGGAACGGAAATCGAGGGAGCGAACAGAACACAAGACCTTCCTACCTAAGTACCTACACTCGGGTCGCTCGATAACGATAAAGATAACAAACATCCAAGAACTCCCCCCCCCCCCAATTCGTCGTCATCTCCGCCTTTGAGCTTCCATTTTCCCTCCATACCTCCAAATAGGTACCTACCCTGCGTAGCCTCTCCCTTCCACTGAGGCGTTGTTGGTCAGGGGACTCGACTCGCGATCCATCAACTCGTCACGACCCGGCGCGACAACCACAACTCGACCAACATCCACGGCGGGCGCGCAGTCATGAACGATCTTCTCTGTTTGTCTCTTCGAGATGTTTGAGATGTAGTCAGATGGAACAAGTATTTGTGCTATCAAAAAAAAAAAAGAAGGAACAAGCTGCTTCGACGTCACATCCTTATCATGGACGATTCAGGTGACGATTTGGCGGCTCGAGGGCCCAGGCGAGTATCAACAGCCCCTATACCCTCACGAGGCCCTACGGAACCAGAAACACCCGACTCGGATCTTGTCGAAACACTCTATAGCCATCCAAACGTCAAGATAATATCTTTTACGGCCACTGGCCGAGCCTATGCGAGAAGTCCTGGGGGGCCCGCCTTGAGCAATGTTGATCCACCGAGTTCTTTATCATGGTCCTCACAGCTCGAGAGAACCATCGCTGTGGGTGAGTTGACAAACGAATACCTATGTATGCACCGCTAGTTACTAAGTAAAGCACATAGGACCATTTCGCATATATCGAGCCCCAAGATCGGTAGCCTTCTTGAGCTGCGGTTCTGCATTGCAGCCAATTCTACGAAAAAGCCAGTGCTGGTGTATAGACGAGGTCAACAGTAGGTTTGTCCTGCAAATACGGCGACCGAACTACTGGAGAATAGAGCTTCCAGTCGATGACCCCGAAGATCAGCAGCGAGCCGAAGAACTGAGAGAAGTGTTGGACAAGATTCTACAATTTGAAAAGACGGAATGCCCTTTCAAGCGCACCTTTACTGTCGATTTGCCAGAGCAGGTTCCCGTCACAATCCTGCCCTGGACGCCCCGCGCACAGCCTATGATTCCTTCTGATGAGGCAACACCAGCATCCTCTACGGACTCACGAAGGTCCTCCTTTGTTGGGAGAGCTTCTACACCTACTCCATTAATTCCTAGACAGCCCAGAGATATACCAACAAGCCCGATACCTACCAGACCTGAAAGCGCGGCATCTAACGTAGTGCCTTCCAACATATCTCTTTATGAGGAGTATGGAATGAACCTCGACCCTCTGCAACCATTAGGCACCGGGAATACCGGCACTGGACCCTTGGAAGCTGTCCCAGAACGCCCAGGTGAACAAGGCTCTCCAGATATGCTCGAGTCTCACGATAGGTCATCTGTACTCTCTTCCAGTCCCACGGAAGATGATTCCTCCATGTATCAACTTCACGAAGGCTCTGGGAATCGAGGTGGCAATATGAAGGCCAGGCTACGACGACGAACTGGGAATTTCACAACCAGGTCTGCTACGATGCCACCACGCATGATGCCGACACTGGATAAGTCTGGGCCGTCAGCGTCCACGTCAAGGGAGCCTCTCTTAAGAAGTTTATCGGAAACAACAAGAAAGTCGACTGGTCGTACTGCAGATACCACCTCTTCTCCCCAGAAGAAGAATAAAGGAGATGTGAAGGCCTCCCGGTCGCCACAGCAAAAGGTCAATGCTCAACAACCTCGATTACTGCGTAGAGATAGCGAGGAATCTTTCCATAGTGTTGAGTCATGGCATTCTTCTGGAGTTCCACAGCATCCTTCGCCTCCTACTTCCCAAGCAGAATCTTCTATGGAGGCAAACAATGACCCGTACGAGGCAGGTAGACTGTCAGCCGGCAAAAGAAATAAGTCATCACATAGCCGGGGTAGTTCTCCCATGCCATGCGCATGGGAGTCCGACTCTGATGATAGCGAAACATCCGACGAAAGCTCATCGTCAGATGCGGATTCAGTGAGAGAGCTAAAAAATGATGCCTTCCCCAAACTTGACACCGGCCCGTCGACAACACCCATGACCGCACCGCAGCGGCCATTCGTTCCACGCCACAGAGCGACGACCGGTAGTATTTCTGTAAGGCGACGCGCCCTGTCACCTCTGCCACCTGCAGCCAACCTCTTTACACCCGCTTCAACCATGGAACGGAGACCATACAGGAGTAAGTTGGAGACGGTTAAGAACCTTCCAATGGCTATTATTGCCAAGACCTACGAGATGATCCTGGGTCCTCCCAGCTCTCTCATCCGCCTAATCCTCAAGGTGGCAGCTAAGATTGCTTCTGGACAATGGCGAGGTCTCGTGTATGGATATGGTGAGGATGGCGAAGAAATACCGGTGCAGTGGGATTACTCCGAGGGAGAATTCAGCGACTGGAGTGATGATCAACATGATCAACATGATCGCAGTCATAAACAAGGGAAACGAGAGCATCGGCATAGCAGACACCGCAGCAATGCTCAAGATATGACAGCAGAGGATGAGATGCGCAGACGGCCCTCATCCTCTGACGATAGCCGAAGCTGGGGCGTTGATTGATCGATTAAGTGTGATGTGCTTAGTACGTGCTATGTTTATGCTATATGATGCTGAAAGGTCCGTATTGAGAACGTTTGTATGAATGAGACGCAGTGGCATATTGTGGTGTGGCGGGACGTTTTGGTTGGGCGCACGGGATAGGACCAGCCGGCGTTCACTGTAGGTTCAATATATGGATGGAGTTTTATACATGTCTTCAAGCTACCTATCTATTTGGGCTCGGGAGTTTGTATGAGCGAGTCACTTTGGCATTTATCCGATATTTAATTGTACACTATAGCTTTATTTCATGAACATGATACTCTACTCTACTCTACTATATCCACTTCCTTGGCACTTTGGTGAGCGAACTGCACATGTACAAACTCTTAGCTCCATTATTTCTTGCAGGCTTTGACAGATCTTCCCAGGCACACATGGGGTATCTACAAGAGACCTGATGGGAAGTGAGCCTAATGGTAAACACTTACCGAAGGCAAGGCAACCGCAACTCAATGAATAACACGACGAATACGGGCAATGCGAGATAAGTCACTAGACTGAGAAATGGTAAGAAAGACGTGTTGAGATTGGATGGTTTGCTGTATGACCCGCTAACTAGGGAATCGCATTCATCGCATTCATCCACGATTGGTCGATTACTGGCACCATAGGGTTGAAGAGTGATGGTATCGGGCGAAGTTGCAATGAAATTACATGTGGACTTATGACGATCATGGGGACCTTGGTATCGATCTTATCGCCATGGCTGAGTATATAAGTTGAAACATATCTCTTTGCTTTGAGACTGTAGAATCTCGATGTAAAGAAAAACGCGACGGGAGGACTCGTAACACTCATACGCACTTGTTATTAAGACACCATCATGTCTGACGGGAAATATGGTACGGCATCCAATTCCAAGCTTAGCAGCCGTTGAAAAGGCTGGAAACTGACCACATATTAGTTGATGGGAGCTACTGGTTCTATGCCCCTAATAAGGGTGCTGCCATCTTCTTCTGCTTCGCTTTCTGCTGCACAGGATGCTTCCACATACGGCAGTGCATGTGAGACTCCAGCCCAATCCATCATAGAAAGTATGGAAGAGCTCTAAGACTCATAGGAACTGATTATCTTTTGCAGACTGTATAAGTGTTGGAAGTTGACACCTCTGTTCTCATTCTGCTCTCTTCTCTTTACAACGGGCTTCGCGCTTCGGGTATATGGAGCTTTTCATTATGAAAATCTCGACATTTTTATTGCAAGTGTCTGCATCACTTATGCAGCGCCGTAGGTTACCCAGTACTCAAGACTTGATCGTGGTTTAGTATGCTGACCATCCAATGCCATATGTAGACCACTACTGGAACTTCAGAACTATCGCATTCTCGGCCGAATCCTGTACTACGTCCCGTACAACTCACCCATCCACCCTGGACGTGTCCTGACAACCTTTGGTTTTATCTCAGGCATCGTTGAGGCTCTGAATGGCTGGGGTGCTTCATACTCGGCGAATCAATCGTTGACCGACAGCGAGATTGAGATAGGTCATGCTCTGATCAAGACCTCATTGCTCTTACAGATTGTCGTGGCAATTCTGTTTATTACGTTGGCTGTTACCTTCCACCGCCGATGTGTTGTCGCTGGTATCACAAATGAGCGGCTCAACAAGCCACTATGGACTTTGTATACCAGCATGACCCTTATCCTTGCGCGAACCATATATCGCATTGTGGAATACTTCAGTGTTGCGGAACTCAGGTACGGTCCAGGCTTCGACCCAGCCACGATTAGTCCTATCGTGAGATACGAGTGGTTCTTCTACGTGTTTGAGGCTGCTCTTATGCTTTGCAATCTTGTCATGTTCAATGTACGGCATCCCCGACGATACCTTCCCAGAAACAACAAGATTTACCTCTGCCCAGACGGCGTTACGGAGATTGAGGGCCCTGGATACAACGACCCGAGGAAGTTGTGGCAAACCCTTATTGATCCTTTCGATATTCAGGGGTTGGTAACTGGTCGTGGCCGGGAAACTGACAAGTTCTGGGAAATGGGCCACGGGCGGCCAGCAGACTCGACTAAAACTGTGGGAGTCAAGACTGAATCTGTTTAGTGGGTTCTTCTAGAGCTGTTTCAGAGGATATTGGTGGTCGTATTACGTTAGAGGACTGCTCTTTGAGTGGGATTCAGGATGGTTGACAGTATGCTCAGAGAATACTGGGTCCCTAATTAGCGCTTTTCATGTGAACTGGCCAAGGAAGCGCTGAGAGACAACCTATAGTTGATGCATAGGCAGAATATACTACTTGTTTCACCGCATGCTCATCATATATGAGCCTCAGCAGTGTGGCTAGTCGCAAGAACAGGCGCTTTGGCCAAGATTGAATTGACACGACAGTAGTACCTGAACACTGAAACAATGCATAGATCGGGACAACGATACGACCCGACAGCAATGTCGAAGAATCAAAACAAAGGGCTCGAGTCATGATGTTTGGGTTGTTGCCCTAGTAAATGAGCTCGATGCCGACGCAAATTGCAAAATGGATCAAGAATCTATGCCCATAATCCTCAAGCGATGCCTTGGGCGCATCTGAATTGGTATTTGATGCGGGCGAGCGAATCAGATCAGGACAAACTGACGAGAAGGAATGATGGAAATGGCCCATTCGGCGGTTTTATTTAATTGAGACAATCCATGTGATCCTTCATCGACGAAGGATCGGAAAGGGGCCAACACAGCCTTCTCAACCCCAGAATTGTAGATTCGATAAAATTAGCTGGGCAGAATAGAAAGTGCACACATACCATACGTTTTTTTTTCTGTACTATGTTACAGCATGTGTCAGTCTTCACACATTACCGCGTGGTAAATCATCTCATACTTGTGATGTTTGATTGTGAGGTTGAGGTGTCGATGCGGTCAGTGGTTAATACAGGGGGGCTTCCAAGAATGTTTCTAGAAAAGACCCGGCGCATAGTGGGTTTGGTTGACCCTGTCCGTTGATCCTGACGATCCTGATTCTGCCATTCAAAAGACCCCGCAAGCCTATTTCGATGTTGTTGATACTGCAAAGGTCGCCAAAGGCTTTATATCCGTAGCTGCAATTTACTTTTCGCATATCGACTTCGCTAATTAGGTTTAGATGAGCCAAAAATAAACACGTTCTAACGAGGACATGCTCGTTTTGGGAAGATGTACTCCGTACCTTCGCCACACCTTGCGGTCGCTTTGGCAAGCCTCAATCAGTTTTTAGCGTGGGATTGCGGGGGGCCTTGGTCTCTGGGGCAAATGAGAAGCGAATCCGCTAGGCCTAGTGAGTGAACAGCTCGTTTCGGGCAACATCTTTGTCCTCCCTTGGTAGTAGAAACACGGGACCTCAGCTGAGTTGAAGTATTTTCGTCTGACACGAATTGTTTGTCTATGGCCTCGCTCTCCCTGAGCAATGAATGCTTCTGTGTGTGCTTAGCATGAATATCTAGCGGGCCACACTAACTACAAGATAATTAGGGCATAGGCACGTCAGTGCATCGATGTTCTGTCTTGACAAACGCCAAGAAACAGATCCTCAATCATCCCTGTCCCACGACGTCCATCCTTAGCTTCCTCCACGGGCGCCGTGCGGGCCCCGTATCAGACGGCGGCCGATAGCTAGAAGTGGCCATAGCCATCTTTCAGCTCAGCTCACCAGAGCTCTTCCTACCTAGGTAGTCAGGCCAGGTCAGGTGGCAATCAAGGACCGGCCTGTACCTAATACAAGGCATTCTACTGCTAACTTGGGACCTCTGAAGCTGAATCTACCATTATATCCCTTGACAAGCTGCACATTCACTATACAACAGCCCCGGGCTGCGCTGTATCACTACCAAAAACACAACGGCTTCGCCTCTTTTGCTCCTTACCTCACCTCAGATTAAGGAACCTCGGTCTTTTTCTGACCACGCTAAAGACCAGAGGCGGAGAAGAGTTCTAAGCCTCCTACTGGAGCAAGCAACTCCATATACCTATCCATCCGTCCATCTCACACATCTTGACGACTTCTCTCTCTCTCTATCTCCCTTTGCCAGATTCTCCAAGTACTTCTGACTGTTGCCCACCCAAGCCGGACATCGCGTTTGTTACAGCACAATTGTTATGATCTGACGTCTGCCATAGAGTCAGTCTCTCACCACTACCGATTTCGCCCACCAGATCTTTCTGAATCCACTGCATTCGATCCATCACAGTAACCCCTGGTGAATGTGTTGCTAGCTCGACGTAACGTTACGAACAGTACCTATATTTCAGCCGACATCTTCCACCTGTTGCCGTCATGGGGGAACGACCAGGCATTTACGTTCATCTGGAAATGGGCGTCCCACTGCCCAAAATTATGTCCAAGGACAGACACATTACTTATGTATCAAAGAGCATGCGCGACCGGGCCAACCAATTCCCTCGCCAACTACCTCCAACAAATGCCAACTATCTCAACGCTCCCGCACAGTATCAGCCCGCTCACCAACAAATGCCAACTCAAGCCCAGGAACCACAGACCCAACCACAGCAACAGTTCACTCAACCCATCAGCAACCTGCCTCCCAATATTTACAGCAGAGATCCAGTGTCGATTGGCATGGCCCATGAACCCACATATCAACCATATCGTCCCCAACAACCACAACACCACATCAGAGAGTATTATGCACCAGCTACCCCAGCGGAGCAACAGCAACGAGAAACTCACACCGAGGAGCTGCGACTAAGCTCGAGATCCGCGGAAAGAAGTTCTCACGAGCGTGGACGGTCTGCGCCCCCTCCTTTGAACAACAGTCCCTGGGATGTGACCTCCAACAATTCAGGAGGCGAGCCCCAAGTCTGGAAAGCTTTGCCTGCAACGCCGAATCAGTTCCGACTTGGAGAGGGCGACATGCCATGGGACGGCTGGAATTTCCCTATGGGATTCAATGATAACAACGGAGATGACGACAACAACGAAGGGGGAGAGGGCCGCACTCGCTCGCGTGAGGCAAGCCTCCGAGCAACATGGGGACCCGAGTTCCCAGGAGAGCCATCACGATACGTTCAGCCTGTGCAAGTGGATGACCGAGCGCGAAGCAAGGCCAAAGACATACAGTCATTAGCTTCGGCACTGATGACAGTAGATAACGGGTTTGAAGACCAGTGGTGGTATCAGGGACCACGTCTCGTCCATCTTGATGGCACAACAGTCATGGTGCCTACAGCTGTTCCAAGGTCCAGCTTTCACCCAGACCATCAACAAAGCTCGGTAGGGTGGGCTGTCTCGCAGGAAGAAGGGCAACAACAGAAGGATCTCAAATATCAGCATCAGCTACAACAGAATCGCCGCGAACAGGAGCAGCAACGATATCAGCGTAACCGACAACGGCATCTATCTCTCCAGGAAGAGCAACTCGCATCATTTGTCTCTCTAAATACTTCTTTCCAACCTGTATCACCTCGATCGAGCCTTGCAGATATTGTGTCACCTTTGAGCGACTATCCGAGTCCGCTGTCGAGTTATGGGGGACTACGGCGGTCTTTGACCACGAGATCAGATGAACTTCACATATAGATTCCCCTGGACGCGACCTTTGTCAGTGCAGTGAATTGTAACAAGTACCCCGATGCATTGACTTATGACAGCGTCACAATGGTTCAATGGGGAACATGCATGGTTCCCCGTTACGACGAAATACTTATCGGTTTGTGAGTCAAAGCATCACAGCTCTAATAAATGAGAGTTTTCATGTCATGTTTTCGGGCGCTCAGAAGATGCCTTTGGTGAACGCATATAGGATGGCGTTCACAAAGAGTCTGACATCTTTCAGATACCTTTTTGATTTGGGTGCGAGGAAAAGACTTAATTGAACGTTTAAATGACGAAAACTGTTGGTTAGTTCTGATACAATAGCTCTCGTCTAGTGATTGTTGTGCAGTAACCCGTTTGACGCTGACAACAACGTGATGGAAGTGACTGATTCTGGGCCTTGAAGTGGAACTAATGAAGATAGATCATTAAAGTGAATTGCACGTTGATTAAGTTTCGAGTATTCATAGGAAGCGGAAAGAACCCCAGATAATAAACTTCCGAGGTAAGTGTTCTAAAATACGGTCATCATGCATAAAGTGGCCAAGGTGAAGCTCTCACCGGGCTGCCTGTAGCAGCTTTTCCTTCTTCGTCTTGTCCCTCCTAGAGAATCGCCATGGCTTGAAGTTGAGAAGAAGCTCATTGGTTTAATTGTAGCGGGTGAATCCGGATGCCATTGTAGACCTCACACATCATGTTTGTACCATCTCTACCCTAGGCTCGTTGGTCACTGTCTTCTTCCGTCCATGTCCGAGTTCGAACATGACCCATTCGTAAACCGCCCACTGGACAGCATTTACTATGAAAGCTCGTACGCTGCAGACAGTCAACCCTCTAAAGAAAACACGAGAGCCTCCCTCCCGGTACGCCTCACGTGTGACCTGTATTGCGCCAGCCCGTTTGGTTTGTGACGCTACGTTTGGTTGCAGAAGGAGTGCTGTTTCTGCTTGTCTGCCAAGGGTCTGGGCCTGAACTCTAGTCTTGATAACATCGAGTGGAAATATGCTCGCCCAAGTTGCGACTCCAGCTAATCCTCCGCAGAGGAGAACCTTGGCGGCCTCGTGTTGCAAAGAGGTTTCTTCGCCCTGTTCCGTGGCCAGCCACCGGGTAGTCAGCTCGTAGGACCAGAAGTAAAAGCCATAGCCAACGCTATCTCGGATAGCAGTCACAGTTCCGCCGAAGTAAAGACCTCGAACACCTTCGTTTTTCCAGATATCCTTAGTGATAGCCCAGCTTGAGGTTGGAGAGGATGCTAGCTGCGCCCTGCACTTGATCAGTTCGGTAGGGGTGCTAACGACCCAGGTTGCAAGACCGCCCACCGCGCCAGCAAGCCAGGTATTCCACAAGTTTCCAGATGCTGAGAATACGCTATTCAGTGTCGTCTCGGTTCGATTATAGGAAACAAAGAGCAAGGCGTTCAGCGCACCGTAACCGAGAATTGGTGCTGCAGTTCCGGTCACCAAGGAGGCGTATGATCCGAGGTACCGCGTGCTGAAAGATGCACTCTGGTTGATGGCTGAAACCGCCGCTGTTGTTCCAGTAGGGATCGAACAAACAGGCGGGTTCGTCACTGGACTGGTATATTGTGCTTGAAGTCGAACTTTGATCACATCAAGAGGATTTCCGATGATAATTCCAACAGCACCACTGAGATAGCCAGCCCAGAAATCAGCCGACATTATGAGACAATTTTTGTAGACTCTACAGGTAAGAGAACAGGATCAGTATTCCTTGACACTTTGCGCTGAGCCACAGTGATAGTGCTCAAGACGCCGAGGTATACGAGGCCCCAGGCCAAGCCGAGTCGTGCAAGAGGAGCGCGATTCGCAGTAGCCTGTACATTAATTCGACGAAACCGAGTAAGATATTGCCAATGCGCAAAGTGTCCAGCAACAGTTGCAGTCAAGATTCCAGTGCGATGTCGAGCAATTGCTACTTGAAGAGGGGTCGGTCCAGAGGATTGATGGTCGGCAAAAGGATCTCCACCGGCCGATCGGCTTTGATCGGAATTGGGGAGATTGACGCTTGAAGGCATGTGTTAGTGATCCAGGGTCTTCCAGAGCCGCATACTGAGAAAGCAGATGATCAGCGGTGACCTACCCTGACGACGTTGCAGGAAATGGGCTTTCGGTTATCATCTTTGGTTGGGTTTTGATCGAGTGAGTTGTATGTATAAAGGGAAAAGGAGAAAAGGAGAAGATCTATTCCTTGCCAATCGTTCCGGTCCCATCATGAACCGAACGACAAACTTGATTCTTCGACCGATTCCCGATGGATCCAATGTTACCTAAGCTAGAGGAGGCTTTTTAAGTATTTGAGTCCGAGCTTTCGGTTTTGCCGGGGAGGGCTACCTTAAAGCTAAGGTAGTGGCGGTTCACGTGATAGCGTGTTTCTGCCTGCTGTCGCGTCGAGTGACTGACATCGCGCTTGCCAAGGTATTTACCCTCCATTGATTCTCGCTGGGGTGGCAAGAAATCTTTCATATTTGGAACAACCGCTCGATAAGTCTATCAAACGAGAAGATATTCAAGATGGGAGCAGTGTGAGTAGCAAGACACTTTGGCGCGTTGTTGCAAGCTCTGATACTCATTTTAGGTCCCCTATCGTCGCGACGCCACTTGCTGGCAAGGACAAAATTCTAGGCAAGCGGATGCCAACGCCCTCTTCGATTGACCGTCTTCACAAACCATTCAAATGCCCTGGAGTCGCTGGAAGAAGCCCGGCTGTCGATCGACCGTCCCGCAAGCGAAGAAAGGTTGATTATGGTGGTGCCGACGGTGAAGCAGATAATGATAAACCATACTCCAACGACGACAGGCTGGCGCTTGCCACTCGAGATATCAACCGTTTCCCCGTTTTCCAGGCCAAGGATAAAGGTCTCGTTTTCCGCAAGGCCTTCTCCGTACCATTGAAGAACAAGGATAGCGCTGCATACAATCCCAATCGTGCCCCTCCTACACTGGGATTACGGCAAGGTGCAGTCTTCATTGCGAAGCCTCTACATGACCCCAGTGGCGAATTCGCAATTGTTCTTCATGACCCGACTGTCGACGACAAACCAAAAGATGTCGCCAAGGCAATTGAGCCCGCCAAGACAGAGGCTGCTGACGGGAAACTTGACGCTCCTCTTGTACACAAGAGTCTTGCTGAGATTCTCGGAATCAAGAAGAAGGTGGACGGCGAACACCCTCGCGTTCCAGTCGTAATTGACCCGAAGCTGGCCAAGATTCTTCGTCCCCATCAGGTCGAAGGTGTCAAATTTATGTATCGATGTGTTACAGGCCTGATTGATGAGAAGGCCAATGGCTGCATTATGGCCGACGAAATGGGTCTGGGAAAGACTCTTCAGTGCATCTCCTTGATGTGGACACTACTCAAGCAATCCCCCGATGCCGGAAAGCCGACAATTCAGAAAGCAATCGTTGTCTGCCCTGCCAGTTTGGTCAAGAATTGGGCCAACGAGTTGGTGAAGTGGCTTGGTCCTAATGCCATCAACCCATTCGCCATCGATGGAAAGGCATCTAAAGAAGAACTGACACGTCAGCTTCGACAGTGGGCAATTGCGAGCGGTCGGGCCGTCACCAGGCCAGTCATCATTGTTTCCTACGAAACTCTACGATTGAACGTGGAGGAGCTGAAGCACACAAAGATTGGCCTGCTTTTCTGTGATGAGGGACATCGTCTCAAGAATAGCGACAGCAATACCTTCAACGCTCTCAACAGTCTCAATGTTTCACGGCGTGTCATTCTCACAGGCACACCTATCCAGAATGATCTAACAGAGTATTTCTCGCTCACAAGTTTCGCAAATCCTGATCTGCTCGGCACACGGCTGGAGTTTCGCAAACGCTATGAGATCCCAATTCTCCGTGGCCGAGATGCTGATGCGTCGGAGGAAGATCGAAAGAAGGGCGATGAGTGCACTGCGGCATTGCTCAATGTTGTCAACAAGTTCCTGATTCGTCGTACAAATGACATCCTTTCCAAGTACTTGCCTGTCAAGTACGAGCACGTTGTGTTCTGTAATCTTGCACCCTTTCAGTTTGACCTCTACAACTACTTCATCAAGAGTCCTGACATTCAGGCTCTCCTGAGAGGCAAGGGAAGTCAGCCTTTGAAAGCCATCAACATTCTCAAGAAGCTCTGTAACCATCCTGATCTTTTGAACATGGCGGATGATCTACCGGGCTCAGAGCAGTGCTTCCCAGACGACTATGTACCCAAGGAATCCCGTGGTCGAGATCGCGAGATCAAGTCATGGTATTCCGGCAAAATGGCAGTGTTGGATCGCATGCTGGCCCGCATCCGCCAAGATACAAACGACAAGATTGTGTTGATTAGCAACTATACTTCGACACTGGATCTTTTTGAACGAATGTGCCGCTCTCGTCAGTATGGATGTTTGCGACTCGACGGAACCATGAACGTCAACAAGCGTCAGAAGCTTGTTGATCGGTTCAACGATCCTGAAGGTGACGAATTCGTCTTTCTCCTGAGCAGCAAGGCTGGTGGATGCGGTATCAACCTTATCGGCGCGAACCGGCTGGTGCTATTCGACCCCGATTGGAACCCGGCTGCTGATCAACAGGCGCTTGCTCGAGTGTGGCGCGATGGACAAAAGAAGGATTGTTTCGTGTACCGCTTCATTGCAACGGGCACTATCGAGGAGAAGATCTTCCAACGCCAGTCTCACAAACAGAGTTTATCTTCTTGTGTTGTGGACTCGGCGGAAGATGTTGAACGGCATTTCTCGCTCGACAGTCTCCGTGAGCTTTTCCAGTATCGGCCAGATACCAAGAGCGACACTCATGAGACGTTCAAGTGCAAGCGGTGTAAGCCTGATGGGAAGCAGTATATCAAGGCGCCAGCCATGCTATATGGTGATACCAGCACATGGAATCATTTTGTTAACGAGGGGCTGAAGCCAATTCAGGACTTGCTCTTGAGGCAAGAATGTGGAGAGTCCGAGGTGTCTGCTGTGTTCCAGTACATTTCTCACTAAGTTATCAGCTGTGTCTTTAATGACTCACGTTCACGAGGCACTTAAGGCGTTATTGTGGATTAGCGATTTTGGAAGGTCATGATCTGTTTTATGGAGTTTCGTCACAGACCTGTTTAGGTAGACAGGCTTCACTGTAGAGTGACATTAGATGTGAAAACGTTGATAGAGTATAAAATACTACAAGTAACCCAGAGCGCACTGGGCTTTGTACCAACTTGCTCCATACATTGCGTCGTGAGATCCATCAACCATACCACAAGTTCGCGGCGTATCCCCCTATTGTACCAGGAGCTGCATTCACCTAGAGTTACTCTATTCGATTGACTGGGAGAACTTGCAAAACTTATGTATTTGCTTCGAGTTAATCTGTATCATGGCTTCCATCATGTCGAAGTCGTGAGAGGTAGACACAGTGCTCATGACATATACATTTTTCTTCGCACTGTTAAGAATTTGCTTGCTCAAGTTTTCGTCATTCTAGCCAAGGTGAAGGAACCTTGAGAGCCGCAAACCCAACAGTCAACATCGCTAGAACTACCTTTGTCAAACCAAATAAATTCGCTCCTCTCTATCAAAAACATTGAAATGTCTTCCAAGTCTGCCAACAAGTCTTCTCCGGAGTTTACCTCCTACTACCTTCAACGCACAACACAAGAGCTCTCAGAGGATCTTGACAAAGTTCGCAACGCAGAGGACTTCAAGGCCGATTCCATCCCTTTCCTTGTTCACGCTCTGCAACAAGGTGCGGGGCTTTTCTCTCCTGAGGACCAGAAGAGAGTGGTTGCTGTACCAAAGGCCAAGGACGGGAATGTATGAGCAGACTGTATATACGCAGTCCAGATCATTTCGGTCCACTACAGTGAACGCACGATGGCATTTCATATCCGCTCCTTTGCAATAAGTGGACTCTTGAGAGCCATTCTTCACCACTTCCTACGAGACAAGGACATGTCAGATCACAAGGATGGCGTTTTTCTTTGCAGATAGCAAGCTATATTATTGAAACCAAGAACGCTTGACACTGTACTCAAATGCGCCACAGCATGTTGTCCACTCAGTTAAAAGGCGGAAAGTCAGGTTCAGGAATTAGGTCATTTAGCAGCCGTTATTGCATAAGGGTATCTCAAAGCAGAGTCTGCACTACATGAAGCGCGCAATACAATCAATCTATATATACGCCTGTCTTCCACCGAGGCCGAATCACGGCAGTACGTCATTCCTTCATCAATATGTGCATATGTACGGTCTAATTCGAATTACGGCGTCGTTCGAGTCGGACAGCCCATCCCTTAATGGCGAGGATGATAACGACCCAAGCCATCAGGATGGCGACCAGACCCATGGTGACAGTGTATATGAACATGACGTCGAGTTTGTAGTGGATCATTCCGTCGACAGTATCAGTGCTCTACTTCAAGTTAGCGTTCTGAATCTTTTTTCAGGGGCCCTCGACATACACTAGCCATAAAGATGATACCTCCAGCGATCAGTCCGAAAGCAGCCAAGAGTTCCGTTGGGGGACGTGATGGGAGAATGGACTTGGGTGGCTTCAAGTACATTATGAGGTATGTCAAGCCTCGAGCAAGCGAAGCTCCTAGAAGGAGGTCACCCCATTGCTTATGAACCATGCTGGACATCATGGTATGCTGTGTGTGGGAGCTCATCATGAGTCCAAGCAGCATGATGACTAAAGCTGGGATGGGGTTGAGCGAGAGCTCGTATGTGTCGGGGGCTTCAGGTTCGTTTGCTTCTTCGGCCGTGTAGGGGCTCCTGGGTTGAACTTCGTCCACGGTTGTGTTGAGAAGATGGCGAATACGTGTCGACTCGATGAGCATACCGCACTAAAGAAACAAGTCAATTTTTGCTGTCGAAAAATCGACTGGGGCAGCTCGAGCGACTTACCAAGCCTCCCCCAATGAACAGAACTGTGATGGAGATGTGCTCCATGTCCTGGGCGGTCCAGTCTCCTCCCCAACCCCCGAGGTGCTCCATGAAGATATTGGTAGCGCCATAGAAGAAGATCAAGAAGCTCTCGGCAAACTCGGCAGAAGGACGCCACTTCTGGGAGTCCTTCCTTGGTCGAACATTCCACGCCCAGCCAAGCTCTCCAAAGCTGCCGGTCCAGCGGCCGAGGGTGAAGATACCTAGCCAGAAGAAAACACCGCCCTTAATCCAATGCGCCAATCCATTGAAGATTCCGCCACCCTCCTGGAAGACTTGTCAGTCAAGTGTCGCAACCAAGGTATCTGCTAGCAACTTACAAAGAAACGACCAAAAGTGACAACACCGGTTGCAAGCGCAACGAAGCCGAAGGGGAGGATAATGCGATCAACTATGCAACGGCCGAGGTCGAGATACTTCCATACTCGCGAAGCAGCGATCTTAGAGGCGTGGTGAGCAAAAGTTCCCTGAGGTTCAGGAGAGGCTAGTGATAATTCCTCTAGGTCGCCATCATCATCCTCGTACTCTTTCCTGTGGTAGTTGATAGGCGACTCTATGCCATTGAGAGTAGATGCCGAGTCGCTTCGAAGCGAGGGTGTGTCTGGTTCGATTCCTCGCCCACTGTCGTTGGACATGCGGTAGGGGCTGGCATTGTGGTAGCCATTGTGCGAAGAGTAGTCGACCTCTTGCGTCGCGATAGGCAGAAAGGCATGTGTGTCGTTACTCGACGTCTTTCGTTTACCCCTTAGAGCTCCCGCGATACAGCCCACGGCACTTACAAGGACCTGGGCGCAAACGACCCAGGTCACAATCCAGCCAATCTTGTGGTGCGCATTGTTTGGATACAGGTCTGGGGTCTGCGCGTTATATATCACGCCGACCAGGACTCCAAGAGAATTTGTAGCTAGGAAAACAAATTGTGCCGGTAGTGTAAAGCGAGAGTTTGCCAGTGAGAACATGACGGCTGGTGTTGGTGGTGTTAGTCGGCGCATGAAGCTCAACACCATGAAAACTTACCAATTGGTAGAATAAATACCCAAGAAAGAACCATTAATGCAATGTGTGTGTATATAACTCCAGTATGTTCAGTATGCGCAAAGTAGGTATCAGGGTAGCCCTGGCTGTTGGGCGGTTGTGTCGTGGTGCTGCCACCATGGCCCATTCCCATTCCCATTCCCATATCCATGTCCATACTTTCACCACCGCCATGCGCAGTTACCGCAGGTAGAAGCGCCAAAAGCAATGGGCCAGATGCATGCGACATCCTTTTTGTGTAAATCATATTGGTAACGTACGTCCAGAAAGGGTTGTCCGCAGAAGGAAACAATATATGCAACGAAACAAGACGAGACAAGACGGCTAGACGACGAGAGATCGCAAGCAGTAATTATACTTGTTTACAGAAAGAAAGACACAAGCAGGAGGACATGTATGATCATGCGATCAAGTAGACGTCAAAACAAAGAGCGTTTCAAGAAATCATGACATGGCATTGTTTTATCTTCTACTGTTACTATCGGGCCCGAGCGGCCGAAAACAGGTCATAAGCTGAGGCATTGGAATCTCTTGGTCAGTCGGAGACAAAACGACGAGAGCCAAGAGAGGATACGCAGCAGTTCGCCATCCGAAGCTTCCGAATTGCTTCATCATGGAAAGTTGTACCTTGACCTCTGAATAGGTGGGAAAAACAAGTCAACAGGGGGAAAGAAAATAAATGCGGTAAGCATTTGGATGGATAGTGGGGGATCCTCAAAATGGGGCCGGCCGGTGGGGGGGTGGGCATCGACAGCTACAGCACACCCACCACCCGACTGTACCTATAGGTAAGGTAAGTAGAGGTCACTGTACATTCATTGCCTAGGTAGGTATGCACTTCCTAGATCAGGGCAGGCCCTGCTAAAGGTAGTCCGCGGGGCCCATGTGATGTAGTACTTACTTTAAGGATCTTTTGGTTCCGAGTAGGTAAGATAGGTAGGTAAGGCAGTTACGCTTTTAGTCCGTTCATGGTCAACGTGATCGATCGATCGGCACGGAAACTTTGTAAAAGGCATCTTCTCGAAGAACGATCAAGGCATTTCGGCGGAGATGAAGTGGATATCACAGGCCATGCATGGGTGGATGGATCCTCCTCTTCCATTCCTATTCTCACCGAGCACAGAGATCATTAGTTGGTTAGTTGGTTAGTCACTGGTCACAAGAACTTTCTGTGTGTGTGTGTGTGTGTGCTGTACTGTAACTTGCTGCAATGCAGGCATCGCAACCCTTCACCACGTTTGGTAACAAACAGTACCACCCTTGGTTACGTGCACCTCGACTCGGATCCGATAAACGGGCAGTCAGCCACTCACTCACTGGCTTACAAGTGAATTACGAATATTCAGTCATAAGCTCTACACGTACTAACTGTGGCTTCTCAGTCATACCTAATTACCTACTCAAAGCTGACCTGTTTAGGCCTGCATCACCGATATCAAAGCACATACTGGTATCGAGCAAAATGCCGAAATCCACATGAGAGCTTTCGTCTTTACAGGCATTATCCTGCATCATGGAGAGCTCTTTAATGCCGGCAGCTTTGGCGCTAGTTACCTCATTCCCGCGCTGTACAATAAAGCTACGCCGTCGTTCATTGGATGCAGCGGGCTTCAACCTCTTTGATGTATTCCCTAGATCTAAATAATCCCGGTCCAGCATCTCCACACAACTTCAACCCAACTACGCCGACAATTCCGCACACTTTCTCCTCGGCTCTTGACTTACAAAGTTTCTACGTCTGTGCAGTGTAAACAATAAGGTTGTGTATGACGTCTAGTGTAGTCAAATATTCGTTTAGGGCTGACAAAGACGTGTACCACTTGCAACACAATGGCAGCGCACTTTGCTTTATACGCCTTACTACATGTGTGTGTGTGTCTTTGACTTACATACACTTGATAGTTAGTCTGTGCTAGTCCAACGGGAACTTCTCACGGAAACTTTCCTCGTGGACTTTGATGACTGCGGATGATTCAGACCGAAGTGTCTTGGCAATCACGGATCTTTGATCAAGATCAGGAAATGTAACTGGACTGTAACTGTCGGTCTGAGCACTAGACTACCTACCTGCCTGACGGTATTTGCAGACTCTATCATTATCTCCGTCTCCGTGGGCCCGATGATGCCGGTCAAGCAGACAGACAGACAGACAGACGCACTCCATTAAACAGGGTCACAACCCACCAACCTCGAGCTGTCAAAGAGGTCACAAGGCATCACGTAACCATGCCCATGAACAAGGAAGGGCCTGAAGCCGGGCGTAAAATACAAGGGTCATGAGAAGGAATATTTGCTCAAGTTGGATGGTTCTGGAGTGCCACCAAGATATCAGATTACCCTAGATGTCCTCCTCCGCTGACAAATTGCTTCGTTTTACAACACACAACTCGGTTGGAGGAAGAGGTGCATAAGCAGAAATATTTCTATCCCAGTCTAGGGCAGAATTATCGGATCGTTCAGGATGTGCTGGCTCACCGCCCGCTTAGTTGTCGAGTCCGTGGTGCTGACTTGCATTCATCGTGTGTACGTATTACACCCAAAAGAGTCAGCTGTCTTGGGTTGCAACCCGAGCCAGCAAATAAGAGTGCATACAATGATCTCGCCAAGAACGGCAACTCGTGGTCAACTTGTCTCCATTCCTCAGGTACTAGGGATACGCATATCTGTACGTATGCTATACGCCAAAATTTTACTCCCGAACACTCCGCAGTTTGAGCACCGAGGTTCTAAGGTATAACGATTAATTATGTATCATCGAGCTCTCTCTTTTTACGGCCTGTCGTATGATATTCGGACAAAATTGGACCGTTTGTGGCTGCATGAAACGGACCTCTAAACGACGGGTTTAATGTTGCAGTCTCAAGACACCTAACTCTTGTACTGTACTTGCATGCATGGGGAGCTTGGGATCTGATGTGACGACATTGCATTGCACTGCAGCTAGTCTCCGTGATCGGCCGAACTGAAGCTGCATGTGGATTACAATAGGTATCTAGAGTATTGATCTGCTTACAGTACACTTCACCATCAGCAACAATGTCAGTTGTTGAGAACATGGCCAATGCCGTGGGTTTGTTTGATAGAGTGGCTGCGTTAGTGGACAGGGGTGTGTTCTCAGAACCAGAACCCTGTTGGCGATCCCCACCAGTTACATAAGGTAGTGACATAGGTACTAAGTAAGTCGCCATCCACAAGGTCCATATCACATCAGGATCCATTGATTTGGACGATCCGACGCTGCCGAAGGCCCTGCCTCATATCGCTACCAAGTTTACCATACAAACTTGCTACAAAACTCAGCTCTTGGCATGCCCAAATCATGCCATAAACCTAGCCCAGTTCAGTTCAGTTCGGTCCATCTTGTTTAAAAGTCCGTATTCCCGAGCAAACACGGCTCGTTCCTCACAATGGCCTTTCGGGTAATGAATGATGAATAACTACCTACTAATTTTATCACGGCGATTCGGAAATACACCAGTGACTCAGTTTGGCCTATCCATTGTCTACTCACTGTAGCTCAGACTCACAGAGAAGCCCGGCCATCTACCAGCAACTTCCATTCGTCACCATCATGAGCTACGCGACCTTCGCTCTCCAGCTTTCCCAGTATCTGCAAAACACCGCCACGAGCTGCTGGGTGCAGATTCTGAGGGACATCTTTGTAAATCACTTCGACCAGATCGGTCGCTGTCCATGCCGACCACAGTGCAGATTCTTGAGTTTCCACTTCACCAGGCCCCTTCTTCAACGTCTGAATGACCTGATCCTCTCGCTGTTTTCGATGCGCGATGTAGTCGGCAATCTTTGCTGGCCCATTCTCAATCACCGGCCCATGTCCAGGGTATGCTCGGCCTTTGAAGAGAGGTTTCATTTCTTCTAGGCTTCGTAGATACGTGATCATGTCCTCAAATACCGCAGTCCCTTGACCGAGGACGTTGTCGGCTGTGAACATTGCGTCTTCTTCCTTAAGAACGAACACCATATGATCCTTTGTATGCCCTGGTGTATACGCTGCTGTCAATGTAGCGCCGTCGACTTGGAAGCGCTGCCCGTGCTTGATTTCATGCTGGGCTTCCTCCGGAGTGTGCTTGAAGATTCTCGTCTGTGGTGAGATGCTCAAGAGATCTTTGATACCACCTGTATGATCATGATGCCAGTGCGTGATGAGCGCGGTATCTATGGTCGCATTCTCTTGCTGTAGAGTCTCGCGAATAGATGAGATCCAAGCATTGCGACCCTCGCCAGTGTCAATGAGAAGCCGGCGACGACCTGTACCGAGAAGATATGTGTTTGTGCCTTGAAGAGTGAATTTGCCTGGATTGCCGCCCAAAATGCGGATGACTGTAGGACTAAGACGCTCTACAGCTGGCAGAGCAATGAGTTGAGTTGCCATGGTACTCCAGTTGTTGGTAATATTCAAGGTGGAGGAACGGCGTATGGGCGAAACTATCGGTGCTGATCGGGAGGGGTCCGGAGCCGGGATCCCCAAAAGTCGGGCCGAGAGTTCGGTAGACAGTGGAGACTTTGAGCCCCGTTTCTAGACAAATAAGCTCAAAGCTCAAAAATGTTTGTGTAGGTCAAGGACGAAAGATGAGAGAGATACCTGGGGAAGAAGATATCGATCTAAAAGAGGTAGAGAGGGAGCTGGCAGTTGTCATCCGGCAATCCAAACTGCTTATTCAATGGAGAATGAATAGACCTCGGCACGACGGTGCTCCTCTTCTAAGTGCATATTGGCGACGGATGGAGATACAGTAATAGGCATCACTTTGCACATCATAAATAATAGCTATAATCTTGTCTGGTACTACATATCAGATGCTGTATTGGAGTTTTCAGATATAGAGAAAATCATTCTCAAGTGACTATCAACTACAACATCTCCAGTCAATATGCCTGTTAGACCTTAGACGCGCTGCGGTCGCGGTTAATATGAGGTTCAGCTGGTGAGACTAGTGCCAAGCTGGGTAAGGTTGGTAGGCAGGTTATCTTATCGCCCTGCATGACATGGATACGTATAATTTTCAAGAGCGCCTCCATCACTTGATGTATATACCCGCCAAACTTACACCAAAAGGTACCCGGCACACTGAGTTTTAGGGAGCCTGCACCCGTTGTAATCTCTCCTAACTTAGTACCTACTATACCTTACCTTACCTTAACTTAGGTACCTTACAGTGAGTGATAGTGGCTTTCAATACCACTCCTGCACTTCTATTTCCATCCAACCCATGCATGCATGCATGCATAGGTGCACTTACTTAATCTATTCTATTAATTGAAGGAACAGTCAATAACTAGGCGCAACAACAAAGTTTGATCTTTTCATCTCTATTGTTTAATTCCTTAGCGGCCACCTCTCGACGCTCATTCACCTCCTACAGTTCATTAATCTTTTTGATATTCAGTTTCAACTCGAAGAGGTTGGCCACCATTTGTCCGACTTTCGGCTTGCTGTTTGTTGGTTGCACATTCATGCAACTTGGTGCCTCGCGTGCATCCTTCAGCCTTGTACACCATCACATCACCCGTCAGGCAAAGGAACGAATAAATAAACGAGCGAGCGAGCGAGCGAACGTACAACAAACCGATCAAGAATAAACGAATAGTCAGGCCTGTCGTTATATGTGGGTTTTCGAGTGTACCGTACAGTAACTCCTCGCCGCATCCGCTTGATCACGAATCGAGCTCCCTTTTATCAGCCGCATCAACAAGCTTCATTCGTCTGCTACGAGCTTCAATTGCTGCAGCAAAACTCTAGCCGCAAAGGCCTGATTCCTCACAATGTCTGGGCGACCGACAACCCCGGCCTCACCTAAGAACATCAAGGTGAAGTCTCCGGTCCCCGGATCACCAATGTTCGGCTGTGGTATGGCCACCCAATGCTCTGTCTCTCTTTATCCTTGTCTAATTGCCCCTAGAGCATGTACAACTCCTCCTCAGCAAGAACCAAGAGGTCATGAACAGCTCGATCACGCACTACAAGTTAATCCTCCGCAACATCTTCGATGCGACACCCATCGTCCCCCAAACCTCAACACAAGAGGGCCGACCCGTTACGACCCTTACCTCGAACTACCTCTGCCTACAATGTCCCATGACCGTGTCCGAGGAAGATCGATTGAAACACGGAACCAAGAAACAGCACCGTTTCTGTTAGTAGCCTTGTGCTGCTGCTTTCCGCCGCCTGCTTTGCTAACCCTGGCGCAGATGTTGACTCTCGGAGCGGTTGCCTGTACTGTCAGATGTGCGACGATTTTGTCTGGGACCCAACTCTCGAGGAGCTTCGAGTGAGAAAGATAGGGACCGGCTCTTTTTCTGGTAAGCGATTGTGTGCGGAGATGCATCAAGTCAAGACTCGTCCATACGCGATACAGAATGAGAACGAATGGCTGTATCCTTGACTGATGTGTTGCTCGCGGATAGTTCTCTGTCGCCTGAAATTAACTGTTGGCCAGGTCGCAAGAGAAAACACAATGAGCTCTTCTCAGACTCCATGAAGGATGACCCTCGGTATATTACTAACAATACCACGACCGCCTCCTGTCGCGCAAACGGCCTGCGCGGCATCTACAACGCCGGTGCGACCTGCTATCAGAACGTTGTTCTCCAAAGCTTCTTGCACAACCCATTACTGAGAAACTTTTATCTAAGCGATGGTCACCAGAGCAATGATTGTCAGGTCCCTCACTGCCTGAGCTGTGCAATGGACGACATGTTCCAAGATTTTTACGCCCTAGAGAACACTAACGGCTATACTGCTGCCAATATATTGTCAGGTTTCTGGATCTCCGAGAAAAAGGCATTCGAGAATCTTGTTACCACCAAAGAACAAGATGCTCACGAGTTCTTCCAGTTCTTAGCTGAAGAGCTTCATGAACGAAATGGTGATGGCAAAAAACCGGAGATCGGCAGCGAACATAGCTGCAATTGTATCATGCATCAGACATTCTACGGCAAGATGCAGACCACAACAACGTGTCAGAATTGCTCAGGCCAGAGTAATTCCATCCAGTCGTTCCTTGATCTGAGTCTAGGTCTCGAAAATGTCGTCCAGAAAAAAAGCAAGAGGACTGGCCAGAAGAAGCCTTCTCTAACCTTGCAGGATTGCTTGGACGAAGAATACATAAAGTATGACAAGTGCGAGTATCGGTGCAACAACTGCAACGGAACTCAACAAGCCAAACGACATACCAGCATTAAGCGGCTGCCAAACGTACTGTCCATACAGCTTAAGGTGAGTGTAGTCGGTGGCTCGTGGGTGCTGGTGTTGGTTCGCCAAGTTAACTCTTTTCACAGCGCTTCGAGTACAGACATGGCCGCCACGATCGTGCCGCGTCAAAGGTCGACAACGAAGTCAAATTTCCTCTCCAACTGAACATGCTTCCTTATACCAATCGTGTTCGCAACCACGAGAGTCGTGAAAGCCTTGAGCTGGAGCGATCATGCACCTATGACCTCCTTAGTGTTGTGGTTCATGTGGGTGAGATCGACACTGGCCATTATACATCATACTGCCGGGTCGGCGACCAGGTAAATTTTATTCTTTATGGCGCTGTATCAGAGCTGACATATCTTTTCAGTGGTTCAAGTTTAATGATCACAAAGTCGAGCTGGCGAGCTTATCTGACGTCCTTGGGGCGCAGGCCTATCTCCTTTTCTACATCATTCGCTCGCTGGCCTAGGCAATCGGGGGTTTACATGAGGAGAGCCAGAAAGGCGTTAATGATCATGGTCAATAAGTCGACTGGTTCCATATATCAGCTGCAGGTTGAGCGCAGTATGGAGCATTGCTCGGCGCATATATGTAGTTTATTAATACCATGGCACCCTTCTGAAGAGGGCGGTCCATGGTCTTTCTTCAGATGTATCTCTTTTTCTAACTGTGGCGAACTTTACTGGGTTTGGCATCCACAGATATTCCATAAGTCATTGCGCCTTGTGCCACACTTCCCGGTCTTGTGTATTCTTCCAAGACCTTGAACTCGAGATGGTTCCAGTAGCGGGCGTCATCTCTTAACGCCTCGCATCTCCAGTTCAACTTCTTCAATCTGATACATCAGATCGCCAGTCCCAAGTTGAACTCTCAAAATTGGCGTAGCAGTAATAGTGGTTACTTAAACCCGCGTGAGCGGGCTCGAATGTTGTCGCATAGACTCCAAGAGAACGGTAGAGCTTGTCGACAATGGTAGCCATTCGTTCTCCCGTGCAGACAATCACACGAGGCGACTTTGGCTTGACGAGCCAACGGCCTGTTAGAGCAACTGGTGGGTGACATGTTAATAGTGAAATTGGAGGGTACAGATCGTGATACGGGGTGGAGTAACATCCAGATAGTGGCCAGGACGACTGTGAGCATTACTTACACTTTGTCTGGCAGTCATTGCTGAAGAATGGAGGGTCAATGATAATATTGTCCAAGCTGCCCTTCAGATGGGCTAAGATAATAATATCAGCACATGTCAAAAGCAGTCCTCAACTACCAAAGCGGTCATACCTGGAAGTTGGAGAGGTCGCTGGAAGTCATAAAAGACAAACTCGGGAAAGACGCTGAAACGGTGGTCATGTTCGAATAAGACCAGCTTAGGCCGGTCTTCAATAGGCCAGAATCTCTGTGTCCCAGTCAGTTTCTGGGTTCTACATATCAAACCCTAGGCATAACAGAAGTCAGATTTGATCTTACAAGACGGTTCTTGAGCGCAATGAACACGCTCGGTGTCGAGACTACGCCAATAGTCGAGCTTGACGATGCACCATCGAGGAGTTGATCGGCCAGAGCAAAGGCTGTTTCGTCGAGAAACTATATCGTCAGGCCCATGTTAGTATGCGTTTCTTTCCACGATGTCAATATCATGAAGTTGTAGTGCCAAGACCAGCCCAGTACGTAATAGATACCCCAACTTCGGACGCAAAGGCACAGACTATATCCCAGAAGCCGATCGCGATGCCATGCCATCTATCTCCACCGCCAGTGCCAAAAGGCGCAAGACAACTGGACGAGAGGACGTTGTTTGTGCATGTCGTCTTACGTACCCAAAACTGCGATTCGTTCCAATCCTCCGTAAAGGCCGCCATGCTCAGCGGTTGATCGTCCGCATCCTCCGCTACAGGGTCCTCGTCTTCCGGTTCGACGACGCCGAGTCCAGCTCCAGCTCTCGGAGCGGCGCCGGTCCTCAACTTCTCAAATGTCTTTTCGTGTGCGTCCTTTTCGGCGTGGAACTCGGCCAGCGCGGCCAAGGCGTGACTCGAGAGGCTTCTGGAGACCAGACCAGCCAAAGTCAGTAAACTGGGCCCTGTAACTTGGGGTCACATGGACGTTTGATATATATCTCTTACATGGGCTCTTCATCTTCAAAAGACATCGGAATGTTGTCGTCAAAACGTATCTTTTTCTGGTTTGGTATGCTGTCGCTCCAAAATGCGAGGCGATGCGATACAAGGTTTTGTGTAGGGGTTTTGGCGGGGTCCTCTTTGCTGTCTGCTACCGCTTCCTCGACGGTCTAGACTCTCGCTACCAAAGAGCTGCATATTGGATGCGACGATGGAGGGCTGTAGGGTAGCCAAGTATGGACTGATTCTCTCAACCTTCATATTATCTGATATCATCTCAACCAAAAGGAAACCTGTACAATTGTTCGAACTCGCATACTCTCTAGTCTATGCGGTCCTATATGCACGGACTATTGTCGACTCGTCCGCTCAGCCATGAATCACCAGCCACCTTTCCGACATTCGCAATAAGCAAAAATTTAAATTCATTTTCTTTACAACTCATCCAAGACATGGATGTACTTCTTCTCTTCCCTCTTCTCCTTCTCTGTCGCAGGGGGGAGATCGTAGAAGTTCTGACTTCGGAATCCTTGCTAAAAAGGATGTCAGTTTGTGACTTTCACGACCATGAAAGGGGCACTCACCAGGTAGTGGTAGGTGAAGTTGATAATGTCACCAGGCTCAATACCAAGATCCTTAAAGGTCTTGGCCTCAGGGTCAATAACCTGGTCCAAGTACTCTCGCTCAACCTCATCGGCTGACAGAGTGTGCCACCAAAGGAACTTGTTCAGAATCTCAGCAACAGGCTTAAGGATGGCCTTGGGCACGTTGATGTGTCGTCGTTGCTTGTAAATCTCCTTATCGACCATAACAGAAATCTCCTCCATGCTGTACTTCTTGGGTCCGTAAAGCTCAAACGTCTGCCCAGCAGTTGTGTCGTCATAGAAGATCTTCTCAAGAGCAGCACCAACGTCGATAGACTGTGGCGGTTAGTAAAGTTGGCCCATAGCACTCTGGCAAAAACCTACGTGAACGGGGTAGAACTTCTCCTGCATGTTGTTGGAAGTGAAGAGGTTGGTGACACCAGCAAGCTTCAGAAGCAGGTTGTCCTCAAAACCGAAGATGGGCGCAGGCCGGACAATAGTGGTCTCAGGGAAAAGTTGTCGGGCAACCTCCTCAGCTCGACCCTGCGTCCTTTGTTAGCAATCTCCCCTCCATTTACCAAGCTGAAGATCCACGAACCTTGGTTCGGTAGAACTCGGAGACGGACTGAGAGTTGGCGCTGTGGGAGGAAACGTGGATATATCGGTCGACATCGTATTTGCAAACAGCCTCGACAATTCTCTCAGTTCCCTCAACGTGCACATCCTCCAAGGAGAAGTTCCTGATAATCATTAGTTCCAGTCCTACTGGTCTACATCGTGTTGACGTACTTGGTAGGATAGTCGCGGCCAATCAAGTTGAAAACGGCATCGGAATGTCGGACGCTAGCCTCGATCGAAGGGGTGTTTCGAAGGTCGTGCTCCTAGTAAAGGTGTTACTGAGAAGTTCCTAAACATATCGGGACGAATTGGGGCGTACAATGAAAACAACACGGCCAAGATCTCCAGTGACCTTAAGATGACGCTTGGACATCTCCTCGCGGTAGGGAATAACGACAGTGCATCCCTGACGGGCTAATGCCAGTATCAGTATTCCAATTTCCCATTCCAGTTATTCAATTCCTGGTTCAGGTTGGCTCACCCAGTCGGTTGACAATGTATCGTCCTAGTTGGCCGGTTGCGCCAAATACGGTAACAGTATGGCCTGGTTTCCCTCGTCAGTGTTGTTCGTGGTCATCGTAGCTCGATCATCGTACCTCCGAGGGATGAACTAGAAGCAGAATAACATTAGAGGACATCGGAATAGTGTCAATGGGCCGTGATTGAGCTTACCGGCCTCCCTCAACACGCATGATAGGCTTGCCAGTTCGGGTAATGGAAATATCGGATAGGTATCGCTTGCCGGCGACATTGAAGGCAGCCTTGCGGGCCGCCCGCGCAGCAAAGAGAGGCGAAGCCATGTTTGCGAATATACAGATTGCGTGACAAAACGCTGCTGTGCCTCGCAATTGGCCGTTGAACGTCTCGTCGTCTCGATAGCAGTGTTTGGCGATGCTAGCCAAGTTAGAGCCTCGGGGAACGGTAATTGCAGATCACGTGACGGGTCACTAAAATCTTGTAGCTTGTCATTGGTTAGCGCCTTCCGGGTGCTCCTCCAGAGGTCGAAATGGCCCGTGCGCCCTTGAGATAGGTAGGTCCGTTGCGACGACCAGGCTGCCTGGTAGCCTCATTGATGAGCTAAGGACCTCCCTCCACACTCCACTGAAGCAATATCAACCTCTACAACCATACCAGCTTCACCGATTATCACGACGGCTGCTTGACGACAACACGATCCAATAGAGAAGAGGCCATACCCACGCTTCTAGGACTCATAATTCGCAAATTCAGCTTCGGGGCAGTACGCGCCAATAAATTAAGGCTGCAGGCAAGCTAGCTTCAGTTGCTGTGCACGTCACCCATACACATCGGTTCCACCGACATCAAATACGAATCTCGCCATCATGAGCAACGAGACCATTTCCGATTTTCTTGCCGAGCAGCGCGATGAAGCTCCCGAGGAGCTCCAGCCTCTCGTTCTCGACTTTGAGAACTTCTGGGAGCGCAAGCTTTGGCACCAGCTCACTGACGCCCTCGTCGAGTTCTTCAGCCACCCCGAGAGCGCCCCTCAACGACTACCATTCTACAGAGTTTTTATTCTCAAGTTTGCCGACAAGATCAACCAGTTGAAGCTCGTGGACTTAGCATTGAAAGCAGCAACAGAGTGTGAAGGTGAGATTTAAATGCAACTTGCTCCGAAGCTGGCGGACTACTGACCGATGGTTTTTGAACGACATAGAAGACGAGCAGCGCCTTTCTTTCCTCCAATCAGTCGCCAAGAAGGTTGACAACGAGAACTCCCAGGATGCTTATGTCTATGCCTTGGTTGCTGTCGCCCAAGCAAAGCTGGACTTGGAGGAGCTAGATGCTGCGCGAAAGGACCTGGATACAGCCGAGCGGATATTGGATTCTTTCGACTCTGTAGAGAATGTGGTTCATGCTGCTTTCTATGATGCAAATGCCATCTACTACCAGGTACGTTCTTCATCTCAGACTTTGGATATCTGGTGAACCTCGCTGACCCCTCCCTCAGCGCAAGATGGACTTCTCCAACTACTACCGCACTGCTCTCCTCTACCTTGCCTGCATTGACCTCAACGCAATGACTCCTGAGGAGCGACACAAGAGAGCATACCACCTCAGCATTGCTGCCCTTGTTTCAACAAGCATCTACAACTTCGGAGAGCTCCTGCTCCACCCCATCCTTGATGTCCTCGCTAAGAGCGAGCATGCTTGGATGCGTGATCTGCTATTTGCTTTTAACCGTGGAGATCTTGACGCTTATGACCAGCTTTCTGATCGTGTCGAGTCCAACAAACTTCTCAAGAACAACGCCACGCATCTTCGACAAAAGATCTACCTTTCCGCATTGACTGAGGCTGTCTTCCGCCGTCCTCCCCACGACCGCACCCTCACGTTTGTCACCATCGCTCAGGAGACCAAGGTCCGACCCGAAGAGATCGAGCATCTCATCATGAAGGCTCTTAGCCTAGGTCTGTTGCGGGGAACTATTGACCAAGTTGACGGCGTCGCTCAAATTACCTGGGTTCAGCCCAAGGTGCTCGACATGAAACAAATCGCTGCAATGCGCCAGCGACTGCTTGACTGGGACTCAAGCGTCAACCAACTTGGCAACTGGATCGAGTCGGCTGGCAAGGATGTGTGGGCTGCGTAGACGAGGTCTCGACCGGAGTACGGTCTAGGGAACGTATGGCAATTGAACGAACAAATGTACAGTATAGACGAATAGAAACTTTGCTGTGGGCAGATGATGATCTTTTGCCCAAGTCAAGACTATTAATTCTAAATTTTGCCTACTCTATGTGCCCTCGTTTGTTACTAAAAAAACAGAACCACCATTCTGGCGGCGCAATGCATGCTTTGCTCCCTATCTTACAATCCGAACCCCTGATTTTCCTCAAGCAGTAACCTCTCCGAAGACATTAACCATGCCTACGAGCCAGGCTGGCCACCAAAGGCACCATACTACAACGGGTGTGTACATGCCCCAGACGTTCCAGCCGAAGCTAGCCTCCTTCAGCAAGTCCGCAATACTAATGTCCCAGATTTGGGCCGCAGCGTACAAAACTGTAGGTGGTGACACGACATTGAGGAGACCTGCTAGAGACCAGCGAAGCCCCAGGCTTTTGACCGGCTGGACAAAGCTGAGTGGGCTTGAGAGTACGCCGATGAGAAAAGCAAGAGAGAAGTTGAGAGTTGCAAGAGTAGAAAGACACATGCCAAGAACGAGAAGAGAGAAAGACTTTGTGAGTTGGAAGTGCTGCATCGTGGGCTTGGTGCCAAGTGTTAGGAGACGAGAGATCGCGAAGGGTAGGATGGCCGAGATGGCGGAGAATGCAGCAAAGGCGGGCGAGAGTAACTAGAGGTAATCAGTATAAGGCCGGAAGATGATGATATTGGGTGGCACTTACGCCAGCGGGAAGGTGGTTGAATATGTACAGAGGTACAGCTGCGAGACCCTGGCAGACAGCAACAACACCGAGCGGAACAAACAGATCCCGTCCAGCTTGTGTTGTCTCAACAGATGCGGTAGATGTCTTCTCCTTGGGTTTCTGCGTCGCTGGTGATTGACCGCTCTTGACCCAGAGAGAGATAGCCATGATGGTAAAGTTGGCAGCAATCAACATAGCACTGGGAAGATAAGTACCGATACTAACGAAGCGATCGGTCTGCATCAGAAGATAAAAGAAGAAACTCTGGTGCAGATGCTCAAGCAAATTATTCAGACTTCGGAATGACCCCTCAACCAGGCGTCCCATGGCCATCTCATCATGCCATCCTTCGCCGTAAGGCTGAAGTGTCACGGCATCAACGTGATATGGGATGAAGCTGCTGTGAGCACCAGCTGCATACCCGAGACCTTGGTTGAGCATGCCACGCAACATAGTTTGTAAACGATCAGGGTAGGTACCCTTGTGCTCTGTCATCTTCTGAATAGAAGTACCGATACCCATCTGGCCACCAGCAATGTTGACGATTGAGTTGATAAGATCAAGATTAGGAAGCTGGCCATTAGGGCCATCATAAATCACATGAACAGACTTGAAGCTCTGTTCTTGGGGGTAGTCGATAGCAAGGGCACCCTGAAGAGCACCGGACTTGAGAGGTAAAGGAGCCACAAGATCAGGGTTATGAGCATCATGGTATGCGTCAACCCAAGCCTGCGTGCCTGTCTTGCTATCGGGAGGAACTACAAGAATGATGTCCTTAGACCAGAGTGACCAGCCTATACTTGTCAGCATCTATCGCTTGGTTTAAGTTTCAGGGGTACATACGTTTAAAGTAACGGACCAAAGTCAATGCCAGAGATACGCCGTTGCGGTTGAGCTGCTCCTCAACGTTCTTCCATGCAGCTACCAATACAATTGCCTCGGTGGCATCGCCACGGGGAGCTTGCAGGATTGCGTAGAGGTTCTGTCCTGAGTACTCATGGCCAGCTGAGTGGTAGGTGTAATTTTGACGTCCAACCTTTAATCCAACACCAGTGAGAATCTTGCCGAGCCTGTCGTTGATCCTGTAACCAGCCCAAGTTAGTGACTGCTTTACTTCCTCAGATCCACGTCAAGACGCACTCATAGTTGTTCTTGTCCACTACATCGTCAACCTCATGTCGGTAGGCGCGGAAGATGTTTTGTTCGCTTCCTCCAAAATATGTATGCACTTGACCTGGCAACAGGGCATTCTCTGAGATGTACGTCCGACGCGAGTATTCGTTTAATGGCAGAAGAAAGAGCCAGATTACACCGATCGCGATGCAGAGGAAGGACAAGTAAGGGGGGAGTTTTAGAATACGAGGATCGCGACGTAGCGATAGCGCTGAAGCTATAGAACATATTAGCCGATGGTCAGAATATGGGATGAGAGAGGCGATTGCATACAAAGTAGTCGCGACATCGTTTAGCCAATGTCTTTGTGGTCAAAGACTTGGTCTCTCGATGCTTGAGTTGAGGTTGAGGTTATCGTTGGCTTAGCCTCTTGGAAGCAAAGAGTATCAATCATTGAAGAGGGTACGTACCGTCATGACAGCTTTCCATTAAATGGAAGCTTCAGGGGGATGGATTGCGGGCCGCCTGCAGTAAATGCGGGGCAGTCTATGCGGCTACCGGGGGTTCATGTCGATCGAGAGCTACAGTATTAAATAGTTGTTGAGATTAGAACCAGGCTTAACACTAGGTAGGGAGTGCTTCAATAATAGTGTTCATGCATGGATTGTCTCTACTGTAGGCATGCAGTATTATAATGGAATCAAGAACTCACCACAAGAGTACCTAGACACATCCAGACTGTAGCAGACACGTCAAAGCAACGACAACGGATGAACCATCATGACAACTGAAACAATCTTCGTCCTCAACCTTTATTGTCGATTCATCCATTATAATAATACCTGAAATAGTTCATAGCGGAAAGGGTCATGACCAGCTAGATGAACCCGTCCGGACGTCCATTCATTCCTTTGCTTTTAATCGCTACGCCAATCCCTAACGCGAGAGACTCCACGAAAAATGAAATGCCCTTTCTATAGTACAATTCGAAAAAAGAGCGTGCAACAAGCACTTCCGTACCATTGCAGTTACACAAAATTACACGCGCACCATGTACGCTCGTTCAAGGTCCGAGACGCTGGGTTGTACCAACCAGCTCCGTCGCTGCGCTGCCACTGGGACCAGGGCGGTTGGTTGTGGGCAAAACACCAAATCGGCCATATGTTGTCTTGTCGATGCTAACATAGTGAGGGAGAATCTTGAGCAGGTTGAGTCGATTCTCGACCCATCGAAGACCCCATTCAGGGGGGGCGAGCAGCTTGGCATACCCAAAGCCAGCTATTCTAGCTATTAGTTTCCTGTCGACCACGACAGGGACTGTGAGACTCACCGACGTATCCAATTGCAATTCCACATAGGTGGCCAAGAAGACTAGTACCAGGTACCAATGCCCTCACAACCATACACATGATTAAGGGGGTAGTCCACGTTGGGATATGGACAGTACCGACAACGAAATGAGGGTTGGTTTTGTACGTTTGAATAGACTCCATCGCCAGTAGAGTGAACACCCACATGCTAGAACAAATATTAGTCCAAGTTCCTGTCTAACAATTTCCTCGTCGCCGTACCTCGCCCCCAGCACGCCATGGTTTACGTGGAATACATATCGCTCGATCAGAACGTACATGACAGCCGGTATCGATGTCAAGGCTAGATAAAAAAACAAGTCAACTCATAGTCCTTTAGCATATCTGAGGCTTCTTACGTCCAAAGAACAAAGCAAGGGATGTTAAGGTGCCATGTTCGTTCTCGAATCGCTCCATGAGAGGAGTAAGCGCCGCGAGGTTAAGGATGGCATGGATAATGTTAAGATGTATTAACGGGAATGTCGACAACCGATATGCTTTGAACAAGTCTAGTTAGCAAATGCGCAATGATTCAATATCGCTTGGTAGTACCATTTGTAATGCTAATCTCTTCAGGGATGAGGGCGCCCCATTCTCGTAGGTTCCATATTGATTGTAGCGATGCGATCGCGAGAGCAACAATAGCGACAATGATAAGTCGTGTGAATAGCGGCAGCCTTGTCAGATATGATCGGGCTCGTAAAGCGTTGAAGTTCTGGAGACGGGGTCGCATGTCTAATAGATTCCAGGTGCTCGGAGCAGCCGGATGATCACCGTTTTAAAGGAATGAAAGGACCGACGACACGAGGAGGATAATAAGATAGAAGCAAGAGAACTAATACGAGTTTCTTGACAACAAGAAAAAGACCAGTTGAAATCGCAAATCACTTCCACGCCCTTAGAAACAGTCGCAGGACGATGGCAAGTCAAACTGGACAACGGACCCTTGACCCTTAGGTCGAGGTGTGGCTATTGACTTGTCTCAGCACGTGATCAGTGCACGGCCACAATTGATATGAAAGCTGGGCGATGTACTTGTGTTTGGGAAGTAGTTATCATGGGGTGCTCAAAATGTTCCAGGATCCATGGGCACTGAGGAGATACGTAGGTAGGCAGGCAAGTAGGCAGGCAAGTAGGCAGGCAAGTAGGCAGGCAAGTAGGCAGGCAAGTAGGCAGGCA